>NC_088229.1:29654464-30017868 GCF_036934945.1 Oncorhynchus masou masou
TAGCTACTAACAATTGGATACCACGAAAAAGGGGGTAAAATAAAAAAAATAAAAAATTTAAAAAATCTATGCATAGTCACTTTAACTCAACCTACATGTACATATTACCTCGACTAACCTGTGCCCCGCACATTGACACTGTACCGGTACCCCCTGTATATAGCCTCACAACTGTTATTTTACTGCTGCTCTTTCATCATAAAAAATAAAAGTTTACTTATCTATTTTTTTCATAACTGTTGGTTAAGGGCTTGGTTAATGGCTTGTAGGTAAGCATTTCACTGTAACGTCTGTTGTATTTGAAGCATGAGACAAATAACATCTGTGGACTAAGGACTCACCCCTGAGGGGCCCCTGTGTTGAGAATCATTGTGGCAGTGTTGTTGCCTACCCTTACCACCCGGGGGTGGCCCGTCAGGAAGTCCAGGGTCCAGTTGCAGAGGGAGGTGTTTAGTCCCAGGGTCCTTAGCTTAGTGATGAGCTTTGTGGGCACTATGGTGTTAAACGCTGACCTGTAGTCAATGAACAGCATTCTCACATAGGTGTTCCTTTTGTCCAGGTAGAAAGGGAATTGTGGAGTGCAATTGCGATTGCGTCGTCTGTGGATCTGTTGTGGCGGTATGCGAATTGGAGTGGGTCTAGGGTTTCTATGGTGAGGGGACTGTGGTGGTCTGCTTGAAACATGTAGGTATTACAGACTTTGTCAGGGAGAGGTTGAAAATGTCAGTAAAGACACTTGCCAAATATTACATGACATTACATTTCATAACACTTTCACAACACAGTAAGAGTGTTCCCTCAGGCCACTACTCTACTACCACATATCTACAATACAAAATCCATGTGTGTGTATAGAGTGCATCTTATCAAGAGTGTGTCTGTGCCTGTGTGTGTCTCTCTTCATAGTCCCCGCTGTTCAATAAGGTGTGTTTTTATCTGTTTTTATAAATCTGATTCTATTGCTTGCTTCAGTTACCTGATCTGGAATATAGTGTGTTAGTATTTTAACAGACACCTCAGTGCTTTCAGCTTGACAACACTTCTTACAAACCAAGTAGTGATGAAGTCAATCTCTCCTCCACTTTGAGCCATGAGAGATTTACATGCGTATTATTATACATTTAAGGCCCAGCCGTGCTGCCCTATTCTGAGCCAATTGTAATTTTCCGAGGACCCTCTTTGTGGCACCTGACCACACGACTGAACAGGTGTGACAAAACTAGGTCCTTTCGGACCTGCCTTGTTGATAGTGTTGTTTAAAAAGGGCAGAGCAGCACTTTATTATGGACACACATCTCCCCATCTTAGTTACTGTGTATCAACAGGTTTTGACCATGACAGTTACCATGACAATCCAGGGTTAATTCAAGCAGTTTAGTCACCTCAACTTGCTCAAGTTCCACATGATTTATTCCAATATTTGGTTGACGTTTAGCGTTTAGTGAATGATTTGTCCCAAATACAATGTTTTTAGTTTTTGAAATATTTAGGACTAACTTATTCCTTGCCACCCATTCTGAAACTAACTGCAGCTCTTTGCTAAGTGTTGCAGGGATTACACTTGCTGTAGTAGCTGATGTGTATAGTGAGTTATCTGCATACATAGACACACTGGATTTATGTAATGTCATTAGTCAAGATTGAAAAAAGTAAGTGGCCTAGACTGCTGCCCTGGGGAATTCCTGATTCCACCTGGATTATGTTGGAGAGGCTTCCACTAAATAACACCCTCTGTGTTCTCTTAGACCGATATCTCTTTATCCACAATATAGCAGGGGGTGTAAAACCATAACACATACTTTTTACCAGCAGCAGACTATGATCGATAATGTCAAAAGCCGCAGTGAAGTCTAAATAAAACTGCTCCACATTATTTTTATCATAAATTTCTCTTAGCCAATCATCAGTCATTTGTGTAAATGCCTTGCTTGTTGAATGTCCTTCCCTATCTGCTCAAACACAATTTTTTCCAAAAGTTGGTAACAGGCTGATTGATTGGTTATTTGAGCCAGTGAAGGGGGCTTTACAATTCTGGAATTACTTTTCCTTCGCTCCAGGCCTGTGGGAACACACTTTCTAGTAGGCTTAAATTGAAGATTTGGCAAATAGGAGTGGCAATATTGTCTACTATTATCCTCAGTAATTTCCCATCCAAGTTGTCAGACCCCAGTGGCTTGTCATTGTTGATAGACAACAATAATTTTTTCACCTCTTCCACACTCACTTCACGAAATTAAAAATAAAAATGCTTGAATTTCTTAATTTTACCAGTTATACTTGGATGTGTAGGGTCAATGTTTCTTTGCTAATCTTACAAATGAAAAAAAATCATTAAAGTAATTGGCAATATCAGTGGGTTTGGTGATGAATCCCCAAAATGTCATTAGTCATTATAGGTACTATAAAGCTTTTTACTATAAATGTTTATATCATTTATCTTTGTTTTTTAGTACAGTTTCTTCTTCTTTTTATTCAGTTTAGTCATGATTTCTCAATTTGCATTACGTTAGCCAACCAGTTGTGCAGCTAGACTTATTTGCCATTCCTTTTGCCTCCTCCCTCTCAACCATACAATTTTTCAACTCCTCATCAATCCACAGGGATTTAAAAGTTTTTATAGACATTTTTTTAATTTGTTGCATGTTTATTAGTAACTGGAATAAGCAATTTCATAAATGTGTCAAGTGCAGCGGCTGGTTGCTCCTCATTACACACCACCGACCAACAAATATTCTTTACATCAACAACATAGGAATCACTACAAAAATTATTGTATGACCTCTTATACACTATATTAGACTTAGCCTTTGGAACTTTGGTTTTCCTAGATATGGCTACTATATTGTTGATACTGCTTTTAAGCACATTTCTGAAGCATTAGTAAAGATGTGCTCATTCCTGTGCTGTTTGTAACTACCCTGGTAGGTTGATCGATAGCCAGGCACTGATAGCCAGGCACTGATATTTGGCCCCATGAAAAGATATCACATTGGGCCACACAACCACAGTCCACACCAACCCTGTGCAATTGCTGTAACCACACACCTCCAGGTCCCAGTCGACCCATTCAAAGCTTTAAATAACTCTACCTTTGTAGGCTTGAAACTCTCTTGTAGTCCAATATTTACTGTACGATATTTACTGACAGTGAGCTGTGAAAATATAACACTGTGCAGACATGCATGCACAATTCATTTGTCACACCCTTAGACCTTAGAGAGCCATTTTATTTCTCTATTTGGTTAGGTCAGGGTGTGATTTGGGGTGGGCATTCCATGTTGTCTATTTCTTTGTTTTTGGGCCGAGTATGGTTCCCAATCAGAGGTAGCTGTCTATCGTTGTCTCTGATTGGGGATCATACTTATGCAGCCCCTTTTCCCACTTTCTGTTGTGGGATCTTGTTTTTGTTAGTTGCTGGTTTAGCGCTACATTACTTTACGTGTCGTTTATCTTGCTTGTTTTTTTGGGTTGTTAATTTAACAAATTCTAAATGTACGCCTACCACGCTTCACCTTGGTCTCATTCCGACGACAGCCGTAACATCATTATTTGTTGCAAGACTGATACCCTCTATAAGAAATGTGCTGAAGGCCATCTTTTACAGTCTAAATGTAATTTTAATGGTAAAAATTATCTTAACATTAATGAATAACTTAAAATAAATATAACTTAAACATACATTAACCTCTTCAATTAAAATAAATTAACATTATCATCTATAGAATGATATAACAAACAAAATAATAAAATCAGCAGCAGATTATTTAACTAAGTACACATAGCAACTAAAAAATAAGCAGCTGTAATAGTGGAAAATGGAAAACAAAATGGAAATGAAAAGGCCTGATGGTGGCGCTAGAGGAAAGGTCAAGTGGTCATCAAATCAATAGGTTTCTTCCACTTGGAGTCTTAATTGTGCACAACAAATTTTATGGCAATCCAGCCATTACTTTGAGATATATCTTGTTCTCAGTCTTGTTCTCAGCCTGTGGGCATCGTGTGTATCCCGTATCCATAGCCATGCCATTTAACAGTTATCACTGGCCCTTGCTCAGCCTTACTCACCAACCTAGCACCAAGCCTTCTTGCTAGCAAAGTCACTGATCACCTTGTTTTTCAACATCTTCACTTTGTCAGTCTCTTTCTGTGCACTTTTTCTCATTTTCTCCATCCTCATCATCTGCATTGGTACTACCAGCACTGTCTTTCACCTCTTCCTCCACTTCCACACTCGTCCCTGACAAAACTGTATCACTGGAAGAGGGTCCTGACTCTGTAGAGTGTACATGACACATATGATAATATATCCTATAATATAATACCATTTGTAATAACATCATAACCAAAATGTCAGTTACTACCATCTTGTTTATTTAAAATAACTGCATGCACCACAGAAAAAATTAACCAGCACTGAATCCTGCAGAATATTGACCCAAATGACCTGCAGTTATGTATCACCACCACTAGACGTCAGTAAACAACCATATTTCAGTCTGCATCAAAGCCATGGAGACATACCTTGGCCATTTGACCATTTGAAGGTATTATTTTAACATTGGCAGTCACTTATACAGACTGAGTCACTCAATGCTTCAAACTGTCCAGCATCCAATACAGACTATAGGCTGTATTTGTTTCATATAATGATCATTATGTGGAAATAAATAATTTGTGTTTGAATTCTTATCATCGAAAAAGATTTAATAATTTGTATTTTTTTCATAATAATAAAAATAGAAATTCCCACAAACCCCTAGCAATTATGCCAACTGACATGTCATTCACCACAATGCTGCTCACCTCCTCCTTCAGTTGTGAGTAGGGCTGGTTCAGGGGTATGGGGATGTGAAATGTAAACACTCAGAATTTTCTGTGAAGATATTAAGTAAATAATGTTAAGGGAACAAAAGTTGCCTATTTCACTATAGACTACGCTTACAGGTTCATTTCCACCACTCTCGGACGACACCCACCTTCCTTTGTGAAACACTGGGTGACATACTGTCGCCCTTTCTTTTCTCTCTCCTGTCTTTCTTTTCTTTCTTTTCGTTTTGTGACATACTGTCGCCCTTTCTTTTCTCTCTCCCGTCTTTCTTTTCTTTCTTTTCGTTTTGTGACCTACTGTCACCCTTTCTTTTCTCTCTCCCGTCTTTCTTTTCTTTCTTTTCGTTTTGTGACATACTGTCACATACTGTCACCCTTTCTTTTCTCTCTCCCGTCTTTCTTTTCTTTCTTTTCGTTTTGTGACATACTGTCGCCCTTTCTTTTCTCTCTCCCGTCTTTCTTTTCTTTCTTTTCGTTTTGTGACATACTGTCGCCCTTTCTTTTCTCTCTCCCGTCTTTCTTTTCGTTTTGTGACATACTGTCACCCTTTCTTTTCTCTCTCCCGTCTTTCTTTTCTTTCTTTTCGTTTTGTGACATACTGTCGACCTTTCTTTTCTCTCTCCCGTCTTTCTTTTCTTTCTTTTCGTTTTTGGAAGCCAAATTTTTCTTTAGGAACCTGAGACATGATGCTCCATCGGCACTCCTCACTCGCAATTCACTGCTAGCAAGTACCGTTCGCGCCTGGTTTAGGGGCAGAACCGAAGCATTTCATGTAAACAGAGAGGGGGGGGGGGGGTCTCTCTGGATGTTTACTTTTTGCCGAAAATAAAAATAAACCGTTAGTTTAACTAGTACATTTTAAGTAAAATATTATATTAATGATGATAGGTTAATAATTCAATACTGAAAAAAATGTACCTAATGTTCTAATAATTTTTAGGGACCCTGTCAGTCATACACAGGCCCTTAGAATTGTCCTAACCTACCCCCCTCCTCCATACGGTGCCCCTGCCTGTAGCCATATTACTTCAAAAGTATTTGACATGAGATCTTCTCTAAGCTTTACAGGAATGTGGTTCTGAATATAAACAGTAACAACTCCCCCATTGGCATTTCTGTATTTTCTGTAGATGTAAAACCATGTATTGCTACCACTGTATAATCAAAGGTTTTATCTAAGTGAGTTTCAGAGATATGAATGTAATTTGTTACTAGCAAGTTATTAATTTCATGAACCTTGTTTCTAACAGTATAACTCTGGTTGATAGGCACATGATTACTGCATACAATAGCTGTGGGATCAGCAGAGGCATTCAGGGCAGTTAGAGGGACATAAATTAGGTTACCTACATTGTGTCTACCAGTGGCAGTCAGTGCCGTTTTAAGATGAGGGAGGACAATTAATTTTTTCATGAGCATGGCCTTATTTCTATTACAGCATATTTGATGACTCTTATTCATATTCCATTCAGCCAGTTCACTGTAACAGCGATAGGTTTAGGCTACTACATGATACTTGAATTTTCCCTATACCTATCATGAGGTTGCTACAACCTAGTCTATGAATGAAAATGTACAATGCAGGTGCACACAGGTCAAGAAACAAATTTGAGGTGACAGTGACAAATGCACAGACAGTGGCGTAAAGTACCACCTTGCACAATCTTGCCTGCATCTAGCTGATATACGGTATAATCATTAGGCCAACAGTTGCAAACAAGAGTTTCTATTGGACAAATTCAGGTATGTTTATCCCTGTTTGCTTCCGTTTTAAGGAACATTTTTCAACAGCATCGGCGGAATGAATACACTCCTTATCACGCATAACACAGTTCACTTTCATTGGAGCCACGTTGTATTCCTTCTTGCATCTTTGCACTTTCCCCCTCTGACCTCTTCCCTTCGTTTGTGGACTTCAATGCACAACACATCAGCTGTATGTGACCAGGCAAAAAACCTTTCCAAGCCAAACCACTACATACAGCCGTCGTTGTCACCATATTAGCTAAAGTAACATCATAGTCAGCATAGCTAATAGAACTAACGCATTAGTAAACCAACTACAATCATGCAGTGACATTGGTGTACAGTCACTAAGCAGTTACACCAATGGGCCCAAGTGGCAATAAATTAGTAATACCAAAAGCTTATCTTGACTTGGAATAGTTCCAGTGTTGTGTCATAGCCAGCTAGCTAACATAGCTTCCCTCTGTTTTAGCAGGGTGTTTCACTTACTTAGCTTGCATTTGCAAGCTAAGTAAGTGAAACTGAAAGTGAAAAAAAATGACAATTTATTTATTTCTCTCTTGTTTCTCCTTCATTTTGGAATAAATTTGTTCAAAACTGTTCAACTATTTTTGTTCTCTCTCTTTGAGTCAACTACTCATTCATTATCTGATCCTTTGATTAGGTGGACAACATGTCAGTTCATGCTGGAAGAGCTCTGATAGGCTGGAGGACGTCCTCTGGAAGTTGTCATATTTACTGTGTAAGTCTATGGAAGGGGGGTGAGAACCATGAGCCTCCTAGGTTTTGTATTGAAGTCAATGTCCCAGAGGAGGACGGAAGCTAGCTTTCCTCCGGCTACACCATGGTGCTACCCTACAAAGTGCTGTTGAAGCAACTGTAGACCTTCTTTGCAAAATAGTGTTTTAATAAAAAAAAGGTAATAGTTAGTATAGTTTTATTTAAAAAGGATAACTTTTTATATGTTTTTGCAATTACATTTTTATTAAATTCCCTGAGGAGGATGGTCTTCCCCTTCCTCCTCTTAGGAGCCCCAACTGGTGTCTGCCAACGCCCCTGGGATAATGAAATTGAAATGAAAGTGTTCATTGTTCATTCAGTACTGTTGTAATTGTCATTATTACAAATATACTGTATATAAACCGTTCGATTAACCGGTATCGGCTTATTTTGGTCCTTCAATAATCGGTATTGGCGTTGAAAAATCATAATCGGTCGACCTCTAGTCTCAATGCCTTATAGTGCTGTGAAAGGATCCATGAACCTAAATTATTTTCGTGGATCCCATCCTTCTTTTGTTTCCAAAAGGTATCGAAATTGTCATCAAATGTTACACCCAAAGCATCCTGCTAAAGCGTTCAATTTCACAATTCAGAGGCTACAGGGCCAGACATGATGGGTATTTTATTAGTGTCTAACAGAAGATCTATCAGCTCATTAATAATACAAATATATAACGATTTATTTGCAACAGCAGGCACAAATGCATTAAAACAAATTAAAAGTACATTTAACAGAACTATAAATAGTACTTTAAGAGCATATTAGCTTTATAATATGAAGGGGAAAGGGAATACCTAGTCAGTTGCACAACTGAATGCATTCAACCGAAATGTGTCTTCCACATTTAACCCAACCCCTCTGAATCTGAGAGACACTCATGGCTCATCCATCCATTGATCTATTATTTCACAGGAACACATCCATCCATTAATTCCTCCTTATCCACTATTGTTCAGTGGAAAAAAGACATGCTCACAACAGTCTTACTATCATGTAGATGGCGCCGACAGAGATGGCAGCTTCGCTTCAAGTCCTAGTTTTTTAAATGTATTTTTATGTATTATTTCTTCCCAGAAAACCCGGGAAGAACTATTGGATATCAGAGAGACGTCAATTTACCAGCACAACAGCACTACGAACAGGAATACGACTTTCCCAAAGCAGATCCTTTGTCTTCACCTCCCAGAGCATTTGAACTGATTCCAGAGGCCGACCCAAAACATTCCCGTCGGAGGAGAGGGTGTCGGAGCAGTCTTCAAATGAGGCTTCGGATTTTTTATTTATTTTATTTATTTCACCTTTATTTAACCAGGTAGGCTAGTTGAGAACAAGTTCTCATTTGCAACTGCGACCTGGCCAAGATAAAGCATAGCAGTGTGAACAGACAACACAGAGTTACACATTGAGTAAACAATAAACAAGTCAATAACACAGTAGAAAAAAAGGGTCTATATACATTGTGTGCAAACGGCATGAGGAGGTAGGCAAATAATTACAATTTTGCAGATTAACACTGGAGTGATAAATGATCAGATGGTCATGTACAGGTAGAGATATTGATGTGCAAAAGAGCAGAAAAGTAAATAAATAAAAACAGTATGGAGATGAGGTAGGTATAATTGGGTGGGCTATTTACCGATAAGACTATGTACAGCTGCAGTGATCGGTTAGCTGCTCAGATAGCAGATGTTTGAAGTTGGTGAGGGAGATAAAAGTCTCCAACTTCAGCGATTTCTGCAATTCGTTCCAGTCACAGGCAGCAGAAAACTGTAACGAAAGGCAGCCAAATGAGGTGTTGGCTTTAGGGATGATCAGTGAGATACACCTGCTGGAGCGCGTGCTATGGGTGGGTGTTGCCATCGTGACCAGTTTGCATCCAGTTTGCTGAGTAGAGTGTTGGAAGCTATTTATTAGATGACGTCGCCGAAGTCGAGGATCGGTAGGATAATCAGTTTTACTAGGGTAAGTTTGGCGGCATGAGTGAAGGAGGCTTTGTTGCGGAATAGAAAGCCGATTCTGGATTTGATTTTCGATTGGAGATGTTTGATATGAGTCTGGAAGGAGAGTTTACAGTCAAGCCAGACACCTAGGTACTTATAGATGTCCACATATTCAAGGTCTGAACCATCCAGGGTGGTGATAATAGTCAGGCGTGCAGGTGCAGGCAGCAAACGGTTGAAAAGCATATATTTGGTTTTACTAGCGTTTAAGAGCAGTTGGAGGCCACGGAAGGAGTGTTGTATGGCATTGAAGCTTGTTTGGAGGTTAGATAGCACAGTTTTCAAGGACGGGCCGGAAGTATATAGAATGGTGTCGTCGGGTAGAGGTGGATCAGGGAATCGCCTGCAGCAAGAGCAACATCATTGATATATACAGAGAAAAGAGTCGGCCCGAGAATTGAACCCTGTGGCACCCCCATAGAGACTGCCAGAGGACCGGACAGCATGCCCTCCGATTTGACACACTGCACTCTGTCTGCAAAGTAGTTGGTGAACCAGGCAGGGCAGTCATCAGAGAAACCAAGGATGCGTGCACACCACCCACCGCTTCCGAGTATATTACTTGCTAATGTCCAGTCCCTACTTAACAAAGTCAACGGAATGAGTGCAAGAGTTGTTTTCCAAAGAGATATCCGGGATTGTAACATACTCTGTTTCACGGAGACAAGGCTAGCTGGATACATGCTGTCGGAGTCCATACAGCCAACGGGATTTTCAGTGCATTGCTCCGAGAGGAACAAACCTCTCCAGTAAGAAGAAGGGCGGGGCTGTATGTTTCATGATTAACGACTCATGGTGTAATAGTAACAACATACAATAACTCAAGTCCTTTTGTTCACTTCACCAAGAATTCCTCACAATCAAATACCGACTGTATTATCTCCCAAGAGAACTCTTCTCGGTTATCGTCACAGCCGTGTATATCCCCCCGCAAGTGGATACCATGACGGCCATCAAGCAACTTCACTGGTCTTTATGCAAACTGGAAACAATATATTCGGAGGCTGCATTTATTGTAGCTGGGGATTTTAAGAAAGATAATCTGAGAACAAGGCTACCTAAATTCTATCCGCATATCGATTGCAGTAAACGAGCGAGTAACACACTCGACCACTGCTACTCTAACTTCCGCGATGTATCAAGGCCCTCCCCCGCCCGCCTTTTGTCAAATCAGACCATGACTCCATCTTGTTGATCCCCTCCTATAGGCAGAAACTAAAACAGGAAGCGCCCGTGTTTTGGTCTATCCAACGCTGGTCTGGGCAATCGGATTCCACACTTCAAGATTGCTTCGATCACATGGACTGGTATATGTCTTGGGTAGCCTCAGACAAAACATTGACGTATACGCTGACTCGGTGAGCGAGTTTATAAGGAAGTGTATCGGAGATGTTGTACCCACTGTGACTATTAAAACCCTAACCAGAAACCGTGGATTGATGGCAGCATTCATGCAAAACTGAATGCTTGAGGACAATACAGTGTCACCGACACCACCCGTTACCAAAGACTGTGGGCTCTCCTTCTCTGTGGCTGATGTGAGTAAAACATTTAAACGTGTTAACCCTCGCAAGGCTGCTGGCCCAGACAGCATCCCTAGCCGCACCCTCAGAGCATGAGCAGACCAGCTGGCTGGTGTGTTTACGGACATATTCAATCAATCCCTATCCCAGTCTGATGTCCCCACATGCTTCAAGATGGCCACCATTGTTCCTGTTTCCAAGAAAGCTAAGGGAACTGAACTAAATGACATCGCCCCGTAGCACTCACTTCTGTCATCATGAAGCACTTTGAGAGACGAGTTATGCATCATATCACCTACACCCTACCTGTTACCTTAGACCCACTCCAATTTGCTTACCACCCCAATAGGTCCACAGACGATGCTTTCGTCATCACACTGCACACTGCTTCTGGACAAAAGGAATATCGATGTAAGAATGCTGTTCATTGACTACATCTCAACATTCAACACTATATTACCCTCCAAACTCATCATTAAGCTTGAGACCCTGGGTCTGGACCCCACCCTATGCCACTGGAACCTGGACTCGATGACGGGCTGCCCCCAGGTGCTGAAGGTAGGAAACAACATCTACACTCTGCTGATCATCAACGCTGGGGCCCCACAAGGGTGCGTTCTCAGCCCTCTCCTGTACTCCCTGTTCACCCACGACTGCGTGGCCATGCACGCCTCCAACTCAATCACCAAGTTTGCAGACAACACTACAGTGGAAGGCTTGTGTCACGAATCCCGCCGAAGATGGTGCCTCTTCCTGTTCGGGCGGCGCTCGGCGGTCGTCGTCGCCAGCCTACTAGCTGCCATCGATTCCCTTTCCTTTTGTTTCTGTTAGTTTGGTCTAATTGGTTACACCTGTTTTGAGTTTAGTTTTGTTTGTAGGCTATTTAAGGGCACTAGGCCTGCTGGCTATTGTGCGGGCTTGTTTTCTGTTTTATGGTGTTGGTTTATTATTGTGGTTGCTATTTTTCCGGACAGTTTTAGTCCTGTTTATTTGGACGGGTTATTTCATGCGCCCTTGTGTTTTGGCATGTCTGTTTTTTCCGCTGTCATTGGAATAAAAGATCCACGTACGGAACTACCTGCTCTCTGCACTTGACTCCTCCACCCACCATTCATAGAAGTCATAACAGCTTGATTACCAACAATGACGAGACAGCCTACAGGGAGGATGGGAGGTCCCTCGGAATGTGGTGTCAGGAAAATAACCTCTCACTCAATGTCAGCAAAACAAAGGAGATGTTCGTGGACTTTAGGAAACAGCAAGGGAGGCACCCCCCTAATCACATCGATGGGACAGCAGTGATGAAGGTGGAAAGTTAAGTTCCTCAGCGTACACATCACAAACAAACTGAAAAGGTCCACGTATACAGACAATGTGATGAAAAAGACGCAACAGCGCCTCTTCAACCTCAGGAGGCTGAAGAAAATAGGCTTGTCACCAAAAACCCTCAGTAACTTTTACAGGTGCACAATTGAGAGCATCCTGTCAGGCTGTATCACCGCCTGGTACGGCAACTGCACCGCTCACAACCGCAGGGCTATCCAGAGGGTGGTGCGGCACAACGCATCACCGTGGGCAAACTATCTGCCCTCTAGGACACCTACAACACCCGATGTCACAGGAAGGCAAAAAATAACAAGGACAATAACCACACAAGCCACTACTTGTTCACACTGCTTCCATCCAGAAGGTGAGGCCAGTACACGTGCATCAGAGCTGGAGCAGAGAAATTGAAAAACAACTTCTATCTCAAGGCCATCAGATTGTTAAACAGCCACCACTAGCACAGAGGCAGCTGCCTACCTACAGACTTGATATCATATATCAGCCACTTTAATAAATGGAACACTAGTCACTTTAATAATGGCACTGTAAGAATGTTTACATGTCTCGCATTACTCAGCTCAAATGTATACTGTGTCCTTCACTATCTATTCTTTACTATCTATTGCATCTTAGCCGCTCTGTCACTGCTCATCCATATATTTTATACTTATATGTTCTCATCCTAATTCTTTACTAGATTGTGGGTATTGGGTTTAGTGGAATTTGTAACATATTAGGTATTTGTTGAGGAATTGTTAGATATTACCTGTTAGATACTGCTGCACTGTTGGATCTAGAAGCATAAGCATTTCGCTACACTCGCAATAACATCTGCTAACCATGTGTATGTGACCAATACAATTTGATTTGACTGTGGGGGATTCTGTTCCTGGCAGCTGATATTTTATATTTTATTTTCAAATCCAAACCATAAACTCTCAACCCGATGAATTTACATTTTTTGTGAGAACCAATCAAACACTGTCAGACAAAATATTGCCTTAACAAACAGCCTCCTTTCCAGACCAGTTTGGGCACAACCTTGGTTTTAGAAGTGGATACAGTACCAGTACCAGTACCAAATACAGTACCAGTCAGTTTGAACACACATACTCATTCCAGGATTGTTCTTTATTTGTACTATTTTCTACATTGTAGAATAATAGTGAAGACATCAAAACTATGAAATAACATATATGGAATCATGTAGTAACCAAAAAAGTGTTAAACAAACAAAATATATTTTTTTATTATAGATTCTTCAAACTAGCCACACTTTGCCTTGATGACAGCTTTGCACACTCTTGGAATTCTCTCATCCAGCTTCACCTGGAATGCTTTTCCAACAGAATTGAAGGAGATCCCACATATGCTGAGCACTTGTTGGATGCTTTTCCTTCACTCTGCGGTCCAACTCATCCCAAACCATCTCATTTGGGTTGAGGTCGGGTGATTGTGGAGGCCGGGTCATCTGATGCAGCACTCCGTCACTCTCCTTCGTGGTCAAATAGCCCTTACACAGACTGGTGGTATGTTTTGGTTAATTTGTTCTGTTAAAAAACAAATGATAGTCCCACTAAGCGCAAACCAGATGGGATGGCGTATTTCTGCAGAATGTTGTGGTAGCCATGCTGGTTAAGTGTGCCTTGAATTGTAAATAAATCACTGACAGTGTCACCAGCAAAGCACCCCCACACCATCACACCACCTCCTCCATGCAACACGGTGGGAGCCACACATGCGGAGATCATCCGTTCCCCTACTCTGCGTCTTATGAAGACATGGTTGGAACCAAAAATCTCAAATTTGACCAAAGGACAGATTTCCACCGGTCTAATGTCCATTGCTCGTGTTTCTTGTCTGAGGCAAATCTCTTCTCATTGGTGTCCTTTGGTAGTGGTTTCTTTGCAGCAATTTGACCATTAAGGCCTGATTCCACGCAGTTTCCTCTGAACAATTGATGTTGAGATGTGTCTGTTACTTGAACTCTGTGACATTTATTTGGGCTGCAATCTGAGGTTCTTTTATTCTAATTAACTTGTCCTCTGCAGCAGAGGTAACTCTGGGTTTTCCTTTCCTGTTGTGGTCCACATGAGAGCCAATTGCATTGACTGATCTTCATGTCTTAAAGTAATGATGGACTGTCGTTTCTCTTTGCTTATTTGAGCTGTTCTTGCCATAATATGGACTTGGTCTTTGGCCAAATATGGCTATCTTCTGTATACCACCCCCTACCTGGTCACAACACAACTGATTGGCTCAAATGTATTAAGAAGGAAAGAAATTCCACAAATGAACTTTTAACAAAGTACACTGGTTAATTGAAATGCGTTCCAAGTGACTACTTCATGATCTGGTGGAGAGAATGCCAAGTGTGCAAAGCTGTCGTCAAGGCAAAGTGTGGATACTTTGAAGAATCTCAAATATAAAATATATTTAGATTTGTTTAACACTTCTTTGCTTACTACATTATTCCATATGTGTTATTTCATAGTTTTGATGTCTTCACTATTATTCTATGTAGAAAATAGTAAAAATGAAGAAAAAGCCTTGAATGAGTAGGTGTGTCCAAACTTTTAACTGGTACTGTATATATTTAATTTTGTTTGTTGTTGAATTTTCATTGTTTGACATACAAGTCTGTAAAAACACCAGGAAATCAACTCCAAGTGATTTGACAAGGCAAGTCAGTTTAAGAACAAATTCTTATTTATAAAGGGAAAGGGGGATACCTAGTCTGTTGTACAACTGAATGCCTTCTGCATTTAACCCAACCACTCTGAATCAGAGAGGTGCACGGGGCTGTCTTAATCAACATCCACGTCTTCGGTGCCCGGGGAACAGTGGGTTAACTGCTTTGCTCATGGGCAGAAAGACAGATTTCTACCTTGTCAGCTCAATGATTCATCTTTCGGTTACTGGCCAAAAGCTGTAACCACTAGGCTACCTGCCACCTGACAATGGTCTACCAAAAGGCAAAAGGCCTCCTGTGGCACAGGATCAAAACACACATCACGACAAGAGGCACCACAACACTACATAAAGAGAGACCTAAGACGACAACAAAGCATTGCAGCAACACATGACAACACAACATGGTAGCAGCACAAAACATGGTACAAACACTATTGGGCACAGACAACAGCACAATGGGCAAGAAGGTAGAGACAACTCAAAGCAGCCACAACTGTCAGTAAGAGTGTCCATGATTGAATCTTTGAATGCAGAGATTGAGATAAAAACTGTCCAGTTTGAGTGTTTATTTGCAGCCTGTTCCAGTCGCTAGCTGCAGCGAACTGAAAAGAGGAGCGACCCAGGGATGCGTGTGCTTAGGGGACCTTTAACAGAATGTGACTGACAGAACTGGTGTTGTATGTGGAGAATGAGGGCTGCAGTAGGTATCTCAGATAAGGGGGAGTGAGGCCTAAGAGGGTTTTATAAATAAGCGTCAATAAGCGAGAGGTATACAGAGGTATACAGAGAGGACCAGTTTACAGAGGAGTATAGAGGAGTATAGAGTATAGAGGAGTATAGAGTGCAGTGATGTGTCCTATAAGTAGCATTGGTGGCAAATTTGATGGCCGAATGGGGATGATTAGGTGGCCATAATGGGATGTGGCCAGGTTGGGAATTTAGCCATGACACCGGGGAGTTTGAATGACCACAGAGAGTCGGGACACCCATTTTAACGTCCCATCCGAAAGACTGCACCCTACGCAGTGCAACTCAATATTTGGAAGGTGTTCCTAATGTTTGGTATACTTAGCCCCTTGATTATGGCTTATGCTTTAATTGTAGTAGCGTAACTGTGTTATGATATCATAACTAGAACGAATATAAACTATTACTGGAAATAGTCAATGGGATAGTTTTTGTTGACATTGGGAGACATTTAAAACAAATTATGTGGCTGGCCACCCCTTTACAACTTGGAAGGCATGGTTTTGCAGATATTAAAAGTGAACAAGACAGTTTCGATAAGCAATTGTTCTCAAACAACTCGTTTCAAGGTGAAATCACTGAAGGAGAAAACCTAAAACCTCAGTTAACCTTGAGTTAAAGCAGCTGACAATCTGCAGCAGATGTTGTTTATTTAAAGCATAATTCACCCATCAACTCAGTGGCCTTGGGGTTAGTGTCGGCCCTGAGATTGGAAGGTTGGGTTCAATCACCAGTTTAGTCATACCAAAGACTCTAAAAAGCGGAACCCAATGCATCTCTGCTTGGCAATCTGCATTAAGCAGATTCATTCGGGGTAAGGCATTGAGATAGTCTAGCGTCCTGTCCAGGGGGTATACTTGTATATCAAGTTGCCTCACGCTACTGAAACAGGAGATAGGCTTCTGCCCTATAGGCTGTTATAGCTGGGACAGGGCTAATTATAATGCACCCAGAGGTAATGTTATATCCCATACATTTTTCACCAAACCTAAACTTCGTAAGCTTGTTGATTATGTTTAATATGTGAAATGCAAAGTTTTTTATGTTGTTGACCCCGAATAATGGTAAAACTGAATTTTCAACTGCGTATTATGCCATTACGTATCACAGATACCAGCTTCATGAGGCAGTCACCTGGAAAAGGTTAGTCGAAGTAATTGAGGTAATACTGTATGTACAAGGAGGTAGAGTTAAAGTGACTATGCATACATAATAAACAGAGTACAGCAGCGTAAAAGAGGGGGGAGGTGGTGACAATGCTAATAGTCTGGGTAGCTATTTGATTAGCTTTTCAGGAGTCTTATGGTTTGGGGGTAGAAGCTGTAAGAAGCCTTTTGGACGTAGACTTGGCGCTACAGTACCGCTTGCCGTGTGGTAGCAGAGAGAACAGTCTATGACTAGGGTGGCTGGAGTCTTTGACCATTTTTAAGGCCTTCCTCTGACGCCGCCTGGTATAGAGGTCCTGGATGGCAAGAAGCTTGGCCTCAGTGATGTACTGGGCCTTACGCACTACCCTCTGTAGTGCCTTGCGGTCGGAGGCAGAGCAGTTGCCACACCAGGCAGTGATGCAACCAGTGCTCTCAATGGTGCAGCTGTTGAACTTTTTGAGGATCTGAGGACCCATGCCAAATCTTTTCAGTCTCCGGAGGGGGAATAGGTTTTGTCGTGCCCTCTTCATGACTGTCTTGGTGTGTTTGGACCATGATAGTTTGTTGGTGATGTGGACACCAAGGAACTTGAAGCTCTCAACCTGCTCCACTACAGCCCCGTTGATGAGAAGGGGGGAGTACTCGGTCCTACTTTTCCTGTAGTCCACAATCATCTCCTTTGTCTTGATCACATTGAGGGTGAGGTTGTTATCCTGGCACCACACGGCCAGGTCTCTGACCTCCCCTCCCTATAGGCTGTCTCATTGTTGTCGGTGATCAGGCCTACCACTGTTGTGTCGTCTGCAAACCTTATGATGGTGTTGATGTCGTGCCTGCCATGCAGTCATGAGTGAACAGGGAGTACAGGAGGGGACTGAGCACGCACCCCTGAGGGGTTGAGGGGGGTGCGTGTTGAGGATCAGCGTGGCAGATGTGTTGTTACCTACCCTTACCACCTGGGGGCGGCCCGCCAGGAAGTCCAGGATCCAGGTGCAGAGGGAGGTGTTTAGTCCCACGGTCCTTGTTTTAAGGGCACTATGGTGTTGAACGCTGAGCTGTAGTCAATGAACAGCATTGTCACATAGGTGTTCCTTTTGTCCAGGTGGCATAGGGCAGTGTGGAGTGTGGAGATTTGTCTGACCATCCAGACGGCTGGGTCCGGCCGGCTAAGAAGACAGATAGGTCCGATCGGCCGGCATGCCGGATAAATGGCTGGCCGGGTGGACGTAGGTATACAATGCATTCGGAAAGTATTCAGACCCCTTGACATTTTCCACATTTTGTTACGTTACAGCCTTATTCTAAAATGGATTGTTTTTTTCCCTAATCAATTTACACACAATATCCCATAATGACAAAGCAAAACCTTTAAAAACATTTTTTTAACGAAAAATAAAAACCTGAAATATCAGATTTAAATAAGTATTCGGACCCTTTACTCAGTACTGTTGAAGCACCTTTGGCAGTGATTACAGCTTTGCACACTTGTATTTGGGGAGTTTCTCACATTCTGCTCTGAAGATCCTCTCAAGCTCTGTCAGGTTTGTTGGGTAGCGTTGTGTGTTTAGGCTGTGTGCTTAGGGTAATTGTCCTTTTGGAAGGTGAACCTTGGCCCCAGTCTGAGGTCCTGAGCACTCTGGAGCAGGTTTTCATCAAATAACTCTCTGTACTTTGCTCCATTCATATTTCCCTCAAACTTGACCAGTCTTCCAGTCCCTGCCGCTGAAAAACATCCCCACAGCATGATGCTGCCACCACCATGCTTCACCATAGGGATGGTACCAGTACCAGTTTCCTCCAGATATTCAGGCCAAAGAGTTCAATCTTGGTTTCATCAGACCAGTAAATCTTGTTTTTCATGGTCTGAGAGTCCTTTAGGTACCTTTTGGCAAATTCCAAGTGGGCTGTCATGTGCCTTTACTGAGGAGTGGCTTATGTCTGGTCACCCTACCATAAAGGCATTGGTTGAGTACTGCATAGATGGTTGTCCTTCTGGAAGGGTATCCCATCTCCACAGAGAAACTTTGCTCTGAGTTGTCCTTTGCTCTGAGTGACCATCGGGTTCTTGGTCACCTCCCTGACCAAGGCCCTTCTCCCCCGATTGCTCAGTTTGGCCGGACGGCCAGCTCGAGGAAGAGTCTTGGTGGTTCCAAACTTCTTCCATTTAAGAATGATGGAGGCCACTGGATTCTTGGAGACCTTCAATGCTGCAGAACTTTTTTGGTATCCTTCCAACAGATCTGTGCCTCGACACAATCCTGTCTCGGAGCAATCCAACACAATCCTGTCTCGACACAATCCTGTCTTTCCTTCGACCTAATGGCTTGGTTTTTGCTCTGACGGGCACTGTCAACTGTGGAACCTTATATAGACAGCTGTGACTTTCCAAATCATGTCCAATTAATTGAATTTACCCCAGATGGACTCCAATAAAGTTGTAGAAACGTCTCAATGATGATCAATGGAAACAGGATGTTACTGAGCTCCATTTTGAGTCCCATAGCAAAGGGTCTGAATACTTATGTAAATAAGGTATTTCCGTTTTTTATTTTTAATACATTTGCAAAAGATTCTAAAAACCTGTTTTCACTTGGTCATTATGGGGTATTGTGTGTAGATTGATGAGAAAAAAAGTATTTAATCCATTTTAGAATTGTTTTATTTATTTAACTAGGCAAGTCAGTTAAGAACAAATTCTTATTTACAATAACGGCCTAGGAACAGTGGGTTAACTACCTTGTTCAGGGGCAGAATGACAGATGTATACCTTGTTAGCTCGGGGATTCAATCTAGCAACCTTTTGGTTACTGGTCCAACGCTCTAACCACTAGGCTACCTGCTGTAACGTAATAAAATGTGGAAAAAGGGAAGGGGTCTGAATAGTTTCCGAATGCACTGTAACGCAACATATTTTTTGTGATTAAACCATCAGTAGAGTTGAAAATGCAATGGAAACCCATTTAACTTCTATTTTTTTATTTGGAACATTGGTATTTAACCATAAAAGGTATTTGTATGTGTACTACATCATCATTCAGCCATTTTGGCACAGTAACTGTTCGCAGAATCTATGAGATGTACCTATATAAATATTTGTAGCTTTATAATAGGAGCTTAGTATAGGAGGTTAGTGATGCTAAAGAGCTCTCTGCTTAAAGGCATAAAGGAGGCCTATTGGTGTGCACATACAACATAGTTTCACCACTTCCCCCACCTTGGGGTTGGTTCCTCTCTTCCACGTTCACTCCCCTCAACTGGTCTAGGAGTGTAGTCAAGTACATTGGATAGAGATAAACTTGACGAACAGAAAAGACCTGTATTGTTTCCAATCATCTTTGCTTCTGAGTAACTTGGTCACATGCTATTAGACAAAGATGGAGATATGAAGAGAACAGAGGCTAGCTTGGTAAAGAAAGGAGTAACGGAACTGCTGTTATCACTAGTTTGTACGAAATGACCTCACAGACCCGATACACATAGCCACAAGAAGAAAACAAGGTAGCTTATAATGCCCCAATCTGCCGGGGAGGGGTGGAACCAACCATGATTAAGTAGTTTTTAGGGTTCTATATAAACCCCTTGCTTTTGTTTTATTGGGCTCTCAGCGATCACCTACAGGTGGTTGTTAACAAGCTCCATTATTGCAATAATTAATCGGTATTAAAGGTTGATTGATTGAAGAAATTGGTTCTCTTCTCCCTTACTTGATTAGAATTTCCACTACATAATTCACTACCCAAACCAGACGCAACTGGTTTCAAGCGGCAAAGAGACCTTGTGATCTACTACAATCTCGTGGACTAACTTGGAATCAGACAGGGGACAGATTTACATCAATGGATAGGTAGAGACTTTCTCGTATGTATGTCACTTCTGTAAGACAAAAAAAGAAGGCATGGCACGTTGCTCAAGCTGCTGCATCTCGGGCTCTGTAGTAGTAGTAGTTTCTGACATCTTAATCAGAATTCTACAGTTCTTGCCTTTCTAACAGTACTAAGCATCTATTTGCAGGACTTATAGTTTAGAAACCGAAATGTACTTTGAGGGTAGCATACAATATAATGCGTGGTTTAGAAAATGCCACCAGAGTTTAACAGGATAAGTTCAAGGTCAGAATATGTGTAGGGAGAAGTCCATAAATGGAATCTAGCTATATTTACGGTCTCATAGCTATAAAGCGGAGACCCTGAGCTCTGACATGTATAGCATGTTACTGTACAGCCACTACGTTCCAACTGAAATCGGTGACCAAATCCTATAATGCAATCTCAACCACACTGCACACTGCCCTAACCCATCTGGACAAGAGGAATACCTATGTGAGAATGCTGTTCATCGACTACAGCTCGGCATTTAACACCATAGTACCCTCCAAGCTCGTCATCAAGCTCGAGACCCTGGGTCTCGACCCCGCCCTGTGCAACTGGGTACTGGACTTCCTGACGGGCCGCCCCCAGGTGGTGAGGGTAGGCAACAACATCTCCACCCCGCTGATCCTCAACACTGGGGCCCCACAAGGGTGCGTTCTGAGCCCTCTCCTGTACTCCCTGTTCACCCACGACTGCGTGGCCATGCACGCCTCCAACTCAATCATCAAGTTTGCAGACGACACAACAGTGGTAGGCTTGATTACCAACAACGACGAGACGGCCTACAGGGAGGAGGTGAGGGCCCTCGGAGTGTGGTGCCAGGAAAATAACCTCACACTCAACGTCAACAAAACTAAGGAGATGATAGTGGACTTCAGGAAACAGCAGAGGGAACACCCCCCTATCCACATCGATGGAACAGTAGTGGAGAGGGTAGAGTAAGTTTTAAGTTCCTCGGCATACACATCACAAACTGAATTGGTCCACTCACACAGACAGCATCGTGAAGAAGGCGCAGCAGCGCCTCTTCAACCTCAGGAGGCTGAAGAAATTCAGCCTGTCACCAAAAGCACTCACAAACTTCTACAGATACACAATCGATAGCATCCTGGTGGGCGGTATCACCGCCTGGTACGGCAACTGCTCCGCCCACAACCGTAAGGCTCTCCAGAGGGTAGTGAGGTCTGCACAACGCATCACCGGGGGCAAACTACCTGCCCTCCAGGACACCTACACCACCCGATGTTACCAGAAGGCCATAAAGATCATCAAGGACAACAACCACTCGAGCCACTGCCTGTTCACCCCGCTATCATCCAGAAGGCGAGGTCAGTACAGGTGCATCAAAGCTGGGACCGAGAGACTGAAAAACAGCTTCTATCTCAAGGCCATCAGACTGTTAAACAGCAACCACTAACATTGAGTGGCTGCTGCCAACACACTGACTCAACTCCAGCCACTTTAATAATGGGAATTGATGGGAAATGATGTAAAATATATCACTAGCCACTTTAAACAATGCTACCTAATATAATGTTTACATACCCTACATTATTCATCTCATATGTATACGTATATACTGTACTCTATATCATCTACTGCATCTTTATGTAATACATGTATCACTAGCCACTTTAACTATGCCACTTTGTTTACATACTCATCTCATATGTATATACTGTACTCGATACCATCTACTGTATCTTGCCTATGCTGCTCTGTACCATCACTCATTCATATATCTTTATGTACATATTCTTTATCCCCTTACACTTGTGTATAAGACAGTAGTTTTGGAATTGTTAGTTAGATTACTTGTTGGTTATTACTGCATTGTCGGAACTAGAAGCACAAGCATTTCGCTACACTTGCATTAACATCTGCTTACCATGTGTATGTGACAAATAAAATTTGATTTGATAATTTTCCTACAGTATACATACGGGTTGTGATTGTATTGGGCTATGAGGTCAATAAGTTTGAAGGTGGAATCAACATGTAATATTTATTTGATAAGTTCAACCACGGAACAAACTAGATATGATAATTCACAATGGTGGAAAGAATGGCATGTGCTCCTTCACACAATATCCACAGGACAATATTAAAGTGAAGCTGCTCACCCAGCGATATGTTGATATGGATGCAAGACTAACTATAAACTGTTTACTTTCAGACTTCAGAAATATCAAATTAACGTGTCGACTCAGAGGGAGCAAAGCAGAACATTGCAGGTAAAACTGTTATGTATGCTGTCGGTAGATGTGGCAGTTATCTATGATATCGGAGAACTATGGATCTTACATGTACAGTGCCTTCAGAAATGATTCATACCCCTTGACATACGCCACATTTTGTGTTACAGCTTGAATTCAAAATGGATTTAAAAAATATATAAACATCTCATCCATCTTCACACAATCACACAATACCCCCATAATGACAAAGTGAAAACATGTTTTTAGAAATGTTGGCAAATTTATTGAAAATGAAATACAGAAATATCTAATTTACATAAGTATTCCCACCCCTGAGTCAATACATGTTAGAATCACCTTTGGCAGCAAGTACAGCTGTGAGTCTTTCTTGGCAAGGCTCTAAGACCTTTGCACACCTAGATACTTCAAGCTCTGTTGTTGATCACTGCTAGAAAGCCATGTTCAAGTCTTGTCACTAGGCCACTCAGTAATATTCAATGCCATCTTGGTAAGCAACTCCAGTGTATATTTGGCCTTGTGTTTTAGGTTATTGTCCTGCTGAAAGGTGAATTTGTCTCCTGGTGTCTGTTGGAAAGTAGACAGAACTAGGATTTTGCTTGTGATTTGCTCGATTCAGTTTCTTTTCATCCCCAAAAAAACTATGTAGTCCTTGCCGATGACAAGCATACCCATAACATGATGCAGCCACCACCATGCTTGAAAATAAGAATAGTGCTCAGTGATGTGTTAGATTTGCTCCAAACGTAACGCTTTGTATTCAGGACAAAGTGAATTTATTTGCCACATTTTTTGCAGTTTGACTTTATTGCCGTATTGCAGACAGGATACTTGTTTGGTAATATTTTTATTCTGTACAGGCATCCTTATTTTCACTGTCATTTAGGTTAGTATTGTGGAGTAACTACAATGTTGCTGATCCATATGCTGCTTTCTACCATCACAGCCATTAAACTCTGTTTTAAGTAGTTGGCCTCACGGTGAAATCCCTGAGCGGCGTCTTTCCTCTCGGCAACTAGTTAGGAAGGATGCCTGTATCTTTGTAGTGAATGGGTGTATTGATACACCATCCAAAATGTAATAAATAACTTCACCATACTCAAAAGGTAATTCAATGCCTGATTTTCTTCCTTCTGCCTATAGGTACCCTTCCTTGCGAGGCATTGGAAAACCTCCCTGGTCATTGTGTTTGAAATTCACTGCTAGACTGGGGGACCATACAGATAATGTGTGGGGTACAGAGATAGTCATTAAAAAAAATCATGTTAAACACATTGCACAGTGAATCCATGCAATCTATGTGACATAATCCCATTTTTACTTCTGAACTGCAGGCTTGCCATTAAAGGCATTGAATACTTGACTCAAAACATTTCAGATTTTTATTTTTAATTAATTTGACAAAATAATCTACAAACAATTCCACTTTGACATTATGGGGTATTGTGTGTAGGCCAATGACACAATCTCTATTTAATCCATTTTAAATTCATGCTCTACACAAAATGTGGAAAATATCAAGCGGTGTGAATGCCTTCTGAAGGGCCCTGTGCAATGGACACAATTCTACAATGTGGGATTGAAACCTAATTGGTTCATCGTAATTTTCATGCCTGAGCTAGTTCAGGTGGATTTCTCACTTCATATAGTTTTTGTATAATCACTTGATTTTAGACGAGAGATGTGGAGCTTTAAAACAGAGAAACAAGTCTCAGATATCCAGTTTACCTCAGATTTATTATATTTCATCATTCTTATAAAAAACATGACGTTAATGTTCATGTGTAACACCATTGCCTTGGACATAGGTTTAGTATGGATGCACTACTGATACGTACTCCATGGAGATCTATAGTTTTCAATATTTCACACCTAAGTTCATAACAAATCAGGTCCCCAAGAAATAAAAACCAAAAGGCATAATTTTGACATCAGTATTCTGGATTATTCCATACTAGATCAACAACCATATAGTACCAAATATAGGGACTGAATAGCAAAGGATAAGAAACCAACTAAATTGATGTGCAGTACATCAGCATTCAATCAACTTACACATGTAACTTCATCTCCATGGGTGAATAAACTATATCTAAACAAGTGTTATATAGGAAACAATCAACACTTCTGTTGACATTTTAAAGTGGTAATGTTCTCAACTCAACTTCTGACCTGAGCTTTTCCATTGTGGCAGATAATACATTTTCAACCAATATAAAATCATACCATTCGTCTGCCTGGAGGTAAACTATGATAGAAACCACTTCAACAAATGTTTCCTACTGTAATGGAAAAACACAATCCAGGCACTATTGGATCATCTTGAATTATTTGGGTGAATGAGTTGACGGTGAGGTGCGAAGAGGAATACGTTTGTATCGGTTTTCTTTAAACCAGAGTGGGCATGTTTTGCAATTGAGTGTACCTTAATCTTAAGAGGTAATCTGGTATTTATACAACCAAGTACTATGATTAAATCCATACTAATAATGTGTTAGAATCACATTGCTCCAAAGAGTAGGGTATGAATGTTTTCCATCCCACCTCATTTTCCAACTAGATGTTGACATAAGTGATTACCATTTAAGAATCAAGACATGACAAATTCCAGAACAAATAAATACAAATAGTTTGTAAGACTGGAAGGAAGCACTGGAAGGAATTAATACTCTCTGAAAGGAACAGAATTGCCCACTGAAGGTCTTTCCTTCCTGGTGGAGACTGAGAAAAGAGGCGTAGCAGCTCTTGTGTTGCTTCTGTTGCCAGAGAGAATCAGGTCAAGGATTAAGATTTTGTTCATCATGCCACTCATGCTTCACTCAGTACCTGTGAAGAGTAAAATAGTATGGATAAAAGTGAGACAAGGCAAGGATGGAAGATACCTGGTGTAGGAATTTCACTAGGGTGGGGGGAAATGCCCTCAATTTCTATATGAGGGGTCTGACATGTACAGTAAATATGATTGTAACAGGGTTACCTTTCTTGCAAACTCAGGGAGGATGAACGATGCTCTGTGGATCTCCGGGTTGTAATACCTCAGGTTCATACTTTCCACCTCATGTGTTGATAGTTCTCTCACTGGATCTCTGAAAGTGGTTTGCTAAATACAAAAACACAATTGTTGTAAGAATATGGGACTGTGACTGACCTTGGAAAAAAAGTAATCACTACGGAAGTGGGTTTCAGAATGTTTTTAAATACTTTGCTTGTTTAGAGGCCTGAAAAACGACTTTATCCCACATCTTGGAATAGACCTGTCAATGTAAGGTTCATACATGCATTATAAACCATCTGTAGACATCTTTTAACATATGAATCCCAGAAATCCTTACATGCAATTATTTAAGGTCTTCATGCATGTTAGCCAAGCGCATGCCTTTTTTGAGCACCGCGAGAATAAATCAATAGAACAATTATGAATGCATCCAAAGTTAGATATACAGATAAAATGTTCTACAAGTTGGATTGGGAAGGATCTTAGACCATTCATCCATACAGAACCCTTCCAGATTCTTTATATCCTTAGTCTGCGCTTATGGAGTTCCCTCTTCAATTCAAACCACAGGTTTTCACTGAGATTGAAGTCCGGAGTCAGCCATTAAAATGTGGATTTTGATGTGTGCTTGGGGTTATCGTCTTGCAGTCAAGTTTCAGCCTCCCCGCAGAGGCAACAATGTCCTGGTACAGGGTAAAGTTCATGATGTTGTTGACCTTAACAAGGGCCCCAGGACCAGTGAAAGCATAATAGCCCCATAAAAGATCCACCACCATATTTTTACAGAAGATGTGGGGTTATTTTCTGCTCATGCATTCTCATTTTGACATCAAACCCACCACTTGTGTGTGTTTGTGGCCAAATGGCTCTATTTTCATGGAAACGCCTGGAGTTTGCTAAACGTCTTTGGCACTTGGATTGGAACCGGAACTTTGCTCAGTATTAGACCTTGCTAGTGTCACTTCTCTCCTTCAATGCATTTATCCGGAAACAAAGTAGCCTAATCCCAAAAATGTATTTAACTAGGCAAGTCAGTTAAAAGGGCCCTTTTTTCTCCACTTCCTGTGTGAATGACGTGCCCAAAGTAAACTGCCTGTTACTCAGGCCCTGAAGCCAGGATATGCAAATAATTGGTACCATTGGAAAGAAAACACTGAGGTTTGTAGAAATTATAAAATAAATGTAGGAGAGGATAACACAATAGATATGGTGACAGAAAATCAGGTTTCAGGCTTGTAACTTAAATAACGAATAAGAAATAACAGTTTAGTATGAGGACACTGGCATGGAAATCCGTGAGCGCCAAGACGCACCTGCTAAAATTGGTTTCCTATTGAACATACTTTCCGTAAGAAATATTTGTTTGATTATATTTTAGGGTACCTGAGGAACAAATAGAAATGTATTTTGAAGTTTAGGCGTAGATTTTCAGACTCCTTTCTTTGCAATTTGAACGAGTGGATTACTCAAAATCAATGGCACCAACTAAACAGACCTTTTGGGATATAAAGAAGGATTTTTATCTAACAAAACAACACTACATGTTATAGCTGGGACATTGGATGACAAATCAGAGGAAGATTTTCAAAAAGTGAATATTTAATCTCTATTTGTGAATTTATGAAACCTGTGCCGGTGGAAAATATTTTGATATGCGGCGTCGTCCTCAAACAACCACATGGCATGCTTTTGCTGTAATAGCTACTGTATATCGGACAGTGCAGTTAGATTAACAAGAATTTAAGCTTTCAACCGATATGACACTTGTATGTACCTAAATGTTTAATATTCACAATTTTTATGATTATTTATTTGAATTGCGTGCCCTCCAGTTTCACAGGAAGTTGTTTCGCTAGTGGGACGCCTAGGCTTAATAAGTAATTAAGAACAAATTCTTATTTTCACTGTTCCCCGGTAGACCAACGGCCTTGTTCAGGGGCAGCACGACAGACTTTTACCTTGTCAGCTCTGGGATTTGATCCACTAGGCTACCTGCCGCCCTGGTTGGACAAGCAAATGTATAGGATACAGATGAGATGGCATTTCAGCTGCAAATACATTGATCATTTTCAACCCGATCAGAAACATTGTGGTCACAATCTTACTTCCTAAATAGTATCACTGACGTCTCTTGTTGAATTTGGGTACCATTTCACGATAAGGATTTATTGTGGACTCCCGAGTGGCGCAGCATCTCAGTGCAAGATGCTTCACTACAGTACCTGGTTCAAATCCAGGCTGTATCACATCCAGCTGTGATTGGGAGTCCCATAGGGCAGCTCACAATTGGCTCAGCGTTGTCCGTCATTGTAAATAATAATTTGTTCTCAACTGACTTGCCTAGTTAAAGGTTAATAAAAAAACATTTCTTTCATCCATTTAGATATCCTGGGCACAAGACACAGTATTCATTCCATAGAGGCTATCAAAGGCAACTGTTTCCACTTTTTTTTATAGATAAGTACATTGTGGCCTGCCTTCCTGTAATGTCAATGATCCAAATCAATAATTCCACATTGTCCTTTTTTTGTCAATCGCTGGCTTGTAACCTGATGAACAATGTTGATTGGCAGATGGAATCATTTCCGATGTTGTAAGGTTAAAGTAATGAGGTTACAGGATGGGCTTAAGCACACCTAAGAATTTATTTTAACTCGGTGCACACACCTGCATGGACAGAGAGCAACGACGTGGTACGTGACTTTGTACACACAAGACAGGCACTCTACACACACACACACATGGATTTTGTATTGTAGATATGTGGTCGTAGAGTAGTGGCCTGAGGGCACACAATGTGTTGTGAAATGTAATGTCATGTAATATTTTAAATGTTATAACTGTCTTAATGTTGCTGGACCCCAGGGAGAGTAGCTACTGCCTTGGCAACAGTTAATGGGGATCCTTCACAAATATATTTTCAGGGACCTTTTTTTGGCTGTTGAGCACTAGTTTCAAAACTACTTGCTTAAAAAGTATACAAAAACTTTAACTCATTCAATTCTATAGGTAATGAACCACTAAGAATTACATTACTGAAGACAGAAAAAAGCTAACTAGGACAAAGATGGAAACTTACAGCATTTTTACTGCACAGCATAAAGCCAATCTGACCACTTGGGTAGGTGGGAATGGTGCAGTAGGCATAATCTACCACTGGGAACAGTGTCTTGCAGAAGGTCCGCATCTCTTTAATCAGCTCCAAGTGGAGCCATTGACACTCTCCTGTGGAAATCAGAGGCAAACAAAAAAGGGTGGGTCAATTCTCTGTCAGTGTTATTGATCTAACCAACTGCAAAAAAAATCCAACTATTTCCTCACAGGGCAATAAGTAAGCTGCTGAGCAGCATTTGCTGCAAATACAGATAGGGATGGTCTTCTGACTCCCCTCACCAATTGAACATTTATCTTATTGGCAATATTGCTATAATAATGTGATATAGGTGGCAACAGGTTCCTGACTAGTTTAGAATGGCTGTCTATTTACCTCGTGATACTGCTATGAATTGCACACACTTTGCCATCTTTTTTCTAATAACGATATCTGAAGCAGGATTGAAGCGTCAGTAGAAATCATGTCACCTTGGCAACAAAGAATTCCACCATCTCGTAAGGCTGTCTTCATTAGTTCATAATAAGACTCTTTGAACAAACTCTCAGCAGGCCCTGTAACAGCAAGACATAAGTAACTGGATTAGATTTACGGAAAAGTGAACACTTGAGATAGCTATTGATACGTCAATTATCAAAAGGTACATTTATTTTCCAGATTACACAGAAATATGAGCAAATGAAACACTCATGTCGCAGGCATCTGTTTCCTTACCAACAGGGTCAGATGAATCTGTTATAATGATGTCAAAGGCATCCTGGTTCTGTTTCATGAACTCAAATCCATCCCCAACATTCAGTGTGAGTTTGGGACTGAAGAACCCTTGCGCCATACCTGGGAGGTATTTCTTCGACACATTGATTACATCCTTAAGGGCAAAGTGAATATTATAACAAACTTCACACTTCTGTCTTCTATGCAGTTACCAGTCAATTACATTTTGAGAAAAGAGCATGATTCCAGTTAGTGTTTGGTACCTACCTCATCGATTTCACACTGAACCACTGATTCAACGAGTGGATGCTTTACCACTTCTCTCAGGACACCACCATCTCCTCCACCAATAATCAGGACCTGCAAAGGGAACATTCATTATAATAAGCGATACAAGACCAATTTCCAAAACTTCCCCAAAAGGCAATTTGTCCTGGATTCTCTACAAGGCACAATTAAGTCTTGTAGTATAATATGTTCAACTGAATTTATGGTGGGATGACTATACCTTTTTGGGGCAAGGGTGGGAGCACAGAGGTAGGTTGGCTATCATTTCTTGGTAGGAAAACTCATCTCTCTCTGTGCATTGAATAACTCCATCCAGCACAAGTACATTTCCATAGGTTTTGCTGAAAATATATGGTATGAGATTACTTAATCAAATGACTAATTAGTGCAAACAAAACAACCCCAGAAACACTAGAAGAGCAGGAACAGGTCAAAAAGGTACAGACTGGATGTGGTTGCATGATAATAAATCAGGAATGGGCTAGGGGTTTCAAATACAAGTTATGACTGGCAAGATAAAGCTAGCAACTTAGTTAGCCAACTAACGTTACCTATATGAGACAAGTTGTACCAAGACATGCTAGCTAATGCAGGGCTACTTACATTACTTAGCACACATAATATTGCAGAAATTTCAATGACGGAAGTGAGAGATGGCAACATTTGGGTTCATGACATCTGGCAAGTTAAACTAGCTAGATAGTTAGCTTTGGCTAGCTAACGAGCTAACATGAATAAAATGACCGCGACAAACAAAAACAAATAACTAGCTAGAAAACCTTGGAAACATTTACACCCTTGGAACCAATTAGGTAACTAACCGTATAGTAGCTAGGTTAACGACGTTAAGGTATTGCTGTCAGCTAACTAGGTAGATACGTTTGCTAGCTAATTAACGTGAGCTAACTAGTTAGCGCTAGCTAAACTTCTAGCAATAATGATTAGATGAGAGAACAGTTACTTAACCTTTCAATTTTAAAAGCAGCCTAAATACTAGCTAGCCAGCCACTCGGCGTTACATAACTAGCTAACGTAGCTAGCATAAACAGTTGTATTGCTAGCTAGCGTTAGCTACCTAGTTAAATAGCTAGCTACTTACCTCCTGAAAACCATGACATCTTGAAATTTAGATTTTTGTTGGTAAAGAACCTCTTCTACTTGCAGACTCATCGCTTGTCCAGGCCATAATGTACACGTTTCTGTGAACCATCCGTCTTTTATGCTGTCCATTATTGATACAGCCAAAGTTTACAGTTCGTTATAGTAACAAACAAAAAATATTTGTTAATGTTTCATTCAAAATAAATCTGACTGAGCTGTGAACCACGTTGGGGCGTGTAGCATGCCTTCTTCGCTTTAGTATCTTCTTCGGTGGTTATATCAGTGGTTGGCATCCAACGTTATGGTTCATTACCGCCACCTACTGCCCTGGAGTGTGGGACAGAGAGGGAGAAGCTGAATCCTACCTGCCAAGCCAGTTGCTCGCAGGTAACGGGCTGGCAGCAAAACATATCAAATATTTGAGACTAAATCTAATGACGTTCTCCTCAATATACTCTTTAAACTAATTTCCTGTATCCCCTTCTTTCTTATACGAGATCTCAGCTTCCCTCTGATACTGCCCACACTATAGCAATATTTAGGCTCCTGAGTGGCACAGAGGTCTAAGGCACTGCATCGCCGTGCTAGAGGCGTCACTACATATCCTGATCCGATCCTGGGCTGTATCACAACCGGCCGTGATCGGGTGGGGTACAATTGGCCCAGCGTCATCCGGGTTAGGAGAGGGTTTAGCCAAGGTAGGCCATCATTGTAAATAAGAATTTGTTCTTAACTGACTTGGCCTAAGACATGGATGTCGATTTAAGGCAGCCCCCCACCCCTCTCTGATTCAGAGGGGTTGGGTTAAATGCGTGAGACACATTTCAGTTGAAGGCATTCAGTTGTACAACTGACTAGGTATCCCCCTTTCCCTTTAAGGTTAAATAAAAAATAAAATATGCTCCATGGTCTGTTTCCTGGCAATAATCACAATTTACTGTTGGATGCTTTCCTATCACATTTAAAGTCTTATTCAACCGGCTTTGTCCCACCCTTAATCTAGTAAAAATAGCCTCCTCTCTTCTGTCCTTTGCTGTTGCCTCCCCCCTCCCTGACTTTCCTCTGTACTTGAAATACATGCCTGCCTTTAGTATCTCTATTCCCCTGCTCCTGCCATCTCTGCATCATCACTGTCCATAACAGTCCTTTTGCCTCTGCCTTGCTCATTCAAACTACAACATCAACATCCCCATTACTAAGTGCTTGTTTAGCCAGTACATCAACTGCCTCATTCCCCTCCACCCCACATGGGCTGGGACCCAAGTAAATCTTCTGTATACCCATCTGTCTAATCCTGCCATGGGTTTGTAGTACATCCTAAATTATGTCTCGTCTGCTATGTAATCTAAAGGACTGCAGACTCATCAACATTGCATATGAATCAGAGAAAATAACTACTCTGTCTGGTTTAACTTCCTCCACCCACTGCAAGGCCAACAGTAAGGCCATCAGCTCCGCCGTATATACACAGTACAGCCAGATGATCTGTAATGATCCGTCCTGTCCTTGGATCTTTTGAACCATCTGTGTAAATGGCAACAGAATCCTGAAACACAGTATCCAGACGTCTATTAAACAAATCATACCAACACAACACATCACACATCAGCTGATTGTGACCAGGCAACAAAAACCTTTCCAAGCCAAACGTGCATATCATAACCGCTACACACAGCCTACATTGTTGTCAACATATTAGCTTACGTCAAGTCAACACAGCTACTTGAACTAACGTGTTAGTAAACCCGCTACAATCATGCAGTACAGTGTACAGTTAGCAAGCAGTTGCACCGGCATGCCTCAGTGTGTAAAGGAGTGCGTAACTGGCTGCAGGGAAGTCAGGTGCAGGAGAACAGAAATGGGTAGCAAACGGAGCCCTTTATTGAGGCGAACAAAACACGGCACTCAGAAAACTAAACACACAAGGGTTACAATAACCCGGCGCAAATACATTTACATATAACAATTCCACACACAGACATGGGGGGAAACAGAGGGTTTTATACAAGACAAGTAATGAGGGAATGCAAACCAGGTGTGCAGGAAAACAAGACAAAACAAATGGAAAATGAAAGGTGGATTGGCGATGGCTGGAAGACCGGTGATGTCGACCGCGGGAACACCGCCCAAACAAGGAGAGGGACCCACCTCGGCGTCGTGACACAGTGGCAATACATTTATAAAACCAAAAGCTTACCTTGACTTGGAAGAGTTACAGTGTTGGATAGCCATATCCAATTAGGTAACATAGCATCCCTCTCTGTTTGAGCCGGGTGTTTGAGAAGGCAAAACTAGCTAACTGCATTCTCTAGCTAAAAGAATACAAAATCTCTCTTGCTTCTCAATTTTTTAATAATTACATTTGTTCAAAACTGTTCAACAATTGTCTTTCTTTGAGTCAACTACTCACCACATTTTATGCACTGCCGTGCTAGCTAGCTGTAGTTTATGCTTTCAGTACTAGATTCATTCTCTGATCCTTTGATTGGGTGGACAACATGTCAGTTCATGCTGCAAGAGCTCTGATAGGTTGGAGCATTGTCCTCCAGAAGTTGTCATAATTACTGTGTAAGTATGGAAGCGGGTGGGAACCACGATCCTCCTAGGTTTTGTATTGTATTGTTTGTATTAAGTCAATGTACCCAGAGGCTACACCATGACTCTACCCTACAGAGTGCTGTTGAGGCTACTGTAGACCTTCATTGCAAAACAGTGTTTTTTAATAAATTATTTGGGGATGTGAATATATTTAGTATAGTTATCTAAAAAGGATAATTTTAATGTTTCACTATTTTATTTGTATGAATTTCACTGAGGATGGTCCTCCCCTTCCTCATATGAGGAGTCTCCACTGTGCTTTGACCCTAACTGATACTACACCAGGCTAGGGGTTTTCTAGTTCCCACCACAACTTTACTTCTTGTGTTTTTCTTCTTTTTCGCCACTGTACCTCACTCATTCTCACTCTCTGTGCTATTATCTTCACCCGACTCACTAGCAGTTTAAAACAAAACCACAGTTTCCGCCATCTTCTCATATACTTTCCTTCATTCCGAATCATCCTGCCGCTCTTTGAGCCACCTTCTGTTCTACTCTGACCCAAGCCCAATATTGGACTAAAGGAGCCTAACATTACTCCTTAGTCCAAGGACCTTACATGTTCTGTTTGAAGGCCGAATTGGCTCAGGAAGCCAAAACAGACAAAAACTCAATCTAAACGTGAATTGATTCTCAATTGCGGTACGTTTATAGAAACATAAATCCCTCTACTTTCACATCACATCAAAATAATTTCATAAATGCAAAATACACCGACAGTATTTTTCAGTGAAAACACATTTGTGGCATCTGTCTTCCGTTTACACACAGGTGTTCAGAGACTCAAGATAGCTAATTAGCACAGGTAGTCCACTGCCTTCCATCTGTTTTCCTTAAACAAGCGCAGTAACATGGAAATATGGCCATGTGGGAACCCTAACTTTATAAAAGGTATGTATCAAAAGTAACCTTTATTTTATTATTATTTATTGACGATTTGAAAGATAAAAGGTCCTTATTCTTCCAAAACCGTACCGCAAGCGATGCATATTCATTTTCAGACCAAGCACCACAGCAACCCCTACAGAAGATGCCTTCGTCCAATTACTTATGTGTAATGTAATGGAACTGAGAGTCATGATCAAGGGCTACTCTGACCCTGGCAACCTCAACCTGTCTCTTACGCACTGGACACTTCTGATCCTCAGCAACATGGGCACTCCCACAATTGACACGTTTTTTCCCCACCAATACTACACATTCCTTTGTCCCATGCCATCCTGCACACTTCTCACATCTCGGAATCTCCCTACTACAAACTGCTACAACATGACCATAAGCTTGGCATCTGAAACCCCTTAATGGGTTCAGTACAAAAGCTCTCATGGGATAACTGACATATCCTAACATGACTTTATCAGGTAAAGACTCTGCTTCAAAACTCAAAAGGACAGCGTCTTCTCAGTTTCACCACGCTCGCCATCAGGTCTACGTTACACAAAACGGCAGGCGTCACAGACTCAGGGAATCTTCCATTTCAGTTGCATCACTTCAACCCTTAATATCACTCCTTTCAAAGGCACCCTGCTCCGGAGAGCAAAGTAAGTCACAGGTCTTGTCCCTAGGCGGGTGACAGGGGGAGGGACAGGGTAGCCTAGGGGTTAGAGCGTTGGACTAGTAACCGGAAAGTTGCAAGTTCAAACCCCCGTGCTTACAAGGTACAAATCTGTTGTTCTGCCCCTGAACAGGCAGTTAACCCACTGTTCCTAGGCCGTCATTGGAAATAAGAATTTGTTCTTAACTGACTTGCCTAGTTAAATAAGGGTAAAATAAAAACACAAAGTGCCTTTTCCCTCTGGATGGAAGAAACAAAGAAAATCATCACAAGTCCACTTCAAGCTACCTTTACCAATTTAACAGTACCCAACTTCTTTTCTACCCAGCCTGATATGGATATTGATCAGCCAAAAGGCAGGGATCCACTTTCTCCAAAAATGTAACTCCCACTGGGCCCGAATCATCCGTTGCATGACCATCGGGGCGAGACTCAGACCACAGGTAATTCATCTCCACTCTTGTCAAGTAAAATTTCTGAGCCATCAGAGACTACAGAATACCATTTGGATTTGGCACCATTCTTCCTCAACACACATCTTCCCACTGCACTTGTCTCTTCTCCTTCTTCCACACTGTCCATAACCACATCTACCATGGCTTCATCCACTGTACTGCTTGCAGAACATGCACTGATGGCCTTTCTCCAATACCCACCTTCTCTTCCTTAGCCCAATTTACTAGTCTGGCTATCTCCGGCCTCTCCATGCTCACAAAATATTGGCTACTCTGTCCGCTTGTTGACATCAACCTGTATGTCACATTGTGACGCACCTAGCATGCGTTCTTCTTCTGTGATGTTTTATGGCGAACGACACACAAAAAGATGGCTGCACCTCTACACGCGTCTTCCTGAAGAAATGTGCCCGTCCATTGGGCTGCCTTCCTTGAACCCTCCATAAAGGTACATGTGAACTTAGAAATATACAATAACGTTCAAAAGTTGAGTCACTTTGAAATGTCCTTGTTTTTTAAAAGAAAAGCACATTTTTTGTCCATTAAAATAACAAATTGATTAGAAATACAGTGTAGACATTATTAATGTTGTAAATGACTATTGTAGCTGGAAACAACAGATTTTCATGGAATATCTACATAGGCGAACAGAGGCACATTATCAGCAACCATCACTCCTGTGTTCCAATGGCACGTTGTGTTAGCTAATCCAAGTTTATCATTTTAAAAGGCTAATTGATCATTAGAAAACCCTTTTGCAATTATGTTAGCACAGCTGAAAACTCTTGGTCTGATTAAAGAAGCAATAAAACTGGCCTTCTTTAGACTAGTTGAGTATCTAGAGCATCAGCATTTGTGGGTTCAATTACAGGCTCAAAATGGCCAGAAGCAAAGTACTTTCTTCTGAAACTTGTCAGACTATTTTAGTTCAGACTCCTCACAAGTCCTCAACTGGCATCTTCATTAAATAGTACCCGCAATACACCAGTCAACGTCAACAGTGAAGAGGCGACTCCGGGATGCTGGCCTTCTAGGCAAATTTCCTCTATCCAGTGTATGTGTTCTTTTGCCTATCTTAATCTTTTATTTTTATTGGCCAGTCTGATATATGGCTTTTTCTTTGCAACTCTGCCTAGAAGGCCAGCATCCTGGAGTCAAATGTAATCTATTACTTCTGTACTGCCATAGTAGTAGCCTATACTCAGATCTGGGCGGCCCTATACGCTCACTACGCAAGTTGCCTGGGGCCCCGAATATTGAGCAAGGGCCCCGCTTCCCCCTCATGTCAAAGCAGGTGTCAATGTTTACGACTTCGATGAGAGGATGAAGCGGAACTATCCTTCTGGTCACGAAAAGAGAAAAAAACAAAATGGAGAGTGAATTGCGGGAACAGCAAGTTTGATGTTAGCAAATAACAGTAATGTTAAGTTGATGTGTTAGCTTGCAGTGCATCTCTCTCTAGTCTGTCTGTCTTGCTAACCTAGCTGGGCAGTGCATATCTTGGTCTGTCTGTGTCTTGTTTACCAGCCACTTCCAGGGCTGTGTTCTGTGATTTTGTGCCTGACAAAAGTGAGAGTGAAATGCAACTATTTATTACATTTGATTAACACCAATGGACAAGTGTTTATAATTTGCAGCTGGGTAAAGATAACCGCGTTGTGTCTGAACATGCGTTCATATTCACTTGCACGACATGAAACTCGCACTTTCCAGCAGCAACCTCTGGTGACCAATCCAGACAATTATATGTGGGCGTGATGGCACTCCTCAGAGGTGCACAATTTTAAAACAAGACAATAATAAGCTAGTCTCTCAGTCAAGGTTTAGTTACAACTCTGGAATAATGCAAGATTGAAAGCAATGGATTGACATTGACTATTGATTTATATATTGGATTTAAAATGTTGATTAGCTCGGCATACTGGGCAATATGGATGCACATCTCTCAGTGAATAATAACCATCAAGTATTCAGCCAAGCCATAGTATAAATAGTATTCTATATTTGAAAATGTATAAAAAGGAAATCTGGGGGAGCCAGTTTGAATGGGCCTGATGCAGCTGATAAAAAAAATAATAGTATTGTTTTTATAATTTACAGGTGCTATGTTAGGTTTGTCAGTAGAGGAGATGCTGGATCATCAGCCAGTACAATCATCTACTCAGTTGATCCACATCCAGCCAGTACTAACACAGACCCAGTACAGCCGGCTTCAGCAAATACTAAAACAGACCCAGTGCTGGCAGCTCAGCAAGTACTAACACAGACCCAGTACAGCCGGCTTCAGCAAATACTAAAACAGACCCAGTGCTGGCAGCTCAGCAAGTACTAACACAGACCCAGTACAGCCGGCTTCAGCAAATACTAAAACAGACCCAGTGCTGGCAGCTCAAACAGACCACAGACCCAGTGCCGGCTGCAAATACTAAAACAGACCCAGTGCTGGCAGCTCAGCAAGTACTAACACAGACCCAGTACAGCCGGCTTCAGCAAATACTAAAACAGACCCAGTGCTGGCAGCTCAGCAAGTACTAACACAGACCCAATACAGCCATCTTCAGCAAGTACTAACACAGACCCAGGTGAAGTACAGGCAGCCTCAGCCAGTACTATATTATTGTTTTTGATGTAAGCTCTTTTCTTCAAAAGACTACAAAATAATAAAGGAAGGCATGAATGACTGGTCAAATATCAACACCATTCTGAAACACCATGATGGTAGTCCTGAACACACACACAATATGATTAAGTGGAGAGAACTTGATATGTGCCTAAGTCGGGGACAGACTCTTGACCAGATACAAATGACAATTTTGGAGGCTGAAAGAAAGATAGTAGAATGTCCTTACACATTTACTAATAATCACCCAGTCTCTGGCTGAAAGAAACCTAGCATTCAGGTGTTCATCAGACAAACTCTTCCAACCAGATAATGGAAACTTCCTAAAAGAGGTTGAATTACTGGCAAAAATGGACCCTGTTATGGAAAATAATCTCAGCAAAATTAAAGATGGAGAGACACATCCTCATTAACTCGGAAAGCGCACACAGAATGAGCTGATACAGATTGTGAGTGACAAGATTCTGGAAGCAATAGTGACTCAAGTAAGAGACTCAAAGTACTTATCCATTATCTTGGACTGTACACCTGACATTAGTCACCAGGAGCAAATGTCCATTATTCTGAGAAGTGTTGCTTTAAAGGGAAAGCCAGAGATCAAGGAGCACATCCTCGGCTTTGTGAATGTTGAGGTTACAACAGGCTTGAATCTGTCCACTGTCATCTTAGATGAGCAAAATGAGCTAAAGATTCAATTTGAAGCTTGCTGAGGGCAAGCTTATGATAATGGGGCCAACGTGAAGGGCAAGCACCAAGGTATACAATCCAGACTAAAAAAAAAAAAAACTCCCAGAGCCGTGTTCATCCCATGTGGAGCACATACTCTAAATATTTTCATTGCAGATGCTGCCAAATCGTCAAAAGATGCAGTTGGGTTTTTTGGGCATGTGCAAAAGCTCTTCACCTGCTTTTCAGCTGGCACATAAAGATGGAGAGTTTTGAAGAAACACGGGAACATAACCATGAAGTCATGGAGTGATGCAAGATGGAAGAGTAGGCTCCAAAGTGTTCATGCAATCAGGTATCAGGCTTCTGAGGTTCGGGAGGCATTACTGGAAGCCAGACAGACGATCAACGATCCTGTTGCCAAAGTGAAGGCACAAGCACTTGCAGAGGAAGTTGGGTCCTACCGCTTCTTGATTTGCTGTGTCGTATGTGTGAGATACTGACAATGACAAACAAGGTGAACAAGCTCCTCCAATCCATCTCAACGCAGTTAGATATCGCAGTGAATTTAATCTCAAATGCAAAGGCCTCCCTCACTACATACCGGGAAACTGGATTGACTGAGGCCCAGACAACAGCCAAAAGCATTTGTGAAGAAATACATGTGGAGGCTGATCTGAAATAGAAGAGACTGAGAAACAGCAGCAGGCATTTCAGCTATGAGGCTCCAGATGAACCAGTGACTGATGCACTGAAAAACCTTGAAGTTAACCACTTCTACATTGTGGTTGACTCTGCTGTGACACCCATGAATGAGAGATTTCTAACACTCAACCAGGTGAAAACCAAATATGGAGTGCTGCTGAACTTCAGCACTGCCCCTCAGATGTCCAGTGAATCTTTAAAGGCTCACTGCATGGAAATGGAAAACACTATAACCTTCAGAGGTGACTAACATCAGTGGAATGGATCTGGCACACGAGATTCAGAATTGACCTGATCTGCCATCAGATAAGGTGACTGTCTTTGAGCTACTTTCCTTTCTCTGTGAGAACAACCTGGAGGAACTCTATCCTAACCTTTGAATGGCCCTCAGAATTGCAGTCACCCTACCAGTAACATCGGCAGAGAGGAGCTTCTCAAAATGAAAGCTCATCAAAAGCTACCCGAGGTCTTCCATGTCACAGGAACGTTTGAGTGGTCTGGCCATCATGAGCATAAATCATGACGTGGGGAAACATGTCCTATGATGCCTCAAGAAAATGCAGAAGAGGAATATTTTGATGTTAAGATTTTAATTCAAACATTAAAATATTTACACTTAGTAACATTTAAGATTGTACGGCAGAAGTGCATTTGTGTAAATGCCTGCTTAACTGTGACATACTTTCTCAATTTCTTCCAGACAGTCCAGATAGACTGGTACCCATTATGATGCTGAAAATGCCCAGGCTGTAGAGGGAATCAAAGTTAATCACACAGATGTATAGGTTTTATTTTACTATTTTGAGACATAAAGCTGCAGCCATATCCTATAGGCTTATGTTTACATTGTAGAGACAACGCTAACTGTATAATATTGTAAGGACTGGACTAATTACCAGGCAGCAGAGCCAAAGCTCAATGTTATATTTGATTATTTTCTACCATTTCTTATTTATGTTAATATTCACTCATAAGATTCTATAGAAAATATTATATTCAATAAATATTGTTTGTTTATACCTCATTCTGTTCTGTATAGGTCTACTTATTCTTAGACCGACAGATGCAGCAAACTGTTTTAAAGGAGGGAGGATTGTTGTGGGAGCACGGGTGTCAGGTGTGACTGTGTGGCAATGACAAACGGTTTACATGTCTCACGGGTCAGGTAGGAGGGCCCCTTAGCAGAATTCTGCTTAAGGCCCCAGTGAGGTCTGCCTATATTATAATCACATTCATTACCAAGCTTAATTGTATTAAACTCATCTAAAAGTGTCCATTCTGTTTTTTTCTCTAGGCATATCATAATATTTCAAAATACAAATCGCGGGAAAACAACTTTGTTTTAGAGAATTACATCCAACCGGCCTCACAATCAGTATTTATCTCCCCTTTTCATAGGTTGTAGACAAGCCTGCTTAGCTACGGGAAGTTGTTTTGAGTAGCGGGTGCTGAACACAAAATACAAAAAATAAATCACCTTTATAATAAAAGCATTGCATGCATCTATGCAGACTAACACAATCCAATTCCTAATGTGATGAGCAGCTTAAGCATAGGACAATCCTTGGTAACAGTATCACTGCAGCCTAAGTTAATTTAACTCTTGGCTGTTTGCAAAAATGCCTGTTGTTTACAGCACGTACATTTCTTTATAGGTTAACGCATAATTACAATGGGTTTGTGTGTGAATGAGAGAGCGAGATGAGGGGTGTTGTAACTAAATGAATATACACAAGATTGTGGCTAATAAAACTGAGCACAAAAAGAAATGATTTCAATACCATTGACAGCTATGCGAGCCATTGCGGGGAGAAAAAAAAAAACTGCCTTGTATCCAGCACTGGCAGGTGGAAAACTCACAGGGCCTTGACCAGCAGTTTTGCTTAGTGGTCTTGTAAGCCTATATGCTTGACATTATTAGGAGCAGACCTGCGAGCCATGGGTGAGAAAATGCCACGTTCCTAATCTAATATTGTTCTCATTCCCCGTTCGCCAAGTTTAGAATTGTAAAAAAAAAATAGAAATATTCTCTACCCCCAACTTCATCGCAGGAAAACATGGTTTGGGATGAACATCGCTATTGGTGTAAAGAGAAGACAATGAGATGGTCTTTTACTTATCAAAATTCAACAACTTGAGCGAACAGTAGCCTATCTTATTGGCACCAGCGGGGAGCAACGTCCATATCCCCGGTGACTCTATATCACTGCGTCAGTGCCACTGGAAACATTATTTTTGGACAATCATTTCCTCTTCCAGGTTAGATGGACTTCATATTGTACAATTTGTGGCTACCCTTTCCAAAGGCCTAGAGAAGATGGTTGCAAACAAGGTTGTTTTTATTGATCTGTTTGTCATTGTCAGCAGTAGCCTATAGGTCTATTCTACCCTGTACATTTTTGTCACATTAAAAAAATATTCTGCTAATGTCTCCAGACAGTGTAGAATTGTATGAAATGGGTTTTACAAACAAAAATAAAAAACATCTCATATAGCCTAGGCTTACTCTACGCCACTTTAGTCTTTTTTGTGAACAGTGATTGAAGTTATATGATTATATAAATCTACTGATCTTACATAAGTCTCCAAATGTGATGATCATGCAAGGAATGCTTTATTTACTTGTTTTAATGGCGAAAATTTGCTTCCCCAAATTTGAAACTCAGAGACCCGACTCAACTCAAACTAAACTGTCTATCGTACAGCAGAGCACCTGCCCAACTCCAAACTCCCACAAATGAATGGATAAGAGCATATCATGAGCACGCCGGGGCCCATATATAAATAACACGTTTTTTTTCACCCCCATACCCCAGTCCCATGATCATTTATCTAAACAACTCAGTGAAAATCTTACAAATTCTTGCAGTTTTACCATCTAATCACCCCTACTTCATGGCATGGATCAAATCATAACAGATTGTCATAATTGGCAGCACAGTTTAGGTCATAAAGGCTTCTGGGGTAACTCAAGTCAGGTTTTCATCATACTCTTGAAAATTGTAATAGTAGAATGCACAAGGTTTAATTGGGTAGTGCATCAGTTTTCCTCTTATCCTGTCAATCATTGCATACCTTACAGAGCCATTTATAAATTGTCAGAAATGTCCAGATCAACTAACCCAACTAGTCAGCTAATGTTTTTTAGCCCATAGATTGTTGTAATGTTTAAGTCACAGTGTGTCATGAACTGTGCTTATATAAATAGATGTGGTGTGCGTGCAGGGGCGGGATGTTCCCCTACGCTTAAATGGGGGGCCTGAGTGAAAAAGTTTAGGAACACCTGACCTACTGGATTGGAGAAGAGTTTGAGATTAAGAGTTTCAGTGATAAGCACAAAGTTCTTAATTAAAATAAATAAATAATTAAGCGCTCCTCCTGCACACCCCTCGCCCCAGTTTCGGAACAATGCATTAGGTAGTCAGAATTTTGTCGTGTGGTTTTAGTCAACTGAAATGAAAAATCCTTTTTGTTAATTTTTTTCTGGGTCTATTTAGTCAGTTATAATCCCGTCAATTGCCACTGAATAATAGGTGTTTGAAAAAAAGCACAAATCCGTCGCTGTGGATAAAATCTTCTGCTAAATGGCATATAATATACAGTATATTTTGTCATTTATCATCTGCGTATTTTGAGGTAGCTTAGGATAGACTTTTTTTCTGTCTTTACAAGATAGTATCAGTCAACAGGCATTAATACACACTTTTTCAGAGCAACAGTCAGTATATAACAATGAGGATTTCCTACGCTCCTGTTCTTTGGCTCTCCCCTCAACCATTACTTTCAGCCAGGTATAATAGAACTTGTTGCCCATTAGACAACCGTCACTGGTTACTGTTAATTTACAAAACTAATCTTGGAAAGGTACTCAATTTATGAAAACTATTGCAAATGTCTTCAAAATGATCATTCCCAAATGATCGGCAGCCAGTAACTGTATGAGCTTTAACAACAAGTGTGGTTAAAAATGTACCCGAAAGTCTAGTCTGAATGTTTGCAAGCACATTTTGTAAGGATTCCATCAACAAATAAAATAAGACAAATTCCCTTAAAAAACTATTTTAATAAGCAGGCTGCAAATACTTTGTTAAAGAAAAAAATATTTTGCGCACCATTGTACTAACATAGGGTAACTAGATCCACACACACAAAAAAATCTAATTTTAAAACAGGTTTCCTTTTTTGAGAAGAGAAGAAAAGTTCAATGACGGGTAGACCTATCTTTTAGGCCAGTTACGACGGACTCCTCTGCAAGATGAATAAAGAAAACCAACACAGTGATATTAGTAGAAATCAAAACTGGAATTGTGAAAATGAATATGCACGTCACAATGGTAAAATGTAAACTGGAGATACCCGCCATTTTCTAGCAAAAGTAGAGATTGTTAAATGTAAACAGTTTTAGGTGGCGAGCTAAACACCATGCCTAATTGTGGCTAAGCAATTAACTTATTTATTGTTAATTAGCCACAGCAACTATCTTTGCGAGCAAGTGCGATGGTGTCTCCAAAACAGCAAGCATGGACCTTGTTACCTTTCGGATTTTCCACCAAAAAAGGACATACTTCGGTTTCCAGCACAGGCATTCGATTTTTGTGCTTTTGCATTTTTCTACAGAAACCGAAAAGAATGTTCACTTGATATTACAATAGCCATGAGAACTGTTACTTTTCCACAAATATCTTGCCAGCGTTAAAGGTAGACTTAGCAAGATGACATTGTGCATTCAATGTACACACAGTGGGTAAATTTGGAAAATGTAATAATTATAACTTGATGTTAATAATACCTTTTTCCTGGGTTCATGACCTTGTCTCTCTGGATCAAACTGTTTACCATCATTTCCTTTGGCCCCTAGAACATCACAAAATTATTTATTTCACCACATACAATGAGAAAGGAAGGTCATGTGTGGAGATGCAAATATCATGACCAGTCAGATAGAAAATAAACAAATACATGTGGTTGCGTACCAGCAAAGACTTTGAAATCTGACTGACTGTAGTCAAACGGTTTGAAAACTAGAGGTGTTGTAGAGTCCTCATTTTTCTTCACAGCAGCTTTCATTAGTTTCTTGTTAGGTTTTGGGGTCAACTCTCCTGTCTCACTGGCAACCCTCTCCCTTTTCTTTCCTCCTGGTTTTATAGATTCCTGATGGAAATGTAAACACAATGTATTGAGATAACTTGCCTGCACAGAATTGAAAATGTTTTCTTATAGCTCTGAAGAAATGTGAAAACTACTCACGGAAGCTTGCTGGCGCACAGTCACAACATTCTGAAGTGATTCCTGGTAGCTCTGCTTGGCCTTCTTCCTTTCCTCTGTAGGACAATAAATCTCACAATAATCACAAAGGATGGTTTGAAATAATGTTAGAAAGTTAATTTGAATCAAGTCAAGTACACCACACCTGCTATTGCCTTTGCCTCTTCCTTCGCTTTCTTTTTGGCCTCTACCTCCTTCTGCTGCTGTTCCACACTCTGCAGCTTCCATCTATTACTGATCTGTTGAAACATAGTGGATAATATAACACAAGCAGGACAAATGAAGTTCGACAGTTCAAACTTCAATATAATATTGACCATCTTCGAGTTCAGATTTCAGTGGCATAATTTCTGCCACAAATCATTGTTATGTACAAATATCAATTAATTAAATACCTCATATATTTTCGTAGAGGGGTCGAACTTAGCATTTTTGGAGATATGGATGTCGTTTGACGGTAGATACTAAAAACAAGAGGATGCATTATAGCAACACAAACAAAACACATCATTGGTTAACCAATCATTACCAGGTCAATGCATATTACCATTCGGAAAGGGTTCTGAAAAGACTCGACAACCCTGCATGCTTTCTGTTGAGCCACTGTGAGGTGACCAGGGTCTTTGACGGTGTCCTCCTTCAAAAGAAGCACAAAACACACAAGTCACCAAACGAGATCATTACAGTCACATTTCAAACAGTCTTATAACAGACAACAAATCTGAGAGGTGTACTGTAGTGTACCATTCATTCATGGGCCAAAACACAACCAGACATCATCGTTCTTACCTCAAACAATGTGATTTTCGCTGAAACTACTAGACCCATCATTTTATGCATGTCAACCTCCTCTCCCTGCTCCTCTTCAGAAAAGAGTGCCCCCTTTTTGGTTGAGAGTTCTGAAAGTAGACGCAAAGTACATTTTCATTGGTTTAATTGACTATAGCCAAGAACAACATAATTAATGTTAACAATGGACTAAAGATATATCTTACCATCTGGGGTAAAGCTGGGGATATCACTTTCAGAGACTCTGGATGTATCATGAGGACCAAAAAGAGGAATTTCTGGCTGCAAAAAGAACCAATGCATGGCACTTCAGATAGGCAGTTTTGCTCATAAATGACCTGTGAAAATTTATAACCAAGTGGATGTGGCATCAATTAACTAGTTTTACAAACCTTTTTTATGGGCGTGAGTGTTTTCTTCTTGTCAGCCACAATTTCAGCCTATACACACACACGTAAAACATTGATTAAAGTGAAATCCATTGTATAAATGCAGGGGGCAAACTACATGCCCTCCATGACACCTACAGCACCCGAGCCACTGCCTATTCACACCACTACCACCCAGAAGGCGAGGTCTGCACAGGTGCATCAAAGCTAGGACGGAGAGACTGAAAAACAGCTTCTCAAGGCCATCAGACTGTTAAAACAGCAATCACTAATTCAGAGGCTGCTACCTACTTTGAGACCCAATCACTGGCCACTTTAATAAATGGATCACTAGACACTTTAAACAATGTTCACATAGCTTACATTACTCATATCTTATGTATATACTGTTTTTAATACCATCATTTGCACCTTGCCTACGCCGCCCTGCCATCACTCATCCATATATTTATATGTACATATTCTCATTCACCCTTTTAGATGTGTGTATTGGATAGTTGTTAATATTACCGCACTGTCGGAACTAGAAGCACAAACACTCGCATTAACATCTGCTAACATCATCTGTATGTTACCAGAAAAATCAGATTTTAGAGTACCTTTATTCACTAGTTACTTATTTGACACTATAACAGCATCAAGTCACCCAAACCAAGATGTGTCAGGCTGGTTAGCGAGGTTGTCATCATTGAAAATAGATAACTCAATTAATTCAGGTTAAATGTAGTAAACAATCAACACTGCCCCCAGGCATGTCTCACCTTGAGAAGGGGCATCTCCCGGGCCTGCTGCACCAATAGGTGGAGCTCGTTGACCTGCTGCCGCACCAATGGGGGGACAGGGTTACAGCAAGCGATGATGCCTTGAGGCTCTCTGGTAGAAGAAAAACAGATGGGGATTGTTTAACATGGTATTAATGTTTGTGTGTGTGTGCATGTGCACAGGTGTGTGTTTTTTTGGGGGACCGGCATCTCAACTTACTTGGGCAGGATGTCAGAGATCTTAATCATCATATGATTGGGCAGGACATATCTGAAACACATGGCAAGCAAGTTTAAATAAAAGTCATATACTTAACAAAAACCCTTGCCATTTTCATTATTTCTATCTCAGTTTGCGATGAATCAGGTGATTTTACATATCAATCAGTGTGAGTTGCTTACTGGGGAAAGAGGGCAGCAAATTTAAAAACAGTTGTATGTAGCAGACAGTATAAAGCTGGCTTTCATAGACCAACTTCACAATCCAAACCAAATACTCTTGAGCATCAGGATCCTAAGCGAGCAAACGACAAATGGGTCCATAGGCAAGACCCTCCCTACCCAGTGCTCTCATCCTCCTGTCTGGCCAGCTTGTCCCTCCAGCCGTACAGCAGTCGGAAGGCAGTTAGCTGCTGCGTGTTGAATGCCTTCTTCTGCTTCCTCAGCAGGTCCATGTAGGAGTCCTCGGTGAAGAGCGGCTTCATGTATTTCTGTAGAGAGGGGTTTTCACTGTTATTGTCTGAACAAGTTAACAAGGGAATTAGGCCTAGGTGGTGCGGTAATGTTCAGTCACGCTATTCAGCTCGAGAAGTGTACCTTCAATGAGATGTCTTTGCTTTTGTGCCAGACCATCTGCAGCAGGGCAGGCTGCCCATTGCCAACTTCCCACAGGTCCACCCTCAGCCGATCGTAGACATAGAGGAGGTAGTGGGTATCTGCCCGGGCATACTGAAACATCTCATCTGGTAAAGGCCTAGGGAAAATCAAAAGCAATTCAATCAAATCATATTTTGCTCCAAGGCCAACATGAACAGCTTTAAGTGAAAACTATTTAGTACACATTCATGATCAGAGCACACATGAACATCTACATCAAAGTGCATAATAGAGGGTTAGCGAAATGACATTACCGTATTCTCCAGTCTGCCAGTTGGTAGCGTTTGTCAGAGTCCACGTTACAGAACAGCTTAAGCAAGTGGTCAAGCGAGTGCCTGCCCAGGTTAAGGGTACGTGACGCCTGGTGAGTGTCAAACATGTTGACAATGTAAAGGCCCAAATCCTTTTGCAGCCACTCAATATCAGAGTCGGCACCATGGAAAACCTGCGAAAGCCATATAAACCTACATTAGTGACTCAAATTCTAGGCTATACTGAAGTTTCTGTAAACTGAAATGCTAAGCCTGCTACCGTTGCCATCATTGGGCTGTGAAATCCAAAATGTGCTTAGACAACCAGGCAATGACCTTGACGATGGCGGGATCTGTGAAAGCCTCATTGAGTATGTACAGCTCACTACGCAGCTCCAAGGTGTCTATAATGAAGTCTTCATCCCGTGTTGAAATCTGCATCAGGCAGGTGATGCCCAAAAAACTTCTGTAGGAGTGATGCTAAGAGAGAAGATACACATAATTCAACAGAAAATCCTGGTTGGGTAGGACAGATGAGGTCACAAAAGGCTAAAACTAGCAAGCGTTAATTTTCCCCATCTTTAAAGCTTAGTTATTTGAGGTACAATTTAAATGTCTCAGACAGAGGAACATGTGTAAAACCCTCAATTGTACCTCCAGATCTACTGCAAACTCTGACGTATTGGCCAGTTTCTCGTTTACTGCCACCAGATCCTCCAGATTGTCAATGAATGAGCACTTTGTCTCAGCAAGTGGTTTGTACATCTGAAAAATCAAAACAAAGAAAATTAAGTCTGGCATCAATTGAGAAAATGTATCACAAAAAAACAAAAACATTTGCTTATTTGTGCCAGAGGCGAACTTGACCAATATTAGCTTTCAATAAAGATATCCAACAGCTTTCAATAAAGATATCCAGCAATGTCAAGGTCAACAAAGTGTCAGGCGTCATGGTCAAAATGCTTCATGACCGCGTCAAAGTGTATTTAGCTATTCAAAAATAAAAGTGACACCAGATGGACTTGACAAGGTCTCAGGCACGATAATGCACATTTTTGTTTGTAGTAAAGTAGCCCAATGTTGCAGGTTTTGCTGAATATATTATTGTAATCAGCAACAAGTGTCCGTGTGGGGTATTTTCAAGTGAAAAGATCTGACTTTATTATTTTCTATATACTTTCATGGTTGTTTTTTATTGACTCTCCCCTTTAACTGCCCCTCGAGGGGGGGGGGGGCTTTGGATGACGACTGGTTGTATGCGAACGAGTGATGCGCGTTTGGAGCAATACTGGGTGCATCTAAGCCAATCATTCACATAACAGAATGCAGCACGCGACTGAAGAGAGAAGAGACAACCAATTAGCTAGTTACAACATCAGCGCGTGCTCGGAAAAGAGGCGTGGTTAATTTACAGCAGCGCGTCCCCTGAACGATAACGAAGAGGTAGGTGAGAAGCCTGACCACAGAGACGGGGGTGAGAAGGTGATGAAGCGTACTTCATGAGCTGTAACAGAAAACTGGCATTTGGAAAGTTTGAGGTGAGGGAGAAAGTGTGGTGGAACAAGTATTGTTAAGTATCTTTCTAGCTGGATCGAATTATCCGTAATAGCTTGCCAGAGAAATGTTGAGCAACTTTAGCCAACTGAACTGATCAAATAATTGAGTTTATGATGTGAAAATAAAGTCAGACAGCTAACGTTAGCTAGCTAATGTTACAACATCAGATGAACCAACGTTAGTAACCTAACCAATTCGATCTAGTATGAACTGGTAACGTTATACCACTCCTTGCCGTTCCTCAAGTTAGAACGCGTTAGTTGCTTACTGGACCCTGGCAATCTGAAATGTTAACTAGCTAACAAACTAACTACTATCTGTGAACTAATGTTTTCCCTCTACAGTACAGCAAGTTAATTTTCAGAATGAGAGAATTGTGTGAAAATGAGGCATTGCTTGTTAAACAGTTAAGTGTCGCTGGAGCTGGCTTAAGCTGGATGCCACTATAGAGGTGAAAGGACCACTACACACTTTCTCACTTTTTCAATACAGTGGATAAAAAGGGGTATAGCGAGTGTATTCTCTGCCTGAAAGAGATCAATTATTTCAACAAAGGGTATCATGCTCTGAAGGCACATTGTACACTTTCTGCCTGTGGACATCTGTTCTACAATGTAATAATGTGCAGTAGCCCAAAGATATTGCTTTTGTTGTTTTGAACTTGACAGTAACACTTGTGAGTGAGGGGGGATTATTACATTTTTTACTCTGTGAACTTTATTTTTGCACACATGTAGCCTTGTGCACTTGATCGATGGCCACTATAATAGAGCAAAAATAGAATGTATATGTATATTTGTATATTATTGATATTGTACTGCAATGTTGAGTGAGCTAGCACAAACACACTTTACTGTACTTTTATATCGGCAGTGAACTGTGTATGAGACTAACAATTAGATTGAGTCCGTTAAGAGTCAATTTGAGCAAAGTGAGGTGTATAATCATCGATCTACAAATAATATTCCCTGCTAAATAATAGGTTTTGTGCGATCAAGATTCACAGAGCCTCCCCTGACTCAGGCAATCCCCCCACCAAACACATACACGCACAACCAGACATTGATTGGAGACATCTTGTGTAAATAACATTTCCTCTGACTTTTTACCTGCAGCGATACTAGCAAGATAATGCTTGAAATACCGGTAAATGGTAAATGCAGTGTCTTGTTTTATCGCTCAAATGCAGGATCCTAGTTATGACGCTATACCTCAAATAAAGTGTTAACCAAACAATTTACCTGGGGTTCAGGCTTGGACAGAAGATTCTCAGGTAACGCAAGGTGATTCAGTTCGTATTGGTATGGGTGAGCGAACCTATGGAGGAAAAATTATAGCAATGTCGGATGGGATGTTATCACATTTCAACCTTGGAACAAGAGAGTACACCGACTCAGAATGTCTTACATGTCTTCTACATGCTCCTGAGTTCTCTGCTGGTGAATGAAATCAGCCAGGGCGGCAGGGACATCCAAATCCTCTGGTCTCTCTTTGCGAATGTGTTTGTTGGTAAAATCTACAACAGGAAAGACTGAATCAACGGACATCTTCATCGCACTTCATTATTGCATGTACAATTAATTTAATTGGTACTTTTTAGTAAAGAATTTTGTATTTTTGGCAACTACATGATCATGAACACAATTGATCATATTGGGTAATACAATGCTGATGTGTAATTTCTAAATACCAGGAAAGTGTTGGCACAAAAATAAGTTACAACTGAATTTATTTGAAATTATGGCAAACGCGACCTACATGAAGGAAGTGGTTTTATTGCATTGGGCTTGACGAAGATCTTTGGAGTAAACGGTGTGTTGCTATTGTCAACTTTTTCCCTGAATTTCAACTGAGGCCTGGTGACGTTTTTGGCTTGGAGGAGTCGGAATGTCTCTGAACTACGTCCAGAACCAGAGTCACCCCCCTGTTCAATAAAGACAAAAAACAATCAATAATACTTCCATACCATTCCAAACAACATTATAAACTAGTGGCTGTTCCACTGGATGTCATTTCAAACAAATGACTTAAATGTAAATGTAATAAACATTAACTTTTCGTTAGATGTGGACATTTATCTCCACTTCCTACCGCCAAAAGGACAAGAAAAGGGTAAAGTACACTAGCTTTCAAAAGGCTAATTGATCATTAGAAAACCCATTTGAAATTATGTTAGCACAGCTGAAAACTGAGGCGTCTTTCTCAAACTAGACATTAATGTACTTGTCCTCTTGCTCAGTTGTGCACCAGGGCCTCCCACTCTTTCTATTCTGGTTAGAGCCAGTTTGCGCTATTCTATGAAGGGAGTAGTACACAGCATAGTACAATATCTTCAGTTTCTTGACAATTTCTCACATGGAATAGCCCTCATTTCTCAGAACAAGAATAGACTGACTAGTTTCTGAAGAAAGTTCTTTGTTTCTGGCCATTTTGAGCCTGCAATCGAACCGCAAATGCTGATGCTCCAGATACTCAACTAGTCTATAGAGCCAGTTTTATTGCTACTTTAATTAAAACAGTTTTCAGCTGTGCTAACATAATTGCAAAAGGGTTTTCTAATGATCAACGAGACTTAAAATTATAAACTTGGATTAGCTAACACAATGTGCCATTGGAACACAGGAGTGATGGTTGCTGATAAATGTAGATATTTCATTAAAAAGAATCTGCCGTTTCCAACTACAATAGTCATTCACAAAATGAATGTTTACACTAGATTCCTGATCAATTTGATGTTATTTTAATGGACAAAAAAAAGTGCTTTTCTTTAAAAAACAATGACATTTCTAAGTGATCCCAAAACTTAGGAACGGCAGTGGACGTTTAAATGTTTTTCAACTTTCTGTCTGGTAGAGATTGCGTCTTTTTTACAGCGACTTCTTTCAGACTGATAGCCATGGAGTAACCATGGTAACAGTTGTGATGTTTTGACAATAGTTCTGACAGGTTTGTCATTTTGTGGCCCTTGTGCCAAGAAGCTTTGTTTCTGCACCTTACGATTCCAACTGGATACGACGATCTTAGGGGGTTGAAAACCTGCGGGCATGACAGGTTGCTGGCTCCTGTTGACTCCGGCAGCATCATCAAGCAGAATACCCTGAAAATCAATTTTAAAAAAGTGTTGACTTCAGAATAATTCCCAAAATAATGGGGAATTAGAAAAGTCTTTAGTTCAGACTATGCTGCCACTTTGGTATACATACCACTTTCTCAAGAATGACATCATTGGAGTCAACCACCAAGTCAAATCTTTCCTCCAACCCCGTCAGTTTGTTGCGGTCTCGCATGTGAGCTCTGCAGCCATGGTGGTGCATTATCTGACTCATACTGACCATGGGAAGAAAAAGACAAACATGTTGGGAAGATGGTGCATGAGCAACTTATGCCAACCATTTTTCTTGGCAGCAATGTCAAACCAATTACAATCCAGTACTACTTTACCAGTATGTACATGTGGCCCGACCACAGCTAAGGGCCATTTTCTTATGTACAGACCTTAGCTGTGGTATATTGGCCATATACCACAAATACCCAGGGTGCCTTATTGCTATTATAAACTGGTTACCAAAGTAATTGGAGCAGTAAAAATAAATAAAGATTATACCCGTGGTATATGGTCTGATATACCATGACTGTCAGCCAATCAGCATTCAGGCCTGATGATGTGAAGAGGCTCACAATAATGACTGGAGTAAATGGAATGGTATCAAATGTATGGAAACAATCAGTTCGATACCATTTCATGAATTCCATTCAAGTCATTACTATGATCCCATCCTCCCCACTTATGGCACCTGCACCTCCTGTGAAATAAAGCAATGCATTACGGGGTTACAAATTATTACTCACCAATGCAATAGTCCATCTCCTTGAGTTTCACAGAATTCTTGAAATCCCGGGAAGCTGCGATATAAGTCATATTCATCCCCTACTTGCGGTAGACTGGCAGATGCCTTGGTAGCTGCTACGACAGTGCCCAGTCCATACTATAGAAGAGAAAGGGTAAGGCTTACTCAAAGTTAAAATTACCTTTATGCATAATGCAGCTAGCTAGCGTCAAAGATGGATATACTGACAAGATACATGGTTAAATGCTACTAGCCTCATACCATGAATAGCAATCTCAGACAACTCCGAAAGCGTTCTCAGTTTCCGGGATGTCACGTGTCTTACTTACAGCAGTCCACTCTTAACTACTTAAGCATTACGAAACTTCTATTCGAGTAAATAAACCAACCTCACGTAGAAAATAAGTCATACATTTTTGTTGTTGACACAATGTGACATTCTCATTGACTTCTATACAAAATATCCTTGCTTGTCGAAACAACTCCACCTGCTGCTGGCTGAGGGAAACAGGTTTTACGCTGAGTTGGGCCTCTCTGGTATTACTGTGTGAGGATTCTCGCTAGCGAGAAGTGGAACCTGGCGTGACCATCCTGAACACCCGAGACAAAGCTTTTGCTTATGTTGTGTATAAATAATTTTTTGTTAGAATCTATGTTAAAGCATTAGTTAGGCTTGCTAAAGGTAGCTGAAGCTACTATTACGAGACATATAGCTAGTTAGCTAACGTTAGCTGTTCCACGTTTTACATGCTGCAGACACAGTACAACTCGTTAGTCAGCTCACTACCTTCACAAATGCATCCACATCCTTGAAACCGGGACAAAACTCGTTGTCCACACCAGCTGGGTCTTCGTTAACAGATTGATTATTATTTTGTTTGTCACTGTTTGAAGAATCCATCTCTAATTTCTGTACATGCGAGTGGCAGGAAGCAACCGCGCTTGGTTTTTCTTCTTCACCGTTGGGTTTTATGGGTAACACTAACATTAGATAAGCAATAGCGCCACTAACCGGACTGGAGTATAGAGCAGAGACAGAACGCACCATATTTTAGTTGTTTTGAGTAACTTTGAAAAATATATATAGCATATATCACTCACATACATTTAAACCCCCCAAATGACTAGAGTGCCCTTAGTAAAATAACCCTAAAATTGTTTGTTCTGTCCCCCATCTCCCCCTGCTCAATAGCCTATGATCTATCAACTTGCACCCACCCTGTGTTGGCACTACTGTGAACTGCACAAATATTTTATTATGCTTTGTGTAGGCATAGGTTAATTAAAGGGCGGGCCTGTTTTTGCGGACCCTGCATTATATTTCTCTCCTCACACAAGTCCACAAGGCTGTTGTAATTAGAAGATTGTACCAGCGGATGGCAGTGTTCATCTGAGAATTGTCCCCATCTTCCTCCATGCATATCAAAATGTACACAGATTTGCAGTTGTTATCGTAGATACAGCGAAATGCTTGTATTTCTAGATTCCAACAGTCCAGTAATACCTGGAAATACAAAACAATACACACATAATCACACATAATCCATAATCAAGTAAATAATAAGAAATTAGGAAATATCAGAATGAGCAATGTGAGTCGGTAATATACAGTATACTGTATATTTCCCGCACACTCAAAGCTTATTCCTCTCAAATTCTGTGCACAAATTTGTTTACATCGCTGTTAGTGAGCATTTCTCATTTCACAAAACAATACATCCACCTGACAGGTTTGTCATATCAACAAGCTCATTAATCAGTGTGATGATTACACACGTGCACCTTGTGCTGGGGACAATAAAAGGCAGTGTGCAGTGCAATGGCGATTGCATCGTCCCTGGATCTGTTGGAGCGGTATGAGAATTGTAGTAGGTCTAGGGTGTCGGATAAGGTGGAGGAGATATGGTCCTTAACTAGCCTCTCAAAACACTTAATGATGACAGAAGTGAGTGCTATGGGGCAATAGTCATTTAGTTCAATTACCTTCGCTTTCTTGGGTACAGGAGCAATGGTCTTTCAGGTGTTAAAGTGGGCTCCTTTTGATCCACTGATCAATAGCATGTGCAGTGCAGCGCTCTGGGCATTGACACATTGACAAGTCATTATTTGGATCTGTGGTGTGTGGAGAGGAAACGTTTCTCTTCCATTCCTCTTCATATTGATCTTTGTACAGGGTCCTTTTCTCTTATTATCTTAAATAGATTTTCTTGTGTTTTCTATATATTTCCACACTATATGGTTTGGATTGTACTGTGAAATTGAGAAAGTTATGATAATGCCCTTTTAGTGTAAGAGCTGTTTGAAAAGATCGCCTGAAATGTCAGCCTGTTTCAGTGGGATGGACCTTTGGCCTGCCTGTTGACATCACCAGGCAGTAAATTATTTAATACACCAATATGAAAGAGTTCCAAACCGTTCTGCCAATTACAGCTCGTTTTCAGTTTTCCCTTCCCAACTATTTTATTTAACCAGGCAAGTCCATCAACAGATTCTTATTTACAATGACGGCCTACCCAGCCAAACCCTAACGAAGTTGGGCCAATTGTGCACAGAGTCCTATGGGACTCCCAATCACAGCCAGTTGTGATACAGCCTGGAATCAAACCAGGGTCTGTAGTGACACCTCCAGCACTGAGATGCAGTGCCTTTGACCGCTGCGCCACTCGGGAGCGCTAAGACCACTCCCAGACAGTCCTAGCAAAATTCTTGCTAGAGAAATCGCTTTTTTCTAAGAAACTATTTTGTTTCTTCTTTTACTATGTTTTTTATTATTAAACAATCACTGTGAGGTACTTAATTGTTACCCGAAAAATATTTAATATTGAGATAAAAACGGCTGCATTGGACATTTAAAAAAGCGTCTCTGCAACACTGGGTTGATAGATATTTCAGCACATAGAGTACATTCATATGCTGTTTGTGAGAGGAAAGGGGCTGGACTTGAACATTGGACACATAAATCAAGTCAAAAAAGTGTATTGGTTTAGCAGTAATTATAGCGGGAGCAGCACAATGCTTATGTTACTAGATCCTAACGATACAGTAAAATGTCAGACAATTAAAATGTAGGAAAAGAATATATATATATATATATTTCGTGGACAGACTATGTAACCATACATTGTACTGCAAATCCATAGATGGTAGATTATCATTATGCAACGGGAGATAACGAGGAGCGTTAGTTTCCGTGCTTTGGATAAATCAAAAATTCGCAGGTGTTAGTGGTCGCGTTCCACTGCTTAGACGTTGCATCATCAACCAATGGTTGTATGCCACGGTATCGACCGTGTCATTGACCGACAGTTTGCTATAATATATGATATAGTTACCTGATAGGTAAAATACCTATCCAGGTTTTGTAAGATCTGGCAACGTCTAAGCAGTCGAACGCTACCTGCATTTTTCTAATTTCGGAAGGGTAGGAGAAATTTGGCCCATAGACTTGCGGGTAACTTGCAAAAAGCTTTTCCTTCCGGTTCCGATCGTTGTTATATCTCTTCTCTTAACACCTATGGACCCAGAATTTAACCGAGCATCTGACCAATTACGCAAGACTTTTGTTCTGCTTTAACCGAGATTAATGTACACATGGCTGTAATCCTGAAAAAATGTTATTGTAGTAGCATTATGCTTGTGTACAGTACTATCATTTTCTTGTGATTGCAGTTATGCAATGTCTATGTGCATATGTGAAAAATCTAGTTTATCTTTTAAAAATAGGAAGACACAGAACAAAGTCTTTAATGGTGCACTCGTGTACTTTATGGAAGAATCCTTTGGTCAACTGTTCAATGTCAGCAGACCAATATCAGTAGTTGGACAAATCAGAAGAAAAATATGAATGAAATAAATACAGACTATTCTACTTTCTTGGTCAAAGTAGACTGCTATTATACAGTATAATTCACACAACTCAACAACAACACTGAAGAGAAAATCCTCTGTAAATCGTTTCCTTTAATTTTTTGTTTTAGAAAACATAAATGCACCAAACAATATTGTACATGCACAGATTCAGTATACAAGATCAGCCAATTACTTTTCATCGTGAAAACATTCTTAATACAATCTCATGGAGATCACTTAACATTGTTTTAATACTGCAGTGTGAAACATAAAGACCAAGTGTTGCTAACCACAGACCCAAAACTTTTTTGTCACGAAAGACTGGCATTATAGGTGACCAATTAACTATACAGTACTGTTTGATGTTAGTCTTTCCTTTTAATAATGCATTAGTCAAGCTCAATAAGTTTCAATCATGTTGTACAAACATAGTGCTATAAAAAACAGATGATCGGTTTTCCTAGTACCATTCATAAGGGAAAACTTTGCTGCCTGTTGACCAAATTGTCACAATATCACTCTGGTATAGTTAAGAATTGTTGAATTTAATGGGGATTGCATTCAAAATTAATATTGCATTTTGGAGACAAATCAAATGAAAGTTTCCTTCACGGTTTTAAACCCCTTTGAGGGCACTGGTCCATATCATAGTACATGGGAGCGACAGAGCAATCAAAATGTATTTCTAAACAAGTTATAACTTATATGTTTATCTCTTTAAAGCAACACTTGACCTTCGTGTAGAATTGTCAAAACTAAAAAAGCATATAATCAAACATAAAAAAACAAGATCTCCACAGTACTTACTGTATACATTACAAAACCAAGATGGAGGTGACCTTTCTGCATCAAGGACACAACGTTCATAGACTGTATATTGTGAGTTTCTAATCAGTTAAACATTGAAATCAGTCATAAAGATACAGTTTCTTTGTAAACACTGGTTGGTTTGTAATGAAATAAAACTGAGTGTACAGATGAACCACGAGAAAGCCACGAAAACAAGCATATCAACAAAAACACATTACTCAAAGACAGCTCTCTTTAAGTTGCCAGCAGTGGTAATGAGATCTGATCTTATCATCCAACAAAGCCCTTTACAACTGTTGCCTTTTTTAAACGTATAGGTTGAACTTGGATCGTGCTCATTAGGGCACGCAATGGAAAACATTTTGCAATGGGAAGTGAAAAGAAGCCTTTCTTAGCCCAGGTAGTCCCTCCATGTTTGAGTTAGTTTTCTTCCATTTGGTGCTTAATAAACACAACTCAGTTTACACTATCGCAGATGTGCAACTTCATGGTGTTGTTATTCTATTTGAAAGTGGGCACAAAAATTTCCCAAATGTTTGATTGCCAGTACAATAAATGATTCAGGGCTTTATAAAAATGACTCACTGGCCTTCCAAAAGACACCGTCATCTTTTTATTTTTTTATTACATTTTTTACTTCAGTTAATTTGGTAAATATTTTCTTAACTCTTCTTGAACTGCACTGTTGGTTAAGGGCTTGTAAGTAAGCATTTCACGGTAAGGTCTAAACTTGTTTTATTCGGCATTATGTGACAAATAAAGTTTGATTTGATCTGCGACACACAGAGAAGCACGGTAATATGCATCTATTAACACACACACACACACACACACACACACACACACACACACACACACACACACACACACACACACACACACACACACACACACACACACACACACACACACACACACACACACACACACAACCATATTTCCATCCTGATGGAATCGTTCTGATTTAGCTCCTCTCACTGATTCCTGATACATTAATCTTCTGTGATGTCATAGAACCATTAGTCCTATGCCCTTTCCCATAGAGGCCCCTAGGCTCACTCTAATTTATTAATATGTTTTAATTGCTGCTAAATCATGGCAGATATCAGACTTTTCATTTGTCAAGTCAGAGCATTAAATAGACCACTGTATCATGTGCTGTCAGCCGTCTGATATAGCTGCTCTCTGCTTTATGACCAGTGAAGTTGGTGTGTAAAAGACCGAACACCTGAGCAGTTGAGGCTACACTGAAAAATATGTAGGGCCTATAAAACAATACATAAGTTTCAAGAAAAGGCTAATTGAACCTTGAACAAATGATAGGCAAGTCTAGTACATATTAAACACAGCTGACTGTAAGTCAATCTCATGCATGAGTTCCATATACAGTAAGGCTCCATGGATTTTCTTGGGGGTGAATTACTTTGTCTGCTTGGGTCTCAGCTAGTGGCTCAATTTCAATGTCAGACTGGCCCATTTGGCACCATTTTCACCACGCAACGGGCAAGCACTCTGGCACAAAATGGCTGCCGTGCATCACCCAGGTGGGTGTCATATTGGTAGTGGATGAGGTGTGGTAAAGACAGTCCTCCTATAAAATGCAATCTATCCATCCACTGTAAGGTCAGTTTTTAGATTTTGGCTCATTATAGTTGTAAGGAGCCCTCGTGATACAATCAAGTCTCTACCACAATGACAAAATGAAAACATTGAGAAAATGGCTTGCACTCTCTCAAGCCGCTCTCGTCTTATGGGTTTCATGTAGCACATAATTATACGATAATGATCACTTAAAGAGCTCTGAAATGCTGCACAACACTGACTATAAGTCAAGTGAAGCGATTTTCTTTGTCACACTCTTACACAGATCTTCAAAGGCACAGGCACAGGCAAATGGTTGTGTCTACTCAATGAGTAAGCAAGAGAACTTAACTTGGCTCAGCCAAACACCAGTAAAAGTTTTTGCTTCGATGATCACCTCAGAGTACATCAAAATTACAAAAGTCAACTTCATATCGCAACCTTGAAAGTTTAAATGACAAGTATTATTACCATAGGTAATAACTTTCATAACTAGCTTTGAGTGTGACATGGTTTAATTACAAATGAAAATATGAAGGGGAAAGAAGCATGGCATTGCTAGCTTAACATTTAGCCTACAACTAAACGATTCAAACTACTTTGGCACATGAATGGAAGTAAGGCATTTGTATCATTCAGGGCTCCAAAAAGTCAGAATAGCGGATTCATCTGAACATCCACCTAAAATGTACAATCCAAATAGATACCTTCAGAAGTTGACAGCACTTGAACAAACGCAATGTTCATCAAAACATGTGCCCAAACAACAACAAAAATTTCTTCACAAATTCCCAAATGAATGCGCTTATTGTCTTGCCTCCAAAATGGATGGTCTCTACCATTACTTTCACACAGTTAGAAAAATGATAATTGTAGATGGGTCATTTGGAATGGAGCAGAGACAGCTTATTTGATCTGTAAACCAGATAGTAGCCTGACATTCTGTCACGATGTAGACCTGAATGTTGAAAATGCGATGCTGAGGAGCAGAGAGACAGGGGATGTGTTCAGACTCCAGGCCTTCGAGCCTTGAGCACTCATACCTAGAACAAAGCACAACACCAACATTAAGGATTTACGAAACAGAGAGAGAGATGATAATCAAATATAACAATTAAGACCAAATGAAAGCTGACTCAAGAGAAAAAATAGGGCAAATTTGAAGCAAATTTGCTTCGCCCTAATACGGTTTGTGCTTCCACACAAAATAGGTGTTAAAGGAAAACATAAAGTACAAATACAGGCTCTTTATTTCTTTATTTTCAGACAAAACAAATATAAAAAAATAGAGGGGGGACACACTTTGTATCTGAATATAAATGTAATAAATAAGGCCAGTTTAGAATGCAATCCTCTCCATCCTTTTCAGTGGCTCAACACAGAATATCAATATGACAAAATATAGCTGCAAGCAACCATAGCTGGGTTCAAAACTCATGGCACCACAGCATCATTATCCGGACAAAATGGGATTCTCGATGAGCTACTTCTGTTCTCCTTAAAGCTTTAGTTGAAACAATAACAGAGCGGTCACCCCGCCTCTGTTTTGGTAAAAAGCTGAGGGATGGGCCTGGAGAAATGTAACCACTCTCAAATTCATAGACAGAGCTATGTATACAATGACTGACCATCCACAATGTAAAAATTATATACTGAACAAAAATATAAATGCAGCAGGTAAAGTGTTGGTTTCATGAGCTGAAATAAAAGATCCCAGAAATGTTCTATATGCACAAAAAGCTTATTTCGCTCAAATTTTGTGCACAAATTTGTTTACATCCCTGTTAGTGAGCATTTCTCCTTTACCAAGATAATCAATCCACCTAACCGGTGTGGCATATCAAGAAGCTTATTAAACAGCATGATAATTACGCATGTGCACCTTGTGCTGGGGACAATAAAAGGCCACTCTAAAATGTGCAGTTTGTGACACAACACCACAGATTACTCAAGTTTTGAGGGAGCGTGCAATTGGCCTGCTGACTGTCCACCAGAGCTGTTGCCAGAGAATTCAATGTTAATACAATAAGCCGCCTCCAACGGTTGTTTTTGAGAAATTGGCAGTACGTCCAACTGGCCTCACAACCGCAGACCACGTGTTACCACTTAATTCCTGGAAGCTGAACATTTCCCAGTTCTTCCATGGCCTGCATACTCACCAGACATGTTACCCATTGAGCATGTTTTGGATGCTCTGGTTCGACGTGCATGACAGCGTGTTTCAGTTCCAACCAATATCAAGCAACTTCACACATCCATTGCAGTGGAGTGAGACAACATTACACAAGCCACAATCAACAGTTTGATAAACTCTATGAGAAGGAGATGTGTCGCGCTGCATGAGGCAAACAGATGCATATCTGTATTCCCAGTCATGTGAAATACATAGATTAGGGACTAATGAATTAATTTCAATTGACTGATTTACTTATATGAACTGTAACTCAGTAAAATATTTGAAATTGTTGCATGATGAGTTTATATTTTTGTTCAGTGTACTTTTAACCATGTTTTGAGGATATACCGTGTTGGTTTACATTTACATTGTTTACAAACATTGGAGTTAATCAAGCTTATATCTTGGGTTCTGATGGGGTATTACAGTTGAACTAAGATCATGGAGGCATATATAAGTTATATTCTTCAAGAATCAGTGGGTATACACAGTGTACAAAACATTGGGAACACCTTCCTAATATTGAGTTTGCCGCCTTTTGCCATCAGAACAGCCTCCATTCCTCGGGGCATGGACTACAAGGTATCGAAATCATTCCACAGGGATAATGGCCCATGTTGACTCCAATGCTTCCCACAGTTTGTGTCAAGTTGGTTGGATGTCCTTTGGGTGATGGACCATTCTTGACACACACAGGAAATTGTTGAGCGTGGAAAAACCCAACAGCGTTGCAGTTCTTGACACACTCAAACCGGTGCGCCTGGCATCTACTACCATACCGTGTTCAAAGGACCTTAAATTGCATCTGAATGGCACACATACACAATCCATGTCTCAATTGTCTCAAGGCTTAAAAATACTTCTTTAGCCTGTTTCCTTCCCTTCATCTAAACTGATTGAATTGGTTTTACAGGTGACATCAATAAGGGATCATAGCTTTCACCTGGATTCAACTTGTCAGTCCATGTTCCTAATGTTTTGTACACTTAGTGAATATCATTCATTTATGTCTAAAAATCGATGTTGCAACTAGGGATTCTAACTTTAACACACCTGCCAAATATCATAACTCCATATCAAATAAGCATATTGCATGATCTTCGATGGATTTAAAAAATGTTTAATGATATTGACAACTGTACATATTTTTTGCCAGAACCACTGGGCTGACCGACACCAAATTTGGTAAATAGCTTCTATGGACCCACGTCTTAAAACCCACGTCTTTATTTTCTAAGACTCTAGTTTAAACAACATGGCCATTATAAGCCAATAATCTTGCGTTAATGTTTTTTCCTGTCCAACAGCGCCACCTCGGGCCAAACTGAACCATACTCTACAGGTTAGCTAGACTCACATCACTGATCATGTGTGCCAAAGTCAAACAGATATAATAGATATAAATAGATATAAATATGTGCCTGTCGTAGAGCCACAGTGTGGTTAATCTATATGTGCTTTCATATGTTGAGTCTTGACAGTGTTTGTCACAATGTATCAATATAAATATCCATGTCAGATTCATATGCATTTATGTGTCAGGTCATGCTCACTTCAATGTTTATTTGTCCATAGCTGCCATGTTGTTTGTGATACTAGCCGGAAAAATATTGTTTTCGGAGACCTTGGTCCATAGATGCTATATATCAAGTTTCATCCAGTTCTGCCCAGTCCTTCCGGACTGCCCAGTATTTTCCACAAAATTCTGAATGGCGGAATATCCCTCATGGCGGACCTATGTACCTATGTACTTTGCGACTCTAGGTCAAACGGGGTGAGGGGCATTTTCAATTGTGTGTTATAGCGCCACCATCTGGCTAACTGGCATAGCATTGCATGTGAGGGTGTGGACTATAAGCCTTTACTATCATGCCAAGATGCACCCTCCTAGGCCTTACCATCTCACAGACATTTGCATATTAATTTTCTGTGATGGAAGAACCAGTTTAAAAATAATGACAATAGGATTTCTCAAAGCTTTGCTGCTCGAACTCCTAATAATGAACTTCAACAAAAACAATAAACAGTGCCTGCTCTAGCCTTTTGTGGGCCCCAAGCGAGCTTCGCTGCTTGAACGTCGAAATTAGCATTTAAAGGAAAGGAAGAGGTCTCCTCCTGTAGTCTCCCAGGAAGGTAATATAGTATCCAGTGAGAAGGGAAGTGAAACTTAGTGACATAGATAGATTGTGCTGCATATTTCAGCAAAATATGAGACTTCGGAGCCCAAAAGAGGGCAGTCACAGGAGGACAAACTGTCTTGGCTCGGTTATCAAGTTCCTAAATGACTTTCTGTTGAAAAACTGTTTTCATCTTGATGGAAATAGTGTTTCCAGGGCCATCTCAGCTGTAACTACCTGATGGTAATAGAATGGCAATATGCACTCACATAATATAGATGTAACTCGTTTTGGATATAAGCTGAGACAAGACTCTTGGTCCCTCTGAACTTGCTTCTCCTTTGTGAGCAGAACGTATTAAATCTACGAAAGACTCCGGTCAATCTCTCCTTTGAATCACCACACACGGTTTACACATATTTCAAAGATCCATCCATTTCTAATAACCTGCCCCTGTCCCGATGGGGATTGAAACATCACATTATGTCACATTAAGTTTGTCCAAGGGCCTATCGTATTTGGTTAATATCTTCATTAACAAATATAGTACCAGTCAGAAGTTTGGATACACCTACTCATTCAAGGGTTTTTCTTTATTTTTACTATTTTCTCTATTGTAGAATAATAGTGAAGACATCAAAACTATGGAATAACACATGGAATCGTGAAGTAACCAAAAAAGTGTTAAACAAATCAAAATTCTTGCCTTGATGACAGCTTTGCATACTCTCAACCAGCTTCATGAGGAAGTCACCTGGAATGCATGTGCCTTGTTAAAAGTTACTTAATGCGTTTGAGCCAATCAGTTGTGCTGTGACTAGGTAGGGTAGGTATACAAAAATATCCCTATTTGGTAAACGACCAAGTCCATATTATGGCAAGAACAGCTCAAATAAGCAAAGAGAAACGACAGTCCATCATAACTTTAAGCCATGAAGGTCAATCTGGAAAATTTCAAGAACTTTAAAAGCTTCTTCAAGTGCTGTCGCAAAAACCATCAAGTGCTATGATGAAACTGGCTCTCATGAGGACTGCCACAGGAAAGGAATACCCAGAGAGTTACCTCTGCTGCAGAGGATAAGTAGAGTTTCCAGCCTCAGAAATTGCAGCCCAAATAAATGCTTCACAGAGTTCAAGTAACAGACACATCTTAACATCAACTGTTCAGAGGAGATTGCGTGAATCAGGCCTTCATCGTCAAATTGTTGCAAAGAAACCACTACTAAAGGATACCAATAATAAGAAGGGACTTGCTTGGGCCAAGAAACACGTGCAATGGACATTAGACCAGTGGAAATCTGGCTTTTGGTCTGATGATTCCAAATCTTAGATTTTTGATTCCAACCGCCATGTCTTTGTGAGACGCAGAGTAGGTGAACGGATGATCTCTGCATGTGTGGTTCCCACCGTGAAGCATGGAGGAGGAGATGTGATAGTGTGGGGTACTTTGCTGGTGACACTCTCAGTGATTTATTATGAATTCAAGGCACACTTAACCAGCATGGCTACCACAGCATTCTGCAGCGATACACCATCCCATCTGGTTTGGGCTTAGTGGGACTATCATTTGTTTTTCAACAGGACAATGACCCAACACACCTCCAGGCTGTGTAAGGGCTATTTGACCAAGAAGGAGAATGATGGAGGGCTACATCAGATGACCTGGCCTCCACAATCACCCGACTTCAACCCATTTGAGATGGCTTGGGATGAGTCAGACCGCAGAGGAAGGAAAAGCAGCCAACACGTGCTCAGCGTATGTGGGAACTACTTCAAGGCTGTTAGAAAAGCATTCCAGTTGAAGCTGGTTGAAAGAATACCAAGAGTGTGCAAAGCTGTCATCAAGGCAAAGGGTGGCTACTTTGAAGAATCTAAAATGTAAAATATATTTTGTTTGGTTTAACACTTCTTTGGTTACTACATGATTCCATATCTGTTTTTTCAGTTTTGATGTCTTCACTACTTTTCTACAATGGAGAAAATAGTTCAAATAAAGAAAAACCCTTGAATGAGTAGGTGTTTCCAAACTTTTGACTGGTACTGTATATTTTCGCTGAACCCAGATCAGTTAATGCTTTACATTATGAGCAGCTTACTTAGTTTGTGGATGCGGATGGGATCTGTGGCTGGGCCAAGCCCTCCCTCGCTCAGCGACCTTATGTGGATGACATAGTCTTCATTGTCAACGAGGGTCAGCTCGGCTGTGGAATTGTTTGTCAAGAGCATGTTCTCTTCCTTATGTTTCAGACTCCTGTAAGACAGCTGATGGGGGGGGGAAAATAGAAAACATGGAGTAGCATTCTTCATAATCAGCAAGTTGATTGGTGAAAAATTAGGATGGGATTTATCATTAGAAACTATACTGGGTGATGGACCAGACGACCACATAAGCTATGTGATTCTTCCTGGACATGTATCAGAAATAACTAAAAGATGTAGGTACAGCAGAAATATGTAGTACAGCAGATATTGATAAATATGTACCTGGACTAATTTGCCATTACTAGTTTGGAAATAAGTGGGAAGTTTGAGGATAATATGAACTCACTTGGTAACCGGTGACCTCTGACTCTGTTTCCATGGCTACCACCGGCTCCCAGTATATAGTGATCTGGGAGCCAATCAAGGTCCACTCAACATTTAGAGGAGGTTGTCCGGGTGCTGTTGGACACAAGCAGCATTCTGTCGTTAAGTTTCTTTGTATGTTACCATAACCAGTCATGACCTCACCCAGTCATCTTCACCAGTCATAGTGTCTCTATGGCTTGGCTCATTCTACTCTACACACCATGCAGTTAAAATGTACACTTTAAATAAGAGCTATTTCCCAACCACTGCCGTAACGCCCTCCTCTGTCCTCCCCACTTGGCATTAATTAAAAAGAATAGTGAACACGAATCCTCTGTCCACAACACATTTGTCCAGTTTATTAATACATTTTCCCTTTTGCTGAGCAATTGATGGAATTCCCTCCATTGACCGTCTAGGCCGGTATTGTAGTGTGATCAAGACACCTACGTGATTTCTTGGTGGTGGCGTTGATGGCGGGGAGGAAAGGGCCAGTACCAGCTGTGTTGAAAGCGCTGACTGTGAGAAAATACTGAGTGTTTCGCCCTAAGCCACTAACAGTGACCAATGTTTGACTCCCAGGTACCCTCACTTTCCCCATCGTCTCTGGCTTGGTGTCATCCTCCCAGTACACCACCTGTTGAAATTGGAGGAAATGGGAGTTTATCTTTTCATGTATTACTTGAATAGGGACAGAAGCAAACACATTGACACACTGAATAAACAACCATCCGATGCTACAGACTTGTGGACATATGGAGACATCTCAAACTGGGGATTTGGTTTATGCTAATATCTGAGCTCTGGTTGGCTATATGCCTTTTACTCCCGCCTCGCTTAAGGTAATTATTTTCATGAATCCCGAAGGGTGATACTTTAAGCAAGAACTTGGTAAAGGTTAGGTTTAAGGTTAAGTTTAGGGCAGTGCTGCCAACTCTCAGGCATTTTGGAGTGAGACATACACATTTGATCCTCTTCACACGCCACACCTCTTATTTCTCACGCATTGAAAAAAGTACTGCTTTTATTTTCTATTTAATCCAGTGTATATTCAGTGTATTCACATTTCAACCGCGGCATCTCAACCTGGGAGATACTTCAGCTTCCTGCCATCGCACTGTGAACCGCGTCACATTGAGGCTTGTGATTGGTTTAGTAAGGGTCAGGTACAAATGGTGATTGGATACGTGTTTGTAAAAAAACACCTCCCACGATTGTGGAAGGCAGCCACGACAGACTGGACAGGCACCTTCGTTCTACACTGAACAAAGTTTATGAACTCAATTGTCAAAGAGCAGCACAACAACTTGTAGCACTGTTTTGTACACATAATTATCAACAAATGAATTTGCTGTCACAACCTGCCCCTGTCACAAAATGCTTCCCTTTGACAGCATGCAATAATATAGCCTACCATAGTGATTTAATTCACCACTTGCATTAGCCCAGATCCATGGTGTCTTTCACAATAATATATTTGGTCTAAGTCATCCCCTACAATGGGCTAAATATGTGAGCCGCTTCAGGAAACTAGGCGTATGTCGCAGGTCACTACTTCACAGGAGAGCCATTTGAACATAAACTTTTTTTGTTGGCAGAAATGCCTTCTGAACATGTGAACTTTCATGTGCCTTAATAACAAACTTGTATACCATCTGTAAATACGAATAAAATTGTTTAATTACGAGCCTAGTTGGTTTAGCCACTTAAAAAGGCACCAACCTTCCCGCTATACAATTTTGCTGGTGTAATTAAATGTGAAATCTGATATGCCAACTTGTCTTTGAATGGATCTTTTTTTTTTTTTTTTTTTTTTACAATTCAATGAGGGCTATTCAATGAGGGCTATTCATTTTTGTACTCATTTATGGGCAGTGCTGAATATAGGTTACGTCATAAAATGAGAATAGGTTATATTGAAATACCCCTTGTCCCAAATATCCTGTTTTGTCATTTTAGTATTGTGCACAAGCTGCTAGACAGATGTGGTAGGTATGAATGCAAAACATGTTGCCTATGTACAGAAAGATGATAGAAAGGTTTTGAAAATCAGCCTCAACCACCTGAAGATTGATATTCATTCAATCTTTTTGAATGTGGGGTAATTTGTAGAAATCAAATGTCACATGTTCAAATCCCCAGTATTTGGAAGACATAGATCAGGGGTGGCCAACCTTCTTGGGGAGCTTCCTCTATGAAATAATTTCTACATTCCTATTTTAAAGGGACAGTTCACCAATTGAATTACATTTTAACTTGTTTATTTCTTATGAACAAGGGGAGTCTGCAATCCATCCTATAGTTAGCCATGGACACCAACCGTTAATGTTAGCATTTTCCACCAGTTGGCAGTCTCCAAATTTCATGTCCAAATAATCTTAAAGTAACTTAAAACCAAGTAGTTGAGATTTGAGTGTGTATTCAATTTTAAATGAATCCTGATCCCTGGTCATGGCCAAAGCTGTGTGAAAATATACAGAATTGCAGAAAATTTGCTTTTGGGTGGATTTATGATAGCTTGGAGTGAGATTTCCTATCTTCAAAAGTTGGCAGCCCTGGTTTGGAGTTTCTGGCCCAAAAACACAGCCTGCATTATGTGTTTGTGGTGTTGAGTACAGGTGACAGGAAGTAAAAAAGCAGGTAGATCAGCATTTTGCTTTGTATTCTTTAAAAGGGCCAAAGTGCTCTCAGGATGCTGCTGTGAAGGCCTGTATAATTTACCACACAAGTCATCCAATTAAATCAGCCGTTACCATGGAAACATGACGTTTTGAAGTTGAGGCTTTGAGGTACACTGTGGGTGACGACAGGCATTGTAATTGTGTTGCACAAACTCGCTGTTTCATTTACATTTAAAACGGGAAATATACCTCGTAGCCGAGAACTCTTTCAGGGGTAAAGGATAGAGCCTGCCAATTCACTTCAATTTCTGAGGCGGAAACACTTCTGGCCCAAACTCCCCCTGGCATACCACTCGGCTCTGAAAAGACACAACCGAGGAGAGTTTCACCCATTATTGAGAAACAACCAAGGCAAACGACTCTACAGACAAATACAACCCCTTTCAAACAAACATTTATGATCCTTCAGTTTATTGCAGTGGTCACCAACCTTTTCTGAGTCAAGATCACATTCTGAGTGAAAATGCATGCCAAGATCTTTCGCTTTTTATTATCATGGCTTAAAAATGTAAGCCTATGCAACAATAACCAATTAAAACAGTACCGTTGCAATGAGGTATGTGCAGTAAGCTATAGGCTCAATACATTAAAACAGCATACCGGCTTTGCATGAATTTGCCTGCCAATGCATTGTTGTTCGGGACATTCTTTTAAAATTCTATTTCAAAATTTGAGGTAGGCTATATGATCACACCGGCAATATATCCATTGTTGTATTACTTGTGAGGCACTGCTGAGTGAGCACACATTTAAATAATTAGCTTTTTATTTTACTGGGCTGATGGTGCCTGCATCTGATGGTCAGTCTCAGCGGAAGGAAAGAGCAGCAGAGTGAGGGACATCTCTCAACATCCCTCCGCTCTCCCTTTCCACCACTGACACTGACCAAAAAGGGACACCGTCTTCCAGCTGATGGTGAAACTCGGGTCGCACTGCACAAATCCATGTTGTTACTCCTATGAACAGTGAAAGTAAAATATTCCTTGATATTACAAAAGACCCAAGCCGCTAATAATAACAACAATTGCAAGCCTATATACACTTTCCTATTCATTCATTACTGCTGCACTGCTTGTTGTAGCGCTGAGTGGAAATAGGAAGAACGTGCATTTTATGGGTTATAAAAGTGTTAAATACGAAGTGTTGACAGTGCTGAGTAAGATCTTAAACATTAACTCACTCAAAAACAGCAGCTCTTTGCTGTATTCATTGACAGTCTCTCATGGTTTTAAACGTTAGGAATCTCACAGTATCAATTTTGCCATAGTTTTCTTTTATGCCTGCTAGGTTACTGCAGACTCGGCCACCTGAGCAATCTGATTGGCCAGCGATGGCATAATGCACTTGATTTCCTCTCCAGGCCTACCTTCAGACACATGGAATGGCAAGTTTACCTACCCGGCGCGCAGGGCAGCTGAATTGGATGCACCTACCACCAACAGCCCGTCATGCTGGAGTGTCATGTTAGGATGAGCCTGCAGGAAGGGTACCACATAAGGGAGGAGGATGTCTTCCCTGTAACGAACAGCATTGAGATTGCCTGTAATGACAACAGGCTCAGTCTGATGATGCTGTGACACCGCCCCAGACCATGAATGAACCTCCACCTCCAAATTGATTCCCGCTCTAGAGTACAGGCCTCAGTGTAACGCTCATTCCTTCGACAATAAGCGTGATTCCAACCACCACCCCTGGTGAGACAAAACCGTGACTCGTCAGTGAAGAGCACTTTTTGCCAATCCTGTTTGGTCCAGCGATGGTGTGTATGTGCCTATAGGTGACGTTGTTGCCGGGGATGTCTGGTGAGGACCTGCCTTACAACCGGCCTACAAGCCCTCAGTCCAGCCTCTCTCAGCTTATTGCGGACAGTCTGAACAGTCTAACTCGGGCAGTTGTTGTTGCCACCATCCTGTAACTGTCCCGCAGGTGTCATGTTCGGATGTGCCGATCCTGTGCAGGTGTTATTACACGTGGACTGCCACTGCGAGGACGATCAGCTGTCCGTCCTATCTCCCAGTAGCGCTGTCTTAGGCGTCTCACAGTACGGACATTGCAATTTATTGCCCTGGCCACATCTGCAGTCCTCACACCTCCTTGCAGCATGCCTAAGGCACGTTCACGCAGATGAGCAGGGACCCTGGGCATTTTTCTTTTGGTGTTTTTCAGGGTCAGTAGAAAGGTCTCTTTAGTGTCCTAAGTTTTCATAACTGTGACCTTAATTTCCTACTGTCTGTAAGCTGAAGGTGTCTTAACGACCGTTCCACAGGTGCATGTTCATTAATTGTTTATGGTTCATTGAACTAGCATGGGAAACAGTGTTTAAACCCTTTACAATGAAGAAGTTATTTGGATTTTTCCGAATTATCTTTGAAAGACAGGGTCCTGAAAAAGGGACGTTTCTTTTTTGCCTAAGTATATTAACTTTGGTACTTTATTTTAAGTAACTGTCCAGTGAAAATCTCATTTTTAAAAGTTAATATTATGTTAATTCATACCTAAATAATGTTGTTGATTCATCCTATACTTGTATTTGTGGCCAAAGCATACATTGGATTAAAAAAAACACTTCAAAATCCCACTTCAAACTCGTATCTCAAACAGACATTTAAAAAAAATGTTTGCCATTTCCTCGTAAATGATGATGCCATCTTCCTAAAGAGGATGAGCTGGTCAATCAGCTGTCTACTCAAATTCATATTTTTTTATGACTGGTATATGCCCACACCCTTCCAACACAGAAACGTTGCTTTTTAACCTACTTAATTCCCATTTTGTTGGATGGAAAACTATTTCACTCATATTTAAAATAATTATATAATTATATATAAATGTATTTCATAGAAATTTGGAAACACTGGACAGTTACTTTAAGATAGTCCCCTATAGATGGTTTATAGATATTCAACAAACTAAACTAGCTATCCACTAGCACTAACTCTAGCTCTAATTCTTGCATGTTGTTGTATTTCAAATTAACAGAGTTGCAGTTGATAGTTTGTTGATATTTTGAGCATTTGTAGACCATGTTTAGGGGGCTATCCAAATAAAGTGGGGTACCCTTTGTTTTGATTGATTTATAGTTACATTTGAGTATATTATCATAATGTGCACCTCCCTAACACAACAATGCATTCTTTCAATATGTGAACTGGGGTTGTGTCTGAAATAGCACCCTATGGCTCAGGTCAAAAGTAGTGCACTATATAGGGAACAGAGTGCCATTTTGGACACACCGTTCAACAGTCTGTCACACCCTGGTCAGTTTCACCTGTCCTCGTTATTGTCTCCATCCCCTCCAGGTGTCGCTTCTTTCCCACAATGTATTTATCTCTATGTTTCCTGTCTCTCTGTGCCAGTTCGTCTTGTACGTTTCCAAGTCAACCAGTGTTTTTCACATACTCCTGCTTTTTGCATTCTCCTTTTTCTCATCCTCCCGGTTTTGACCCTTGCCCGTTTCTGGACTTTGTACCCGCCTGCCTGACCATTCTGCCTGCCTTGACAACAAGCCGGTCTGCCACTCTGTACCTCATGGACTCTGATCTGGTTTTGACCTTTTGCCTGTCCACGACCATTCTCTTGCCTACCCCTTTGGATTAATAATCATTGTAAGACTCCAACCATCTGCCTCCTGTGTCTGCATTTGGGTCTCGCCTTGTGTCATGATAGTACGAACTGGCCATGACAGACCCAGCAGACTTGGACCAGCTCCACCACGCTGTCTCCCTACAAGGAGCCACCATTGGGAGACATCCGGAGTTGCTACAGGGCCTTTTGGAAGGGCTCAGTTCCTTGACGGAATGCCACGACCATGGGTTTAAGGCTATTATGGAGCAAATCAGGGCATGAGCTCAGACTGTCTGCCACATCTGAAAAACCCCAACCACCCAGTAATTTTTCCCCCTATCTGTGGTGAGTTGGTATAGCCTATCCCAACTCCCCGTGAACCCCGTTTACCTACTCCAGAGCGATATTCGGGGAATCCTGGTGCCTGTCGGGGTTTTATTTCTCAGTGCTCGCTTATTTCAGTGCTCGTTTATTGATCTATAGCCATCTTCGTTTTCTTCAGACCGATCAGAGATAGTGTATATAATTACACTAATGCCAGAAAGGGCGCTCCCCTGGGCTTCGGCAGTTTGGGAACAACAATCTGCCATTTGTGGGCATTTGGAGTAATTCATGGCAGGGGTGAGAAGTTTTTGAGTCTCCGGTATCTGGGAGAAAGGCAGCCAGCAAATTGCTTGACTTACGTCAAAACTCCTGTAGTGTAGCAGACACCACCTTGGGGTTGATTTTGTATTCTCTGTCTGGACCAGAGACCAACGCTATGGAGGAGTACATAGAGGAGTCTCTGTCCACTGGGGCCGTCTGTCTGTCTGCATCTCCTGCCGGCGTAGGGTTTTTCTTTGTGGAGAAGAAGGACAAGACCCTGCGTCTGTGCATTGACTACCGGGGACTTAATGACATTAATGTCAAGAATCTTTACCCCTTACCTCTCCTTGGCATTTGAACCTCTCCAGGGGGCCATCATATTTACTAAGTTGGACCTTTGAAATGCCTACCACTTGGTTCGGATACGCAAGGGGGATGAGTGGACATCAACACAACCAGTGGACATTATGAGTACCAAGTCATGCCATTTGGACTCACCAATGCCCCCGCTGTCTTACAGGCTTTGGTCAATGATGTGCTTCGGGACATGCTAAACCGTTTTGTGTTCGTGTACCTTGACGACATCCTGGTTTTTCCCGATCTACACAAAAACATGTTCTTCATGTCAGACGGGTCCTTCAGCGTCTCCTGGAGAACCACCTGTTCGTGAAAGCCAAGAATTGTTCCACCGCTCTACTATCACCTTTCTGGGATGTCATTGCTGAGGGCGATGTTCAGATGTATCTTGGAAAGGTGAAAGCAGTGGTGGATTGGCATCAAACCAACGTCCAGGGTGCAGTTGCAACGGTTTCTTGGTTTGCAAACTTTTACCGCTGTTTCATCCGGGACTACAGCACCCCGGCGGCCCCCCTCTCGGCACTCACCTCTCCCAAGGTACCGTTCAAATGGTCTCCATCCAGCTGTCGACAAAGCCTTTGTGGACCTGAAGCATCGGTTCACAACAGCACCCATCCTCATCCATCAGGACCCTCGTGTCAATTTGTGGTTGAAGTGGATGCTTAGGATGTTGGAGTGGGTGCCATTCTGTTTCACCGATCTGCGCAGCACCAGAAGCTTCATCCCTGTGCTTTCCTGTCCCATCATTTCAATCCTGCTAAGAGGAACTACGATGTTTGCAATCGAGAACAACTGGCGGTGAAGATGGCGTTGGAAGTGTGGAGGCACTGGCTGGAAGAAGCAGAACAGCCATTCCTGGTCTGGACCGACCATAACAACCTGAAATATCTCTGTACAGCCAATCGCCTCAACTTCAGGCCCCCGGTGGGCCCTCCTGTTCAACAGATATAACCTCACCATCTCCGACCGCCCAGGGTCAAAGAATGTGAAGCCTGACGCCCTCTCCCGCCTACATAGTTCCTCTGCCACACCCTCAACCTCTGAAACCATTCTCCCTACCTCATGCCTTGCTGCCACTGTGGATTGGGGTATTGAGAACCTGGTCCGCAAGGCACAACGCTCCTAGCCTGGACCTGAAGGGGTCCCGGCTAAGCTGCTGTTTGTCCCTAGTCCAGTCCGGTCCCGGGTCCTGGAATGGGCTCATTCCACCAGGCTGATATCAAATCAAATCAAATGTATTTTATATAGCCCTTCGTACATCAGCTGATATCTCAAAGTGCTGTACAGAAACCCAGCCTAAAACCCCAAACAGCAAGCAATGCAGGTGTAGACGCACGGTAATCCAGGGTCCCGTCGTACACTAGCCTTCATTCGACAATGTTTCTGGTGGCCCACAATGGTCCCTGATGTCTCTGCCTTCACCACCGCATGCACTGTGTGTGCTCAAAATAAGACTCCAAGCTCCTTCTGGCCTCCTGCAGCCTCTACCGGTTCCTCATCGTCCCTGGTCTCATATATCTCTGGACTTTGTCACTGGGCTCCCGCCGTCTGATGGAAACACTGTCCTTCTGACGGTAGTCGACCGGTAGTCGACCGGTTCTCCAAGGCAGCCCATTTCCTCCCTCTCGCCAAACTACCTTCTGCCAAGGAGACGGCCCAGCTTATGATGCAGCATGTCTTCTGGATCCATGGACTCCCAGTAGATATGGTCTCCGATCGGGGTCCTCAGTTCTCGTCTCAGTTCTGGAAGGCATTCTGCACCCTTATTGGGTTGTCGGCCAGCCTGTCATCTGGATTCCATCCCCAAATTAACGGTCAGTCGGAGCGAGCCAACCAAGACCTGGAGACCACCTTAAGGTGCCTGGTCTCAACCAACCCCACTACCTGGAGCCTTCAACTTGTCTGGGTGGAGTATGCCCGGAACACTCTTCCCAATTCTGCCACAGGACTCACCCCATGGACACTCAAAAGGGGAATCAGCCTCCACTCTTCCCTGAACAAGAGCAGGAGGTCAGCGTACCCTCGGCCCAGATGTTTGTCCACCACTGTCAATGTAACTGGAGAAGAGCCATGGCGGCTATTCTCAAGACCAACTCTAGGTATCGTTGACAAGCGGATCATCGCCAGACCACAGCTCCCAACTACCGCATTGGGCAGAGGGTATGGCTGTCCACACGGGACCTGCCTCTTCGGGTAACAAACAGTCCCCTTGTTTCATTGGTCCTTTTCCCAGCTCCAGAGTCCTGAGTTCCACTGCTGTCCTTCTTGTGTTACCCCGTACCTTCTGTATTCACCCTACCTTCCATATGTCTAAGATTAAGCCCGTGTCTCACTGTTCTTTGTCTTCTGTCCCTAGGCTCATCCCCCCTCCCCGTGTCATTAATGGCCATCCGGCCTACACGGTAAAACGTCTCCTGGGTGTTCGACCATGGGGCAGAGGTTTCCAGTACCTGGTTAACTGTGAGGGTTAGGGCCCGGAGGAGAGGTGCTGGGTTCCCGCTAGAGACATCCTGGATCCAGCCCTCATCACCGACTTCCACCGCCGACACCCCAGTCAACCAGGTATGAGCCCAGGTAGGACACCAGGTGGCGTCCCTAGGGGGGGGTACTGTCACACCCTGATCAGTTTCACCTGTCCTCGTTATTGTCTCCACCCCCTCCAGGTGTTGCTTGTTTTCCCAGTGTATTTATCCCTGTGTTTCCTGTCTCTCTGTGCCAGTTCGTCTTGTACGTTTCCAAGTCAACCAGTGTTTTTCACATTCTCCTGATTTTTGCATTCTCCTTTTTCTCGTCCTCCCGGTTTTGACCCTTGCCCGTTTCTGGACTTTGTACCCGCCTGCCTGACCATTCTGCCTGCCTTGACAACAAGCCTGTCTGCCACTCTGTACCTCCTGGACTCTGATCTGGTTTTGACCTTTTTTCCTGTCCATGACCATTCTCTTGCCTACCCTTTTGGATTAATAATCATTGTAAGACTTCAACCATCTGGCCTCCAATGTGTGCATTTGGGTCTCGCCTTTTGCTTTAATACAGTCAAACAGTCAGGATACATAAAATAAATCCTATCATACCCTTTCAAATAAGTGGTTGTGGAAACCAATGAAGCAAGGAAAGTACATTTTTTTGGAGCTGTTGGAGTATACATGGTTTATCTCTCACCTTCCTCTGCAGAGTAGATGGTGACCACGGGACTGAACGGGCCCTGCCCTTTGCTGTTATAGGCTCCCACCTTCACGTGGAAGGGTGAGAAGGGAGCGATGCTGTCGTTCCGGTACACATAGCGGGATGCCCCTGGAGCAGAGGTGGCGACGTGGGTCCAGGTCATCTCACCGAGGCCACGGAACGCGATAATGTAACCGAAGCTCTCACCGTTCTGCAGTTCCTCGGGAACAGGCTGGGAGTGAAACACAACTATAGTGATATTAAAACACATACAAAACACACATTCAGCGAGTCATCACACCAGACACCATCACATCCAATCTCACAACCATGACCTTCAAATTTGTTTTCTTTGCTACCTGACTATAATTGAAATGAGCAAGAAAAGCAGATATTAAAACTATTGGGCGCATTATATATTTCCCTGCAGCCTTTTTAATGGAATGTTATTCCCACAGTTCTTGAAATTAAATATTTTCAATAATAGGTGAAGAGTAGAATTCTTAATGTATTTAGCTTATATCATCATTACATTATTTGTTTGGCACTTATGATGCCTAATCATTTTATCTGATGTAACTTTGCAGTACTGCAGTTTTGCAACAGGGTGGGATTTCCAAGGTTCTGATTTGATTGAATTGTACCCTTTTAATCATTCAAAGTATCATGAATTGAAAACAATTCATCTGTCAGGTGGCATGTTCTGCATTTGTTTGCCAAGGGCTTATACGGGCGCCTCATCTAAGGAATTACAACCGCTGCTCCGGAGTCACATTTCAACAGCTCTGGATTTACAACACCCACAAGCCAACTAACTGATTTAATGTAAAATAATAAGCACCTTATTAAATGATATACAAGTAAGGACAACAGTTTCCCTTTAGCGGGGTGGCAGGTAGCCTAGTGATTAGAGCGTTGGACTAGTAACCAAAAGTGTTGCAAGATCAAATCCCTGAGCTGACAAGGTAAAAATCTGTCATTCTGCCACAGTTAACCCACTGTTCCTAGGCCATCATTGAAAATAAGAATTTGCTCTTAACTGACTTGTCTTTTTAAATTAAAGATAAATAAATTAGAGTAGACTGGAACAAACGATGACTTACCTCCCATGTAACAACCAACTCTGATCTGCTGCCGCCCCCTCCTCCAACATCAGTGGGTGCAGCATCAGGAACTACACAACAGAGACCATGTTTATGACAACACTAGTCTGGCACATGGGCACATGTCTTTTGTTTCAGATAGCTTGAGACATTTGTATTGACAAAGCTATTTGAAGCTGATCTAGGTTCAAATAATATTTGTTTTGCTTTATACTTTGAACATTTGATTGAGCCTGTCTGGAGTTCCAGATGGTTGGGGTTTTTGGGACTTCCAATTCCATTGGTTCCACTGTGCCAGACAAGCTCGTTTAACCACGGCTTAATAAGAATCGTTTATATAAACAAATACAGTTTGAGCCCGGGCCCGATTGGAGGAGGGTTGTATCCAACAGCTGGGTCATTCCAAAAGTTGACTGCCTTTTGGGTAGTGTAATTTGCAAAAACAAAACTTTCACCTATGACATTCTGTTATAGAACATTTTATAAAGTAATAAAGAAACATTTATAAAGTAAGTGCCAATTAACAGGGTTGACGTAACAGGGTTTAAGTTCATCTTAAATTAGCCATAACTCTTGTGACATGGAGAATGGAAGCTTGCTGTGTGCAACAGGGAGGGGCAATTGAATGCAAGTTTCACAAACAAATGTAATTGCTAAAACTTTTCTAGCCTATCTACGTATCTATAGGAAACAGGGTTGACGTGTTATTGTCATCCGTCTCAGTTTTCCACCACAAAACACCAGAAGATCCAACTCACATGCTTTTACACTATGATTTGACTACTAGATGTTCAATGTTTTTTTATTTTTAATTTTTTTAATTTTGGGAATAGTATCACCATATTAAAATGAGAGTTCAGTTCAATTAACAGTGTTGGCCTTAAAATGAGGGACAAAGCAAAATTAATCACGTGAAATAAATAATCATCTTCAGAAATTACATTGAAACTCTTCTAGAAGTCAGAAAAACATGAGGGAAATGTCAAAATGCAGATTTTTGGCACTTTAACAAGTCTTTATTCATATTGAAAATCTGATTTATTAATTTTCCATGTGGTCTATTTTAAAGTAAGTTATTTCAGAAGCTAGTAGATTTATTACTTACGAACAGCTGCAAATCCCAATAAAACTACACCACGTTTTGAAGTTCACTTGCTTTGTATAATAACACTATCATGACTCTAGCAAAGATGTTTAATGGGTCAGAGTTCAGAATTTTTTTAGTCTCATTGCACAAACTTTTGCTAGCAAGTTTCTCATGCTGGCTGTAGCCGGGTGAGGGGCAGGCCTGTCCGGGCAAGTCCAGGAGGGTTGCCGAGCAACCTGCGCCTCAGAAAAGATCAACATCTGCATGGTTTCCACTAGTTACCACAACCACAAAGTCAAAATGTAATAATTTAATGTTAGGGTTAGGCAAATGTTGGCAGTGTGGTTAAGGTTAGCGCTAAGGTTAGGGCTAGATTTAAGAAAATAAATTGTAGAAATAGGGGGGGGTTCATGACTTGTGGCAACTAGTGGCAACCCATCTGCATCGTCCATGCTATCCTGGGATCCTTGGGACGTCTCTGCAAATCCCCTTGATTCAATTCTAGGTTCGGACAAAGCAAGAAATGTAAAGAGAAGCAACTGTCATATCAGTGCTTGACTTGGGATGAGAGGTGCAGGAGCAGTGGCGACCCGTCATTCAAGGCAGGGGCAGAGCCCCACCTATTTTGAGCCCCACCTGTTTTGCTAAAACAAAAAAATATATATACAGCACCAGTCAAAAGTTTGGACACACCTACTCATTCCAGGGTTTTTCTTAGTTTTTAGTAATTTACCTAATTTTTTAAATAATAGTGAAGACATCAAAACTATGAAATTACACATAGGGAATCATGTAGTAACCAAAAAAGTGTTAAACCAAACAAAATATATTTTGGATTCTTCAAAGTAGTCACCCTTTGCCGTGATGACAGATTTGCACAATCTTTCATTCTCTCAACCAGCTTCACCTGGAATGCTTTTCCAACAGTCTTGAAGGAGTTCCCAAATATGCTCAGCACGTGTTGGCTGCTTTTTCTTCCTCTGCGGTCCAACTCATCTCAAACCATCTCAATTGGGTTGAAGTTGGGTGATTGTGGAGGCCAGGTCATCTGATGCAGCACTCCACCACTCTCCTTCTTGGTCAAATAGCTCTTACACAGCCTGGAGGTGTGTTGGGTCATTGTACTGTTGAAAACAAATAATAGTCCCACTAAGCCCAAACCATATGGGATGGCTTATCTCTGCTGAATACTGTGGTAGCCATGCTGGTTAAGGGTGCCTTGAATTTAAAAAAAAATCACTGACAGTGCCACCAGCAAAGCACCCCCACACCATCACACCTCCTCCTCCATGCTTCACGGTAGGAATCACACATGAGGAGATCATCCGTTCACCTACTCTGCTTCTCACAAAGACACGGCGGTTGGAACCAAAAATCTCCATTTGGAATCATCTGACCAAAGGACAGATTTCCACCAGTCAATGTCCATTAATTGTGTTTCTTGGCACAAGCAAGTCTCTTCTTCTTATTGGTGTCCTTTAGTAGTGGTTCCTTGTAGCAATTCGACCATAAAGGCCTTATTCACGCAGTCTCCTCTGAACAGTTGATGTTGAGATGTGTCTGTTACTTGAACCCTGTGAAGCATTTATTTGGGCTACAGTTTTTGAGGCTGGTAACTCTAATGAACTTATCCTCTGCAGCAGAGGTAACTCTCTGGGTCTTCCTTTCCTATGGCGGTCCTCATAAGAGCAATTTTCATCATAGGCACACCTTCCAGGTGAAGTTGGTTAAGAGAATGCCAAGAGTGTGTAAACCTGTCATCAAGGCAAAGGGTGGCTACTTTGAAGAATCTCAAATAGAACATATATTTTGATTTGTTTAACACTTTTATGGTTATTACATGATTACATATGTGTTATTTCATAGTTTTGATGTCTTCACTATTTTTCTAAAATGTAGAAAATAGTCAAAATAAAGAAAGACCCTGGAATGAGCAGTGGTTTAAAGTACTTCAGTAAAAAAACCTAAGTCGTTTTTTGGGGTATCTGTACTTTACTTTATTTTTTTGCAACTTTTACTTCACTAGATTTCTAAAGACAATAATGTACTTTTTACTCTATACATTTTTCCTGACACACAAAAGTAATCTTTATATTTTAAATGCTTTAGCAAGACAGGAAAACGGTCCAATTAATGTACTAATAAGGAGAACATCACTGGTAATCCCTACTGCCTCTGATCTGGTGGATTCAAAGACTCACGAAGCACAACTTCTTAGTTTGTAAGTGTTGGAGTGTGCCCCTGGCTATCCGAAAATGTTAATTACTTGCTTAATATAAGGAATTTTAAATGATTTATATGTTTACTTTTGATACTTAATGTATATTAACATTACATTTACTTTTGATACTTAAGTATATTTAAAAACAAATACTTTTAGACTTTTACTCAAGTAGTATTTTAATGGGGGACTTTCACTTTTACTTGAGTCATTTTCTATTAAGATATCTTAACTTTTACTCAAGTATGACAATTGGGTACTTCTTCCGCCACTGGGAATGAGTAGGTGTATCCAACTTTTGAATCGTACAGTATTTCGCAAAAGTGCCGGTGAAAAGATGACAACGAGTCTACAACGTTAATGCTTATAGCTAAAAAGTTAACTAGAGAGATAACTAGCCGTACTACAAGCTGTGTTTTAAATTGGCTATATAGTTAATCTAATTATTTTCTAGGCTGCTGCTGCTGCTGAAATGTCTCTCTCTCCTCGAGCAACAGCCCATTCGCACTGGCACACATGCAGATGAAGCACAGCACACACAGAGAGACGCACTGAAGGGTAGGCCTAATTCTGATCATGGCTGATATGTACATTTTTAAGTGATTGAGCATATGTTTAAAAAAGGAAAACATGTTAAAATTCCATGACTTTTCCAGAAATTTAATGACAGCACATCCTGCACATTCAGTCTGGCGCATTCTCAATCTGCGAATTCTCAAACTCCAACAGACTACTGACACGTATACACCGGATTCACAGACTAGCGGCAAATAAACCTGAACAGTGGAATCAGGATATGAATGCCCACTCTCCATTGTTATTCAATGCAGATATCGCATTAATTCCGCTTTGATCAACTTTTTTTTACACCTGTGTGAATCCAGGCTGGTGATAAGCCACTTTGTTTTATAGAGGAGCCAGTACGCTGTTCCCCCAAAATTGGAGGTGGGATGACGGCACTCCGGACACTTCCGGCCCAAATCAAGCACTGAGTCAGATGCATCATAATACCCCGGAAGTAAAGCCACACTGAAAGCCAGATTTTAAACGGAATTACATTGAAAACAATGGAGCAGGGTCGAGCATATTAAAACTCAATTCAATGTATTTTTGGGAAGGACTGTGATCACAATTCTAGTGTTATTCATCGAGTTTATCATCATTATTGATTGCTTTATATAATCTGGATCCATTTTATTTCCTCCCTCAAGCTAACAAGGGGTATGCTTTTTGCCCTTTACCCCCTCAATTCGAGCCCTTTTTTCAGCCATACACCAAGCCCTCCACAGACAGAGGCAGGCCTGGTGACAGTATTTGCGGAAATAGCTAGGCCTACCAACAAATACATGATTAACATTACTGCATCTTTCAAACAGGTAAGCCTCTCTCTTATTTCTTAAATAGGGCTCCAACAAAGTGCTCTTGTTATTAAATTAGCCTACTCAGCTTTGAGCGCCAGGTGATGTCCATATTGATTTTAGGAATAGCAATCCACACACGAGTGTTGGCTGCATCTCAACTAATCTTTTTTCTAATTTATCCAATTATATTGCATTCTCTTGTTTTTATCATGGACACATTCCATCCTTCATGTAATTAAGCTTTCACATGTGTGTTTCAGTTTTTATCAAGTGTGTTGGTGCTTGCTTCTAAATATGGCAAAAACAATTGACTGCTGTAGGTTGAGGTTCTTGTTTCCTATTCCCTGACAAAAATATGTTGTTACTGAGGGTTTATTACGATATATTTGTGATATTTTAGTTATATTGAATTTTACAAATTAAATTGATTAAATTGCTCTGCCCAAATCATCTTATAAAATTAATTTGGGATAATAATGGACCCATAAAAAACAATCAAATAGCTTGCCAAAAGCATCCGCTGCAAATACAGTGCATTCGTAAAGTATTCAGACCCCTTGACTTTTCCACATTTTGTTACGTTACAGCCTTATTCTAAAATGTATTAAATACATGTTTTCCCTCATCAGTCAACACACAATACCACATAATGACAAAGTATTCAGACACTTTGCTATGAGACTTGAAATTGAGCTCAGGTGCATCCTTTTTCCATTGATCATACTTGAGATGTTTCTACAACTTCAATGGAGTACACCTGTGGTAAATTCAATTGATTGGGCATTATTTGGAAAGGCACACACCTGTTTATATAAGATCCCACAGTTGACAGTGCTTGTCAGAGCAAAAAAACATGCCATGAGGCCGAAGGAATTGTCCGTAGAGCTCTGAGACAGGATTGTGTCGTGGCACAGATCTGGGGAAGGGTACCAAACAATGTCTGCGTCATTGAAGGTCCCCAAGAACACAGTGGCCATCATTCTTAAATGGAAGACGTTTGGAACCACCAAGACTCTTGATAGGGCTGGGCGCCTGGCCAAACTTAGCAATCGGGGGAGAAGGGCCTTGGTCTGGGAGGTGGTCACTATGACAGATGGGAGAATTTTCCAGAAGGACAAGCATCTCTGCAGCACTCCACCAATCAGGATTTTATGGTAGAGTGGCCAGACGGAAGCCACTCCTCAGTAAAAGGCAAATGACAGCCCGCTTGGAGTTTGCCCAAAGGCACCTAAAGGACTCTCAGACCATGAAAAACAAGATTCTCTGGTCTGATGAAACCAAGAAACCAAGAAATCGTTGGTCTGAATGCCAAGCGTCAAGTCTGCAGGAAACCTGGCACCATCTCTATGGTGAGGCAGGGTGGTGGCAGAATCATGCTATGGGGATGTTTTTCAGAGGCTGGAACTGGGAGACTAGTCAGGATCGAGGGAAAGATGAACGGAGCAAAGTACGAAGAGATCCTTGATGAAAACCTGCTCCAGATTGCTCAGGCTGGGGAGGTTCACCTTCCAAACAGGCCAACAAACCTAAGCACACAGCCAAGACAATGCAGGAGTGGCTTCGGGACAAGTCTCTCTATGTACTTGAGTGGCCCTGCCAGAGCCCGGACTTGAACCTGATCTCTGGAGAGACTTTAAAATAGCTGTGCAGCAATGCTCCCCCTTCCAACTTGACCAAGCTTGGGAAGACCTGCAGAGAAGAATGGGAGAAACTCTCCAAATACAAGTGTGCCAAGCTTGTAGCGTCATACCCAAGAAGACTCAAGGCTGTAATTGAGTAAAGGGACTGAATACGTATGTAAATGTGATAGTTCAGTTTTGTCTTTGTCATTATGGGGTATTGTGTGGAAAAATTGACGAGGAAAAAAATGTTGAAAAAATCAAGGAGTCTGAATACTTTCAGAATGCACTGTATTTAATTTCTTAGTGGAATTGTGACCACAGACCTTCCAAAAATACTTAATGGGATTTTTCCCACCCTGCTCCATTGTTTTCAATGTAATTCCATTTCAAAATTGTCTTCTAGTGCGGCTTTACTTCCGGGATATTATGACGCATCTGACGGTTCCCTGTCTTTACATTACTTGGTACCAAGACCCCAGGGTTCCGGTCTAGAAGCACGCTTTTCACTGTACCCGGAGGACACTTTCGGTTTTGCAGTTTTTCTGAAGTCATGCCCAAAATTAATGTTCTCATAGATGGGGGAAAGGGGAGTACCTAGTCAGTTGTCCAACTGAATGTATTCAACTGAAATGTGTCTTCTGCATTTAACCCAACTCCTCTGAATCAGAGGAGAACAATGGGTTAACTACCTTACTCAGGAGCAGAACAACAGATTTTTACCCTATCCACTCCGGATTTGATCCAGCAACCTTTCAGTCACTAGTCCAACGCTCTAACCACTAGGCTACCTGCCATAGCTCCCATCGAGAAGTCAAATGAAAAAATTGCAAATAATACACTTTACAAAAACATCCTTTAAATTATTAAAGTAAATTGTCTTACAGGCTGATTTTTTTCCATTACTCACACCCGAAGATTTTATTTGAATTCACTTTGTCAAATTTCTAGATGACCTGATGATGCTGTCACTTCTCGCGCTGCTCCAGTGCGCACTAAGTGCTCATGCGCAGGCGTAATCAGCTCTCTAAAACCGGATCTGGACAACCACGAAACAGTGCATGCAAACATGAGTAGATTACATTGAAAACAATGGTTGTCCACCTTGAACGCAGCCTCTAGTTCATATATAGCTCAGTGTTTTGGACCGAATAGCTAGCTTGACAGCTAAAATGAAAAACAAATAGGGAGCAGTATCTAACAAAATATCTACATTATGGCATTTACTTATCATAACAGAACTTAATCAACCTTTTAAAGGGCACTTCCATTCAATATAACAGGATCTAAAAATTCAATATGGTGCACAATTTCTACTTAAAATCAGAAGGGATGCAAAAGGCACTCTATTCGTGGAATGACCCAACTACTTCTCATGAAAAGTTTATGAAGCGTTTTATGAAGCGTTTTATGGAGTGGAATTTGCGTGAACAACTCACCTGCATCCTCTGTTCGTGTCTGGAGGGAGGTGGGACTGGGCTCGCCCACTCCCACACTGTTCTTTGCCACAACTCGAAACTCGTACTCCACCCAGGCATTGAGATCCACCACCGTGGCTGTCAGTGTGTTGCCATCAATTACCTCAGGAACTAGGGACAGAGGGAAATAAGGCTAAAATCAGGCATCCCATCAACGTAGATAAACTATCATTTCAATCAAATAGTCCTTTATGGTAAAAAAAATATACACGGTTCACTTTAATCCAAGGATAGGGCATCTACATATGATCTGTTGTTGTGGTTCAACATTAAATATTCTTTCACATGTTCATGTTCACATTTTTAATTTTTTACGAAGCTGGGCCAATTGTGCTCTGCCCTATGGGACTCCCAATCATGGCTGGTTGAGATACAGCCTGGAATCTACCAGGGTCTGTAGTCAAGCTCCTAGCACTGAGATACAGTGCCTTAGACCGCTGCACCCATCGAGAGCCCAAACACAGGGATGGAACATATGGATATTGGGCACTGGCCAACTGGCCAAGAAGACTGCAATTTTTACTAGCCCAGGTCCAAAATCTGTGCCAAGACATATTTGAAAAGACAGAATTTCACTAGCCGTTAGGCTAGTTGGGCACATTTTCTGCTATCCCAGTCTGAAAAGAACTAGCCACTGGCTAGCGGGCTAGCTTAATTTCCATCCCTAATGAAATGTATGAATTAAATCAATTAAATCTTCACAGATAAACAAAGAGGCAAGATCAATGTGCAGGCCTACCTGTGTCCACCCTCTGCCAGCCCACAGTGAAGGGGGTCCTGGTCTGGATGAGGTAGCTGGTGATGGGGCTGCCGTTATCCCTGCCGCGGCTCCATGAGAGCTGTGCTGTGCTGTCCGTCACCTCCTCCACTGCCACTGTGTCTGGAGGGCCAGGGGGGCCTGACTCGATCGCAAATTAAGCAGAGTTAGAGTCCCCCCTACTGTACACACACATGCAGGCACGCACACACATACACACCTCTTTATTATCTGCTGCTGCAACAGCTCCTTAATTCAGCTGCCATCCACACTGAGCCAATCTCAAATGACTCCCTATTCCCTATACAGTGCTACTATATGCGCGCAAGACTGTCGGTCACTTTGGATAAAACTGTCTGCTAAATGACATACAGTGCCTTCTGAAAGTATTCATACCCCTTGCCTTATTCCATTCATTTGTATCCTGAAAAACTCCCCAGTTCTTAACGAGTACAAGCATACCCATAACATTCAGCCCCGACTATGGTTGAAAATATGGAGAGTCTGTCATGAATCTTGCCGAAGATGGTGCCTCTTCCTGTTCGGGACTATGATGTGGGGGACCGGGAGTTACTAGCTATGGTAAAGGCCCTGAAGGTGTGGAGACACTGGCTAGAGGGGGCTAAACACCCTTTCCTCATCTGGACTGACCACCGTAATCTGGAATATATTCGAGCAGCGAGGAGACTGAATCCGCGTCAGGCTAGGTGGGCCATGTTCTTTACACGTTTTAGATTTACGATCTCTTATAGACCAGGTTCCCTTAACACTAAGGCCGACGGGCTGTCCCGTCTCTATGACACCGAGGACCGGTCTATCGAACCCACTCCCATCCTTCCAGCCTCTCAGCTGGTGGCCCCGGTGATATGGGAGGTGGACGCGGATATCGAGCGGGGTTGAAGGGTTGAACCTGCGCCTACACAGTGTCCGACCGGTCGAAATTACGTGCCGCTTGGTGTCCGTGATAAATTGATTCGGTGGGCTCACACACTACCATCTTCGGGTCATCCGGAGATTGATAGGACAGTGCGGGGTCTTAGGGGGAAATACTGGTGGCCCACCTTAGCTAAGGATGTGAGGCTCTATGTCTCTTCCTGTTCGGTATGCGCCCAGAGTAAGGCTCCTAGGCACCTTCCTAGAGGGAAGTTACAACCCCTCCCGGTTCCACAACGGCCATGGTCCCATCTCTCGGTAGATTTCCTTACTGATCTTCCCCCATCTCAGGGGAACACTACCGTTCTGGTCGTTGTGGATCAGTTCTCTAAGTCCTGCCGTCTCCTCCCATTGCCTGGTCTCCCTACGGCCCTACAGACTGCAGAGGCTCTATTTACCCACGTCTTCCGGCACTATAGGGTTCCAGAGGATATTGTATCCGATCGGGGTCCCCAGTTCACGTCCCGGGTTTGGAAGGCGTTTATGGAGCATCTGGGGATCTCGGTCAGCCTTACCTCTGGTTATCACCCCAAAAGTAATGGGCAGGTGGAGAGAGTAAACCAGGAAGTGGGTAGGTCTCTGAGGTCGTATTGCCAGGACCGGCCAGGAGAATGGGAGAGGTACGTTCCGTGGGCAGAGTTGGCCCAGAACTCACTTCGGCATTCATCCACGAATATGTCGCCATTCGAATGCGTACTGGGCTACCAGCCGGTCCTGGCTCCGTGGCATCAGAGTCAGTCCGAAGCTCTAGAGTGCTCTAGAGAGACCTGGCGGGCAGTCCGGGATTCTCTCAGGCAGGACAGTGAACGGCAGAAGAGAGACGCTGACCGCCACCGCAGTGAGGCCCCGGTGTTCGCACCAGTGGAGAGGGTCTGGCTCTCGACCCGAAACCTGCCCCTCCACCTGCCCTGCCGGAAGCTGGGGCCACAGTGTGTGGGGCCATTTAAAGTCCTGAGGAGGATAAACGAGGTGTGTTATAGATTGTAATTTCCCTCTTACTATCGCATTAACCCCTTCCTGGGGCGGCAGGGTGGCCTAGTGGTTAGAGCGTTGGACTAGTAACTGGAAGGTTGCAAGTTCAAACCCCAAGCTGACAAGGTACAAATCTGCCCCTGAACAGGCAGTTAACCCACTGCTCACAGGCCATCATTGAAAATAAGAATTTGTTCTTAACTGACTTGCCATCATTTCTGTTAATTGGGTACACCTGTTTTGAGTTAGTGTTTGTTTGTAGGCTATTTAAGGGCACTAGGCCCGCTGGGTATTTGTTCGGGCTTATTTTTTGTTACTCTGTTGTATGGTGGGTTTCGTGTATGTATTCTCTGGACTATTTTGGTACTGTGTTTGGGCTGGTCAATTGTATGCGCCCTGTGTGTTGGCGTGACCGTTTTTGTGCTCCGGAGAATAAATTGACAATCTACTGAACCCTGCTCTCTGCGCCTGATTCCACCCAGCACTCCTAGTAAATCGTAACAGAGTCGTACTCAGTAATGTGTTGTATTGGATTTGCCCCAAACATAACACTTTGTGTTCAGAAAAAAAGTGAATTGCTTTGCCAATTTTTTTTGCAGTATTGCTTGTTGCAAACAGGATGCATGTTTGGGAATATTTTTATTCTGTACAGGCTTCCTTCTTTTCACTATGTCAATTAGGTTAGTATGTGGAGTAACTACAATGTTGTTGATCCATCCTTAGTTTCCTCCTATCACAGCCATTAAACTCTGTAACTGTTTTAAAGTCACCATTGGCCTCATGGTGAAATCCCTCAGCGGTTTCCTTCCTCTCCGGCAACTGAGTTAGGAAAGACGCCCGTATCTTTGTAGTGACTGGGTGTATTGACACACCATCCAAAGTGTAATTAATAACTTCATCATGCTCAAAGGGATATATATTTTTACCCATCCTTTTACCCGCCCTTTTTGGGTGTATGTCGTGGCTCCCCCTCTCTCATTTTCTCTCCCACATCAGGTTTTACAATGGTCATAAATACCTGGTAGAAACTGCCATGAGGTATTGAGGGAGAGTCTATGGAGAACAGAGCTTCTCTTGCCGAAACTCATAATCCCCAAAATGGGAGAATTAAACAATATTTATATTTTTGAGAATGTGGGAATGGTCTGTGGACACTTAAGGGACAGTCATGTCGAGTGTGTTTCATTTGATGATCTCATGAAGGACAGGAAACACACATAACTGTATCTCTTGAAGTGGACATTTCCCAACTGTCAGGTTTACTTCTGAATGTTGCATAAGATGAATAAATAATAGGGGTGAAACGGTACATGTATTCGTATTGAACCGTTCGGTACAGGGTCCAGGGTGCACGGTTCGGTATGTACTGCGAACCTAACAATACATTAATCATATATTCCAGCTAGGAATATATATATATAAAATTGTACAAAAAAATATTATGGCATATAAATTAATGTGGGAAAAATATCTATATAAATCCAGCAAAAAAAGAAATGTCCTCTCACTGTCAACTGCGTTTATTTTCAGCAAACTTCAGATGTGTAAATATTTGCATGAGCATAACAAGATCCAACAGCTGAGACATAAACTGAACAGACATGTGACTAATGGAAATTGAATAATGTGTCCCTGAACAAAGGGGGCGGGGTAACAGTCAGTATCTGGTGTGGCCATCAGCTGCATTAAGTAATGCAGTGCATCTCCTCCTCATGGACTGCACCAGATTTGCCCGTTCTTGCTGTGAGATGTTACTCCACTCTTCCACCAAGACACCTGCAAGTTCCCAGACATTTCTGGGGGGAATGGCCCTAGCCTCACCATCCAATCCAACAGGTCCCAGACGTGCTCAATGGGAATGAGATCCGGGCTCTTCGCTGGCCATGGCAGAACACTGACATTCCTGTCTTGCAGGAAATCACGCACAGAATGAGCAGTATGGCTGGTGACATTGTCATGCTGGAGGGTCATGTTAGGATGAGCCTGCAGGAAGGGTACCACATGAGGGAGGAGGATATCTTCCCTGTACACACAGCGTTGAAATTGACTGCAATGACAACAGGCTCAGTCCGATGATGCTGTGACACACCGCCCCAGACCATGACGGACCCCCCATCTCCAAATCAATCCCGCTCCAGAGTACAGGCCTCGGTGTAACGCTCATTCCTTTGATGATAAATGTGAATCCGACTATCACCCCTGTTGAGACAAAACCGTGACTCGTCAGTGAAGAGCAGTTTTTGCCAGTCCTGTCTGGTCCAGCGATGGTGGGTATGTGCCCATAGGCGACTTTGCTGACGGTTATGTCTGGTGAGGGCCTGCCTTACAACCGGCCTACAAGCCCTCAATCCAGCCTCTCTCAGCCTATTGCAAACAGTCTGAGCACTGATGGAGGGATTGTGCATTCCTGGTGTAACTCGGGCAGTTGTGGTTGCCATCCTGTACCTGTCCCGCAGGTGTCATGTTCGGATGTACTGATCCTGTACAGGTATTGTTACACATGGACTGCCACTGCGAGGACGATCAGCTGCCCATCCTGTCTCATTGTAGCTCTGTCTTAGGCGTCTCACAGTACGGACATTGCAATTTATTGCCCTGGCCACATCTTCAGTCATCACGCCTCCTTGCAGCATGCATAAGGCACGTTCACGCAGATGTGCAGGGACCTTGGGCATCTTTCTTTTGGTGTTTTTCAGAGTCAGTAGAAAGGCCTCTTAAGTTTTCATAACTGTGACCTTAATTGCCTACCGTCTGTAAACTGATAGTGTTATTTGGATTTTTACAAATTATCTTTGAAAGACAGGGTCCTGAAAAAGGGACGTTTCTTTTTTTTCTGAGTTTAGTAATAAAGTTGTCTTAAAAAAAGAAAGGTGTTTTGTCTCATAGCTGTATGCAGCTCCGCTCATTAGTTATTTCACTCCAGCGAGAACAGAGCTAAGAGACCGTCGTAGCAGCAATTAGCTGATGAAGGAATTAGCAGTTAGCTAAATGCAAAGGAGCAGAACTAGAAGAGGTCATTGAGGTCTGCCACCTGGGAACAACCTGGGAACATTTCGGTTTCCCTGTAAACTATAACGGGGATTGCCAACGAGTGGTGGATAAAACTTCTACAATGTGCAGGCTCTGTTCATTGCCGATAGACTATTCGAGTGGCAATACGAGTAACATGACTACTCATTTGCCCCAGAACAACAGCAAAGGCTCTTGTGAAGATGCTGGAGGAAACAGGTACAAAGGTATCTATATCCACAGTAAAACGAGTCCTATATCGACATAACCTGAAAGGCCGCTCAACAATGAAGAAGCCACTGCTCCAAAACCGCCATAAAAAAAGTCAGACTGCAACTGCATATGGGAACAAAGATCGTACTTTTCGGGGAGATTTGTCCTCTGGTCTGATGAAACAAAAATAGAACTGTTTGGCCATAATGACTATTGCTATGTTTGGAGGAGGCTTGCAAAAAATAATGTGGTGATCCTAACTGACCTTAAACAGGGAATTTTTTTACCAGGATTAAATGTCAGGAATTGTGAAAAACTGAGTTTAAATGTATTTGGCTAAGGTGTATGTAAACTTCCAACTTCAACTGTACATGGTGGAAGACCAAAGAGTTAATATACCCTCATGTTGCCATGTTAGCAAGGCGCTACCTGGCTGTGCCTGGGACCTCTGTCCCTAGCGAGAGGGTATTCTCCACAGCGGCTGACATTGTCACAGCAAGCCGATCTGTGCTCACTGCAGATAATTTGGATAGACTAATCTTCTTAATTGGACTATGCACTCTTGTTGAAGTTCTGTTTTAAATGACTAGGCACTGTTGTTTTTTGTTGTCCCTTTGTTTCCATATGCTCCTGGGAATTAAAACTACCCATGTTTACTATTATAATAAATGGAAAATCTAAATCTAAATTACATATTACTCTGGCATTTATTTTGTCGATGTATCGAAACCGTACCAAACCGTGACGCCACTGTACCGTATCATACCCAACAGTGAGTTTTGTGAACTGTTTCACCCCTAATGAATAAGTATAAGAATACTTTTGAAAAGATAACAACAGGCCCAGGAGACCAGACAGCGTGTAGTGTTGGCTACATGGCTGGAAATGGTTCAACTCTGAGACTATCGATCACACAGAATAAGAGCAAATCCTAGACGTAGAATTACTAGTCTGCAGCTGGAAATTATGTAAATCTAGAGTGAGAAAACAAACAACCGCGGAAGCATCTATTCCATGCAACGACCATCTGTAAGCCTGACGTATCCATTACAACAGACACTATCCAGAGCCGTTGAGAAAGCGACAACTATGAAAGACATTGTGACTTCTGGGGAAGTTAACCAGAGACTCTCTGATGAACTGACTCTCCAGCAGACGGGTCGGCGATTCCAACAGAGAAGACAACAATGGCAAACAGGCGTAAATACATACATTTCAATTAATATAATTATCAACTGTGTGTAGTGGATCCATTTGATCTTTCCCGCTTTTTATCTGTCCCCACCCCTTTCCATTGTCTACCAAGCCATCATACTGTTTTAGCCCACGAGGGACTTATCAATGCACTGTGTTAGTAACCAATAGCCATATTGTTTGTTTATGTAATTCTGTGACTTGATTAGTTAGTTAGTAAATAAACAATGAATCCAATTTGTATATCACTGATTCATTATGGAGGCTAGGGTTCGTGCAGATATCCAAGGGTTTGTGACGTTCAGTAATGAGAACTGGTGAGGTAATAAAAATACACAAATACAAGACTGTACTCGATAAGATATGAAAATATTTGAAGAGTCGATTCGGGAAATAGAGACTGTATGTGTGGGGTACAGAGATGAGATGTGATTTTTTTTAAACACTATTACACACACAGTCGATGCAACTTACAGATGGATGAAAATGTATAGAATGGTTACCTGAAAGAAAATGGGGGAGGGTCATGCTTTTTTAATTTCAGTGAAGGGGAGGGTTTAGTGTTTTTTAAATATCTAGTCAAGGGGAGGGTTATGTCATTTGTAATTGATGAAATGTAAATATTTCTCAGGGTTTTAGAATTAGTTGCTTATTAGGCTATACTGTATATCGATGTGTGCCCTCATCTCTGATTCTCAGCTGGGCGCGCAATATCACACACACTGACGACACCATTCTGTATACTTCTGGCACTTCTTTGGACACTGTGTTAACTAACCTCCAGACGAGCTTCAATGCCATACAACACTCCTTCCGTGGCCTCCAACTGCTCTTAAAATGCAAGTAAAACCAAATACATGCTCTTAAAGCGATCGCTGCCCACACCTGCTCGCCCGCCCAGCATCACTACTCTGGACGGTTCTGACTTAGAATATGTGGACAACTACAAATACATAGGTGTTTGGTTAGACTGTAAACTCTCCTTCCAGACTCACATTAAGCATCTCCAATCCAAAATTAAATCTAGAATCGGCTTCCTATTTCGCAAAAAAGCATCCTGCATTCATGCTGCCAAACATTCCCTCATAAAACTGACCATCCTACCGATCCTCGACTTCGGCAATGTAATTTACAAAACAGCCCCCAACACTCTACTCAACAAATTGGATGCAGTCTATCACAGTGCCATCCGTTTTGTCACCAAAACCCCATATACCACCCACCACTGCGACCTGTACGCTCTCGTTGGCTGGCCCTCGCATCATACTCGTCGCTAAACACACTGGCTTCAGGTCATCTACAAGGCTCTGATAGGTAAGGCCCCACCTTATCTCAGCTCACTGGTCACCATGGCAGCACCCACCCGTAGCACGTGCTCCAGCAGGTACAGTGCCTTGCGAAAGTATTCGGCCCCCTTGAACTTTGCGACCTTTTGCCACATTTCAGGCTTCAAACATAAAGATATAAAACTGTATTTTTTGTGAAGAATCAACAACAAGTGGGGCACAATCATGAAGTGGACCGACATTTATTGGATATTTCAAACTTTTTTAACAAATCAAAAACTGAAAAATTGGGTGTGCAAAATTATTCAGCCCCCTTAAGTTAATACTTTGTAGCGCCACCTTTTGCTGCGATTACAGCTGTAAGTCGCTTGGGGTATGTCTCTATCAGTTTTGCACATCGAGAGACTGAAATTTTTTCCCATTCCTCCTTGCAAAACAGCTCGAGCTCAGTGAGGTTGGATGGAGAGCATTTGTGAACAGCAGTTTTCAGTTCTTTCCACAGATTCTCGATTGGATTCAGGTCTGGACTTTGACTTGGCCATTCTAACACCTGGATATGTTTATTTTTGAACCATTCCATTGTAGATTTTGCTTTATGTTTTGGATCATTGTCTTGTTGGAAGACAAATCTCCGTCCCAGTCTCAGGTCTTTTGCAGACTCCATCAGGTTCTTCCAGAATGGTCCTGTATTTGGCTCCATCCATCTTCCCATCAATTTTAACCATATTCCCTGTCCCTGCTGAAGAAAAGCAGGCCCAAACCATGATGCTGCCACCACCATGTTTGACAGTGGGTATGGTGTGTTCAGGGTGATGAGCTGTGTTGCTTTTACGCCAAACATAACGTTTTGCATTGTTGCCAAAAAGTTCAATTTTGGTTTCATCTGACCAGAGCACCTTCTTCCACATGTTTGGCGACACTTTTTATGGATATCTTTAAGAAATGGCTTTCTTCTTGCCACTCTTCCATAAAGGCCAGATTTGTGCAATATACAACTGATTGTTGTCCTATGGACAGAGTCTCCCACCTCAGCTGTAGATCTCTGTAGTTCATCCAGAGTGATCATGGGCCTCTTGGCTGCATCTCTGATCAGTCTTCTCCTTGTATGAGCTGAAAGTTTAGAGGGACGGCCAGGTCTTGGTAGATTTGCAGTGGTCTGATACTCCTTCCATTTCAATATTATCGCTTACACAGTGCTCCTTGGGATGTTTAAAGCTTGGGAAATCTTTTTGTATCCAAATCCGGCTTTAAACTTCTTCACAACAGTATCTCGGACCTGCCTGGTGTGTTCCTTGTTCTTCATGATGCTCTCTGCGCTTTTAACGGACCTCTGAGACTATCACAGTGCAGGTGCATTTATACGGAGACTTGATTACACACAGGTGGATTGTATTTATCATCATTAGTCATTTAGGTCAACATTGGATCATTCAGAGATCCTCACTGAACTTCTGGAGAGAGTTTTCTGCACTGAAAGTAAAGGGGCTGAATAATTTTGCACGGCCAATTTTTCAGTTTTTGATTTGTTAAAAAAGTTTGAAATATACAATAAATGTCATTCCACTTCATGATTGTGTCCCACTTGTTGTTGATTCTTCACAAAAAATACAGTTTTATATCTTTATGTTTGAAGCCTGAAATGTGGCAAAAGGTCGCAAAGTTCAAGGGGGCCGAATACTTTCGCAAGGCACTGTATATCTCTCTAGTCACTCCCAAAGCCAATGCCTCCTTTGGCAGCCTTTCCTTCCAGTTCTCTGCTGCCAATGACTAGATTGAATTGCAAAAATCACTGAAGCTGGAGACTCTTACCTCCCTCACTAGCTTTAAGCATCAGCTGTCTGAGCAGCTCACAGATCACTGAACGTGTACATAGCCCATCTGTAAATAGCCCATCTGTAAATATCCCATCCAACTGCCTCATCCCCATACTGTATTTATTTATTTATCTTGCTCATTTGCACCCCTGCATTTCTACTTGCACATTCATCTTCTGCACGTCAATCACTCTAGTGTCTAATTGGTATATTGTAATTAATTCGCCACTATGGCCTATTTATTGCCTTACCTCCCTTTTCTTACCTCTTTTATACACACTGTATATATATATATGTTCTTCAACTGTATTGACTGTATGTTTTGTTTATTCTATGTGTAACTCTGTGTTGTTGTTTGTGACAAACTGCTTTGCTTTATTCTTGGCCAGGTTGCAGTTATAAATGAGAACTTGTTCTCAACTTGCCTACCTGGCTAAATAAAGATGAAATAAAGAAATAAAATACAAATAAATCAATTGCGTCTATAGGCTATTTATTGTGGTCTCAATCAAATGATCAACAGCGTATAGGTTTCGATGTGCATGATGGGAGAAGCACAGAGCAAAGTTATACAGTATTTCTAAGATAGCTGCTGGGATGGTGTAAATAGGTAGAATGGCGCCGGAGGGGACGGCTGCCGTCTTACGGGCTCCTAACCAACTGTGCTATTTTGCTAGTTTTTTTCCCGCGTCGTTTCTAACTTAATTTTTTTGTACATAATGTTGCTGCAACCATCTCTTATGACCGAAAATCACTTCTGAACATCAGAACAGCAATAACACACCTCGAACTGGAAAGATGTTTTTTTTAACAAATCTGATGCAAAGGAAATACTGCTTTCTAGGGAACGGGCCCAAATCCCCGGCAATTGCGTGAAGAAAAAACTGAGAAAAAAGGGACGGACGTCGGGCTGCCTTCTGAGAATTCGTGGGAGAGTGAGTAAAACTCCACTATGATCCCTTATATTGGCCAACGTGCAATCATTGGAAAACAAAATAGATGATATACGATCAAGACTATCCTACCATGGGGACATTAAAAACTGTAATATCTTATGTTTCACCGAGTCGTGGCTGAACGACGACACAGATAATATAGAGCTGGCAGAATTTTCCATGCATCGGCAGGACAGAGAAGCAACGTCTGGTTAGACGAGGACGGGGGTATGTGTCTATTTGTCAATAACAGCTGGTGCTTGATGTCTAATATTAAAGAAGTCTGAAGGTATTGCTCGCCTGAGGTAGAGTACCTTATGATAAGCTGTAGACCACACTATCTAGCAAGAGGGTACTCATCTATATTGTTCATAGCCGTCTGTTTACAACCACAAGCCGATGCTGGCACTAAGATGGCACTCAACCAGATGTTTTAGGCCAAAAGCAAACAAGAAAATGCTCATCCAGAAGCGGCGCTCCTAGTGGCCGGGGACTTTAATGCAGGAATCCATTTTACCTAATTTCTACCAGCACATGACTATTGAACACCTTTACTCCACACACAGAGATGCATACAAAGCTCTCCCCCGCACTCCATTTGGCAAATCTGAACATAATTCTATCCTCCTGATTCCTGCTTACAAGCAAAAACTAAAGAAGGAAGTACCAGTGACTCACTCAATAAATGGTCAGATGACCTGGATGCTACGCTATAGGACTGTTTTGCTAGCACAGACTGGAATATGTTCCGGAATTCATCTAATGGCATTGAGGAGTATACCACCTCAGTCATCGGCTTCATCAATAACTGCATCAACGACGTCGTCCCTACAGTGACCGTACGTACATATCAAAACCCGAAGCCATGGATTACAGGCAACATCCGCATCGTGCTAAAGGTTAGAGCTGCCGCTTTCAAGGAGTGGGACACTAATCCGGACACTTGTAAGAAATCCTGCTATACCCTCTGACGAACCATCAAACAGACAAAGAGTCAATATAGGATTAAGATTGAATCCTACTACAACGGCTCTGACTCTCGACGGATGTGGCAGGGCTTGAAAACTATTAAACTATTATGGACTACAAAGGGAAACGCAGCCGTGAGCTGCCCAGTCACGTGAGCCTACCAGACGAGCTCATTCACAAAGCCGCTGGCCAGATGGATTACCAGGACGTGTATTCAAAGCATGCACCGACTAACTGGCAAGAGTCTTACCTGACATTTTCAACCTCTCCCTGACCGAGTCTGTAATACCTACATGTTTCAAGCAGACCACCATAGTCCCTGTGCCTAAAGAAGCGAAGGCAACCTGCCTAAATGACTACCATGAAGTGAGTTGAAAGGCCGCTCATGGATCATCAACAGCATCATCCCGGATACCCTAGACCCACTCCAATTCGCATACCGAGCTGATCGTGGACTACAGAAAAAGGCGGGCCGAACAGGCCCCCATTAACATTGACTGGGCTGTAGTGGAGCGAGTCGAGAGTTTCTCCAGGACTATTTACACTGCTGCTACTTGCTGTTTATTATCTACTTTACCCGGTAAGGTTGTAAGGTTCACGGTACCTTTTGTATTCGGCACATGTGACAAATAAAGTTTGATTTAGTTTGAAAAAACTAGGCTGCATTACACAGCGCAATGGATATTCCAACCCTGAGCCCCGGCCTGCTCTGCTCTTTCTGATCAAATACTTTTGTGTGTGCTGCTTAACCAATAGCTGTGCTGTGTAGGGCTCTGGTGACAGTTTAGGAGGAGTGCCAAAGGTTTCTTTTGATTTTTTTGTTGTTGATTAGGCCTAGTCCCAAAAATGTGTGGACTAGCCTATAGCCTAAGCTCTATTCAGTTTTAGAAAGAGAGTGCAAAGATGAGGAGGGCCAGAGGTCAACTTTGATAGCTTGCTACTACTATAATAGATTTTTATTAAAAACATTATGTTTCTTGGCCGTGATGTATTTATCATAGTTATTGACCTCACAATAAACCAGATTGGAGTAATTTACATAGTGGTGCTGAAACTTGTAGCAGAAGCAGTGGCACAATCGGAAATGGACAGCTCATGATGCTGAAAGAATACAAATTCGAGTAGGCATAATTCATTTCAACCCACCTTTATTTTATTTAGACTTTACTAACAACAAGAGGGCTTTGTGGTAGGAGCCTATTTCTTCCTATTTAAGAAATAAGAGGTAAACCTACCTGTTTGACAAACGAAATTAGGCTACAGGCTGCTATAACCAATAGATTTGTCAGTCAATTCCTCCACCCACTACTTTAAATAGCCTACCTCCATGTCAGTGAAGGGCCGTAAAGAAACAAGCCGTAAAATACCCGGGAAAGACACTCCGATGCATATGGGGATATAATTGTTTTGTTTCTTTGATATTCAGAGGCTGGCTTTGCTTGGGAAGTAATCTAATTCGGTCACTATCAATTGATTAAGCTATTCCCTTTCTGTACAATAGATGTTTAAACCCAGACAATTTTTAGGGAAACACTTCTAATCATCTCTCGTTAGGTTAAGCCACTGAAGAAGTAGCCAGAAGATAAAGCTTACATTTGTCTCTGTCGGAAGGCCAGCTTACATTTGTCTCTGTCGGTAGGCCAGCTTACATTTGTCTCTGTCGGTAGGCCTACTCTGTCTGTGGTGGAAAGGTAGGCATAACTTTTGAAAATACCATACTCAGATTCCTAACGACATCTCAGATTCAATTATTTGTAAACTTGGACAGTTTCTTTACAAACAAGACACACTGATTTGGCATTGGAGAAATATGATAAGATGAACACATCTCTCTGTCAATTCTTAGCCTGTAATTTTGGTAATTTGTGTGGTATTAAAAAACGACTCCGCTAATATGTGAAATGATGTTGAATTGCATGTAATGTTTATAAAAGGCTGACCTGCAAATACAATGCAATGTTTTTGTTATATAGGAGATCTTACACCCCATGTTGTCTGCGAACACACAACCTTCTGGCCCTGGCCCTGGCTCTCTGTGCCCTAAATTCACGCATTGCTATGTAATGCTTAAAAGATGAAGAGATGAACAGTTTCTAAAACTGCACATCTTAGGCTCTGGCCTGTCCAAGAAGTGGGGGTAGATGGTAGACACGTTTTCTTTGTTTTATTTATTATTTTGGGTATAGGGTAGGGTTACTTGTTGTTGTTATTTTCAACCATTTAGGGATGGTTAAGGTAAAATATATTTTGCTGAAAGGAGGGCCATCCATTTTAATTTCAGAGATGTCCAATTTTCTCCATGTAACTCTTATTGTAAATAACGTTCATTCCAATATGATGTGATTGTTAAGCAACATTTACTCCTGAACTTATTTAGGCTGACCATAACAAAGGGGTGGAATACTTGACTCAAGACATTTCAGCTTTTCATTGTTCATTAATTTGTAAACATTTTGAAAAACATAATTCCACTTTGACATTATGGGTTATTGTGTGTTCAGGCTGTAACACAACAAAATGTGAGAAAAAGGGGTGTGACTTCTGCCTGAAGGCACTGTATATTATTGTGTATTATCTTGTATTGGCCAGAGCCAAAATACAGAGAAAGATATGTCTCTTGCCCAAAGCTGTGCTGTAATGGAAAAAACACTATTAATAAGGAATAGGAAGCCACTTCAGGCATATACATTTTCCCCCTCTAATTCTCCTCTTCTCACTCATCAACAGTACTGTAGTAGTCACAGGGCTACATTAAAAGGTGAAAATGAAAGCCTTCGAGAACCCCCGTTTTAATTATTTAGTTTTATTATCCAACCAATTGGAGGGGCTGATGTTTAAAGCTCATCTGCTGTTTCCTGTTGTAATGAAGGTGTCAGTTCGCCAAAGCTAATACATAGACCACCAGCAGACAATGAGAGTAAGAACCACAGAATTAAATAGATATTTCATAATATCTACGCCAGGACCACTGACACTCCTCATTTGCTGGAATTTGAACAGAATTCTAAACAACATTTCAATTATTAGAGCATTTTGCCAGTGCAACACTTCATAAACATGATAAAGAACTGCAGACGTGACTTGATATTTAATCAAATAATGTATAATAGCTGTCAAAAGTTGTTGTGATTCGCTCGTTAACAATTTGAGTCGTGTCATATTGTGCAGTAATTGTATTAATGTTGTTTAACAACACCCACCTTTGTTCTTCAAAGCCTAAACACTGTACTGTAAATCTATGTTCTATAATAAAGACATGCTAAATATATTATATTTAGAATGTCAACATCAGCTTAATTTGTACGATATCGATCTATGTAAAACTCATTAGCTCTTTCCAATAAGAAGCTTTGATGTGTTGCCCTCATTAAAACCTATTAATGGAACCTACAATCAAGGATCAATTCTTTATCTCATTAATTATATATTCTTGGCAGGGCCGAGAGAATACTGTCAGAATCTCAGGGGCGTTAAAATAGTCTGAGATTAAAATGAACATACTAGATTTGCTTTGTTTTAGGCATCACTACAATGGGAATAAAAAAATGTCCCCTTTTTAATACAGTACACTGTATGGACATATTTCGGTATTTTACATTCACATCACATTTATGAAACACATTTATGAGTATTGCAGTATGATTCATACCAACCTTCATAAAAAAAAAAATTCAATATCATTAGTAAGAAGTTTTCTAAATAAAAGTCCCTTTTCATTTCAGAACTAAAAGGTATCAGTAACACTGAAATGGATCTTTATTTATCTATTGTACAACATACATTTGTACATACATTTGTGTGTTACCCTATGAATACATTTTTGTCAAAGAGCACGTTGTAAGCCCAAAATGACATTGACGATTGATGCTCCAGGACAGAACTCACTTTAGGCCCGGTAGGCCTACTTCCTTCAGATCCACCATCTACTGGATATTGTGACAGAAAAGTGATGTAATTCAATAAGATAATATTGATGACGACTCAATGTACAACCTAAGCTGACATTGGCAAAATTCTTGTCATTAATTTAATATAAATGTGTCATGTAGTCCTTAAAGGGCCTCTCTCTCAATAGTTAAGAATGCCTCCTGTGTGTCAGTTGTACGTTTCCCCCTAGCAACAACAGTTCAATTATATGATGCTATTCTATGTCTGTAATTAAGCGAACTACTATATTCCCCTGTAAACGGTGCTACTAAATGGGCCTTCAAACATACTCCCTCTGTGTTTACAGGAACTGACTCCAGTTATAATTAGTGAGTGGTAATTCTGCGAAAAGGAGGGTTTCTTACCTTTTACAATCAATATGGCCACTGCTGACAGGCTCTCCACGTCTGTGTCCACCACGCAGATGTACTTCCCGGCATGATTCAACTGGATGTTTCTGATCATCAGATCCCCAGCTGTTCTCTACAAAGGCAATCATAAGAAATCCCAAACAACCTGGGTAAGTAAAGGGCATTTGTAATGTAAACCCCTCCTATGTCTATGGGTCTTCGGGCAGTTTTCACCACTGTAATTTAAAAAAAAATAGGGCCCTGTAGATTTTCATTTCTGAAGACAACTGCCAGAAGCGAATGCTAAATTAAAGGTGGAATCCCTTCCTTTGGCTGTGGCGGAGGGATAGTGGCGAGGCTGATCTGGTTTAATTATGGAAATTCATTCCATGAAGTGGGCAAGTTAGTTGATAATCTCTTTGGACTTGGGGACATTATAGACATTTTTGAGGAGTGAATCTCATTAGTGATAAGAAAATTGTCAGTCACACACATATGCCGGATGTATAATCTCTCAGAATGTGTGGGTGTTCCATTTCATCCAGTAGTTTTTTTGTTGTAGTCTAGGCACTGCATGATGCCTTTTTACTCCACTGATATCCAATACAGTTGAAGATCTGTTACAAGACCTTGATCAGTGATCATTTTGCAGCTGAACATCAAAATATAAAATACAACAGAGGCAAAAGATTCATGTTAAGTTGAAAAACTCTGACACTGTAAAATGTACTTGAAACCAAAGATGCAGTAGAAAGTTTAATATGTTTTGATCATGCTAACTTAATAAATCATGTTGAGCTACTACTGACAAAATACAATTGGAACAATTGATTGAAGACTTATCAAAGACTGCTATTGAGTTTTTCAAATTAATGAGACAGACAGACAATGTCTAGTTTGATATTTGCGTGCGAAAATCGAGACTCAACAAGTGTTTTAATTACTTCCTGTAACTCCCGCGAGCATGCGGAAGATTCGGACAGAAGCCAATGGGAACATGCCGCTTTCTTATTTACATGAAAGTATAGCTATCAATTTTCAAGCTTCAGTGTACCTAGCACAAATTGGCTTGCACGGATATTGTGCAATAATGGGTATGTGCTATTGACCACAGTAACCAATCCAGAGCTACAACTAGCCAAAGGCCCTGCTCAAAAAATACTTTAAAGAATGCCTGCTTCCTTCCTTGAAGGATCTGATTGGATCACTCATCTGACATGGCTGGATTTTTATTTAAATATTAACCAGACAAGTCAATTGAGAACTAATTCTTATTTACAATGACAGCATGGCTGGATTGGTTAAGTTAAAGGTATGTGATAGAGCCATTGCTTACAGCAATCAATGTGTTAGAAAGAGTCTGTGCGTTTAAAAGTATTTGAACAGGGCCAAAGTCTCCCCTAAAAACAAATAGGGGAAATCAGGGGACACCACACCCTGGAGTTGAACAAATGTGACCGAATTGAGAAAGATATGCCAGATGTCCAAATGTTCAAAGAAATAGTGTAGAAGAAAGTGTGTCGGTCACTCACCCCTCCCACTAGCTCAAAATGTCTGTCTGTCTTGGTGATGAGCTGTCCGTTGAAAGCCCAGGTGAAGAAGACATCAAGGACAGGGTCACAGGCGATCTGGCAGGGCAGCACGATGCTCTCACCCACTATGATCTCCATGTCCACTGGCCCCTGAGTAATTCTTGTTGGATCTGTCCAAAATGTACAAACAATCCCACGCACAAAGCACCAGGGATGGGGTCAATTACATTTCAGTCAATTCAGGAAGTAAACTGAAAATTCCAATGTATGATCAAATGCTATTCGGTGAAGCTATTCTGTTTGTCTATATCTTGTTCAATAACAAGCAGGGTTGGGGAGTAACAGATTACATGTCATCCATTACATGTATGGGATTTTTTTTTAAACGGTAACTGTAATCTGTTACGTTAACAGCAAAAATATTGTAATCAGATTACAAATACTTTGGGAAAACTAAATAATTACTTCAAGGATTACTTTTAAATTCAGAAAGGATGTTTGCAAAAAATAAATCATTGACACTTCTCTGTTTTCTCAATGACATTCAAATCAGCATTGAAAAAAGGTTTAAGTTAGTTACACCTGAGCAAGTCTCACCACAAGTCAGAGACCACTATGATGACACACCAAATGTGTTTGATGGATCGCGGGAAAAGAGCAGGAATAGTATTTTGTAGGCTACAGTCCAAGCTTAGACTTCCAATGGTGCGACTACTGTCGGCATCCAAAGAATATCCAACTTGAATAAACGCTTGGATGTAAGGATGGCAGCAGTGGTTTAGTCTACAGCGATACAGATATCACTTATTATTGATATCTAAGTAGCTCATTGATGTGAATCACAATGCTGCTCTCTTATTTAGCTATTTGCATCTTACGGATTGTGGGTGTTGTGGATGGCTGTTAACAAATCTAAATGTGTATTTGAACCCAATAATAGTTAAATTCAAGAAGTATAAACTGCTTACCAATCATTGTTTTGAAACCTGTGGACAGCCAGTAAAAAATGCGCTCTTGCAACAGCTACATAGTGCAGATCCCAGCCTACATTAAAAACAGTTGACTTTGGTTTTTAATGTAAAGATATAATTTCATTGTATTATTATGTAGTAGTAGTAGAAAGCCATGGCTTAGCGATGGTTAACATAACCAACCCAATAAAGTAAAATGTAACATCCATATATGGCCAGTGTCACACCCTGACCTTAGTTAGTGTTCTTTGTTTTCCTTGTTATTTTGGTTAGGTCAGGGTGTGACATGGTCGATGTATGAGTTTGTCTTATCTAGGGGTTTTGTATGTTTATGGGGCTGTTTCCTTTCTAGGTGATTATGTAAGTCTATATTTGCCTAGATTGGTTCTCAATTAGAGGCAGGTGCTTATCGTTGTCTCTGATTGGGAACCATATTTAAGCAGCCATGTTCTTTAGGTATTTTGTGGGTGGTTGTCTTCTGTCTATGCACCAGATAGGGCAGTTGTGTTTTTCCACATTTGTTGTTTTGGTATTTTGTAGTGTTCACGTTTATAGTCTTTATTAAACATGTTGAACTCTAACCAAGCTGCGCTTTGGTCCGATCCTTCGTCCACAGAAGACAACCGTTACAGCTAGCTACATTGATTTATCCTGCAATAATTAAATTGGTAACATAAAATGTTGTGTTCTTCTAATGCCGCCTAAGGGGAAAGTAATCTAAAAGTAACTGAATGTAATCATATGTTACTGAGTTTTGGTAATCCAAAAGTTACATTACTGATTCCAATTTGACAGGTAACTAGTAACTAATGGATTACATTTAGAAAGTAACCTACTCAACCCTGAAACAAGGTAATTATGGATAGTGGAAATGTTACACTTGCTGTCATAAACAGACGGGTTATGTAAAGCAATAAGTCTTACAGTATTCAGGCAGAATTCTGGAAGTATTACAACAGATTAGCCAAGTAAAGGGTTATTAAACAGGCTTGTTACTAATAAGAGCTGATACTGTTTGCTGACATGACTGGAATAATCTTTGGTAATCCTGAAAGCAATTACAATACCCAGATAAATCCGATAAAAAAGCAGAGGTGATTTATACTTCGAGGTGGTGGGACTGTTATCCACGAGATGAGTTAACCCACAGACACATGCTTACACACACAGAGCACCTGCTGACCACACAATAAGGGCACACTGAGTTGCAACCACTACAGCCATTGTTTGTCGGAGGCCGCTGCGCTTCAAAAGTCAGGGCAATTAATTACTACCTTGCTCTATCTTGCTAAATAAAATCAATAAATCACGAAAGAATAAAGGGATAAGAAATGTATCACTATTGCAGGGATTGTATTTGGAGCCTCAGCATGAACAATGATATGTAAAAGATGTCTCATGATTCTCTATATGTATATCTATTCTCTGAATAAATCCTCGGAAAATGCAAATACCATTAGTATGGTTTAAAAATAAATGCAGTGTTTGGCAGCCAAATTATTTGACAGTTACCATTCGGCTCACCTGTTAACTCTGAGGGGTTGTTCTTTTGGCCCTGTACAGGGCCCGGGGAGTGGGGGCGGTACCCCCCCCTCTTATTTTTGTTTGAAAATTGACATATCATTTGAATGCTACAGCCCTTGTCTTTTTGGATATTTTACTCAAATCGTACTGCTGGAAATGTCATTACCTCCACCCCCACCACACCTCCCACAAAGGCCATAAATCATGAGCTATAGTCATATTCATAGAGTATGCTATGCAGATCAAGTCACCAAAAGTGAAAACATTTAGTATGCATGGTAAGTGTACACCCTGATGGTCAATATAAAGCAATGCATTTCCTTATCTAGCCATTTCCTTTGTATGCATCCTCCACATGCACCGTTGATCTATCTCACTAATATACAATAGGAAAAGTGAATGGGAAAATAGTTTGATGTTTTCTCACCTGTCTGTGTTTTACTTTAAAACACTGACCCAATAACTTGAAATGCCTGATTCCTATGGTCATGCTTGAAAATCTGTTCAGCCATTTTGGAACAGTGACTCACTACCCAAACCAGACACAACTGGTTTCAAGTGGCCAAGAGATGTCATGTGATCTCCTATTGCGCTCTCGTGGAGGAACTGGGCATCAGACAGGGGATATATTTGCATCAATGGATAGATAGAAACTAAAGCTTTCTCCTCATTTATGTATATCATTCTTGTAAGACAAAAGATTCCTATGAGACAAAAATGTATGTTGCACAAGCCCTGCACTTTCAAAATAGCTGTGTGCATGCTTAGAGTCCCATCATTTTATTTTACTAATCCTTTTGTAACATTAATTGGTGACATATTTTATTTAAAACCTAAACAAGTAGTCACAGTTATCTTTCTAACAGTACTAAGCATGTGTTTGTAGGAGTTATAGCTTTGAATCTGAAATGTACTTTGAGGGTAGTATATAATATTATGCATCGTTTAGAAAATGCCACCAGAGATCGTCAGAATTGAAGAGGTTAATAGTTGCATGAGCAACCAACAACCCCTCTAGAAATCGGCAATAAAAGCACATTTTTACAACTTTATTTCGGCTCAGGGTCATTTCATTTGTTCGAGTCAATTGGTTGGCTGCATCCAAGTATACAAAGATAAAGGAGTTTCACGAACACCTGTCCAATGTATTATTATACCTACTGCAAAATGTACAGTAGGGTGTACTCTACAGTAGGGAACACAGCTCAACGCAATGAACTTCTTATGACAAAAATAAACTGTGGGATGCAAGCCATGAATCTGGTAATGTTTTCTGCCCTCAAGTCTGAGCTCAGTATCAGAGAAGAGCTAGCTTAGCTCTTACCTTTGGTAACCCTTAGTTAGACAGAGTGTAGGTTTGGTTAGGATTAAACTACTGTGTAATGCAACACCTTACCTGTGATGAGGAGTCTTCCAGTGGTGCTGGAGGTCCCAAATTGGTTTCTGGCAAAGCAGGTGTAGCTGCCTGCATCATACTTGGTCACATTAGTGATTCTCAAAGTTCCACCTGGAGAGAGAGTGATTCTGTGGGGGTAGATGGAGAAACTGGTGACACGGGTAGAATCTGAACCCCAGTCTCCCATGGGAGAAACCGCCTTAACTGTTAGTCGAATAGGAAATTCCACCAGGGGCCGAGGCTGGCACTAGTATTAGTAGTGTTTATTAGGATCCCCAATTAGCTGCTGCCGAAGCAGCGGCCACTCTTATGGGGGTCCAAACATAAATCAAAACGCAACAAATAAAATACATAATATACAAAACACTACATGTACATCACAATTTAGTAACTTAGCAGATGCTCCCATCCAGAGCGACCCACATTCATCTCAAGATAGCCAGGCAAGACAACCTCGCATCACATATCACTACGTAATACAATACATAATACAATGCAAAATACAGTCCAAAATACATAAAAATGTCTGTGTGTCTATTCAAAGTCCCCATCGTGCCATATGGTGTTCTTCTGTTTTTTTTAAATCTTATTTTATTGCTAGCTTGAGTTATCTGGGGTGGCAGAGAGCCATGTTGTAATGGCTCTATTTAATACTGTGTGTTTCCAAGCTTCTATGCTTAGACCTGAAGACTGTGAAAAGGCCTCTGGTTCCATATCTTGTGTGGTAGAGATGAATGTCCAAACTGTTTAAGCAGACAGTTCGCGACCTTCAACACATCAACATCTCGCACAAAGACCAATAGTGATGCAGTCACTCTCTACCCAACTTTGAGCCAGAAGAGATAGACATGCATGTTTCAGCCAATCATCTGTCATTTGTGTCAGTGCCGAGCATGTTGAGTGCCCTTTCAAATAAGCATGCTGAAAGTCTGTTAATTTGTTTTCTGCAAAATAACATTGTATTTGGTAGAACAAAAAGTTTGCTAAGCGCTGGTAACAGACTGATTGGTCGGCTGTTTGAACCATTAAAGGGTGCTTTGCTATTCTCCCAGGCAGGGCTACCTCATTGGGATACCATAAGCCCGACTCATGTCCTCTACACTGGGTCATTTTCATTAAGGCATTGAACGGAAAACTTTTTAAAATGTTCTGTAATGGAAAATGAAAACAAAAATAAACATGACCCTGTTTACATTCAACTTGTCATGTGTTTAACCCTATCAACACCAGTGGGCAACAGTGCCTACAATTCTTTGAAATAAATCTACACACTGGTTAAACACTGGTTGAATCAATTTTGTTTCCACGTCATTTCAATGAAATTACATTGAACCAAAGTGGAATAGACAATTAATTGATGTCTGTGCCCAGTGGGTAAATTCTAACCCTTTGACCTTTAATTGTGTCTGTTATTTTGAACATTCTATTTAAACATTTTTAATGTACACAATCAGTTATGAAACTAATAGCAAGTCATTGACATTTAGATATTTTCTTGATATGATTTCAAATTATATAAGTAGAGATTATGTTTATGTAAACTCTTCCTTCTTTTCAGAGGTTGTATGTACTACCAAATAAAAATTACCAACTGAGAAATACATCCTATCTTGCAGAAATCAGTATCTTCTTGTACCTGTCTAAATAAGGCTAAAATAAATTAGGAACAGATCATCGTCTGATCAATGTAATATGAAGCACTAATATGGGTGGAGAAGAAAGTGGGAATCGAACCATATATAGAATGTACTGTGAGACGTTACCTGTCATTGGTGTGGATGGGTTGGTTGCCTTTCTTCCACAGGATGCTAGCGGTGGGGTAGGCTTGGGGCTTACACTCTAGAGTCACTATGGTGCCGGCCTTGGCTTTAAGCAGGGCTCTGAGCAGGTTACCAGTGAAGTCTGGAGAAGAGGCTGAAGGGACACAGGAAACGTAAAGAACATTATTATTGACCCCATTATTATCCAATCTTTCTAACCTTTCAAATAACAGTAATATGACCTTTTGGATTTGTTAGACAGTCACACAATGTTTAAGAAATGGATAAAAGCCACCATACCTAAGACCATGAGCTCAGTGCTGAAATAGATGACACCATATTTATTCTCAGCCACACACTGGTACATCCCGGCATCAGACAGGTTCAAAGACGAGATCAACAGGACCCCATTGTCAACGTAGACCCTCTCCTGACAAGGCACAAACAAGTGGCATGTGGAGTACAAGTAAATGTTAAGGTCATATGAACATAATATAATAAAACACACTTATCAAAGTAAAAATAACCATTAGGAGGATTTTGGTAAGGAGTCAAATTAAACAAAATATCCAGCTAATGTAAACAATAACAAAGTGGTAGAAAAGTGCATGTGCTAGAAACATCTAGATGCACTTCTCTGGGTGCTTAAGTTTGGTTTGCTGTCGTGTATTTTTCACAGTAGATTAACTCAATCCGCAGAAGCCTGAACATGGGCTATGAATAATGGAGAGTGTTTGCCTGTTCTCTTGAAATGGAGCAGCTTGTTGAGAGTCTGATACGCTATCTTTCTCTCACACACACACACAATATCTCTCTCCATGCACGCCCATGTCACAGGTGCAAAAGCAATGTTTCAATGTAAGAAAGGTGCCTGGATATTGCTTATACTCCTAAAAGTTGGATTCGATTGTGAAATGTTCAGTGTGCTAGCGCCTTCCTTTCTGTAAGACTGACAAAGAACTCATGAGAGATGGATGGGAAGGTGGGGTTTACCTCAGTGATCAGCACTTGACCATTTTTCAGCCAGTTGTAGGAGGGTTTGGGCTTCCCATTGGCCCTGCACTCCCAGTGAAGCCTCTCCTCTATGGCCAGGGCTGTGTCTCTCATGGTCTGAATCCACTGAGGTTTGGCTAAGAAAGATCCAAAATACTCCATGTCAATGACTGACTGCATATTAGTAGAGGGTTTTAAAGGGGAAGTCCTCTTACAGTTTTTCTCGACTGCTTGAACACTGTTAAGGAAACTGGGATCTTCGTGAGCAAAACTGGGATCCACATGGCCAAAACAATAACCTTTTTTTTTTACAGTTACTAATTTCTCATTGTTTATACACTAAATGCAAACGCTAAACACTTTTTTTTGCAAAACAGTAGACAAACCTCTACTGTATTTTTTATTTATTAAATTTATTTAACCCATATTTTACTAAGTAAGTTGACTGAGAACACATTCTCTTTTACAGCAACGACGTGGTGAAGAATTGCAAGGGAGAGGGGAGGGGATGAATGAGTCAACGGAAAGCTGTTGGTGATTAGCTGGCCATGATGGTATGAGGGCCAGATTGTACATTTTAGCCAGGACACCGGGGTTAACACCCCTACTCATACGATAAGTGCCACGGGATCTTTTGTGATCACAGAGAGTTAGGACATTCCGTTTAACATCCCATCCGAAAGCTGCACCCTACACAGGACAATGTCCCTTTCACTGCAAAGGGGCAGTATCTACTGTATCTGCTATCTTTAGTAACACAAACATGCACTTGGCTTCACAGTGAGGAACAATGTGCAATTCTCTGTTCAAACTGTGTCACCCTCTGTAAGCAGCGCTATCATGTACTTGAATGCACTAGAGATTAGGGAATTCTTACAGAGATGACACAAAGCTCTTCACCTGCAACGCTCCCAGACTGTAGAGATCATAATTCAAATCGGTTTCACAGCCAAACTCACCTCTGACCCATTCCCAGCACCAAACTGGGTTTCAAGGAGCTTTTGCAGAAAGTATTTTAACACCATTGTCACTTGTTAACATTCTGTCAACTCCAATTAGGAAAGTGTTATTTTGCCTCAGCCACGAGACCATGGGAAAGAAAGGGAGAGGAAGCAGAAGCAATCCAGGCATAAAAAAATGAAATAATTGAAGTAAAAGTATTGCCAAATATACTTCCAATGTGAGACTGTCTGGTCTGTCCCAACTGGAAATGTTTTCTACCAGAATAATAACTGAAAATCAAAAACAGAGTTGCCTGCAATGCTTACAGATAACAACAATGCACATTAAACAAACATATAAATGCAACAAGTGTTTGTCCCATGTTTCATGAGCTGAAATAAAATATCCCCGGAATGTTCCATACATCCCTGTTAGTGAGCATTTCTCCTTTGCCAAGATAATCCATCCACCTGACAGGTGTGGCATATCAAGAAGCTGATTAAACGGCATGATCATTACACAGGTGCAGCTTGTGCTGGGGATAATAAAAGGCCACTCTAAAATGTGCAGTTTTGTCACACAACACAATGCCACAGACTGCATGAATGTCCACCAGAGCTCTTGCCAGATAATTTAATGTTCATTTATCTACCATAAGCTTCCTCCAATGTAGTTTTTGAGAATTTGGCAGTTATTTGAACCGATCTCACAACCGCAGACCACGTGTCACCACGCCAGCACAGGACCTCCACATCCGGTATCTTCACCTGCGGGATTATCTGCGACCAGCCACCCGGACAGCTGATGAAACTGTGGGTTTGTACAACCGAAGAATTCTGCACAAACTGTCAAAAACCGTCTCAGGAACCTCATCTGTCATCACCATGGTCTTGAACTGACTGTAGTTCGTCGTCGTAACCAACTTCAGTGGGAAAATGTTCATCTTCGATGGCCACTGGCATGCTGGAGAAGTGTGCTCTTCACGGATGAATCCCAGTTTCAATTGTACAAGGCAGATTGCAGACAGTCTATGGAGTTGTGTGGGCGAGCGGTTTACTGATGTCAACATTGTGAAAAAAGTGCCCCATGTCACGCCCTGGTCTATATTTATTATGTTTATCTTCATTTATTGGGTCAGGCCAGGGTGTGACATGGGTTTATTTGTGGTTGTTTCATCTTGGGGTTGTGTGGGGTGTATAGCATAGTCATTGGCTGCCTGAGGCGGTTCTCAATCAGTCAGGTGATTATCGTTGTCTCTGATTGGGAACCATATTTAGGTAGCCATATTCTTTGTGTGTTTCGTGGGTGATTGTCCTTAGTGTCCTTGTTCCTGTCTCTATGTTAGTTTACACTACTATAGGCTGTTTCGATTTTCGTTACGTTCTTTTTGTTTTGTAGTATTTGTATTGATTCGTGTTTTACGTTTTCATTAAACATGGATCGCAATCTACACGCTGCATTTTGGTCCGACTCTCCTTCGCCTACAGAAAACCATTACAGAATCACCCACCACAAACGCACCAAGCAACGTGTCAACAGGCAGGTGCAGCAAAGAGAGGAATGGACATGGGAGGACGAATTGTTCGGAGAAGGACCCTGGGATCAGCCTGGAGAATATCGCCGCCCCAAAGAAGAACTGGAGGCGGCGAGAGCTGAGAGACGCTGGTATGAGGAGGCAGCGCGGCGACGCGGATGGAAGCCTGAGAGTCAGCCCCAAAAATTTGTTGGGGGGGGTGCTCAAGGAGAGTGTGGCAGAGTCAGGAGTCAGACCTGAGCCCACTCTCCTTGTTTATCGTGAGGAGCCAAGGAGGAGACCAGAACCGGTGTTGGAGGTGAGCGAAGCAGAGACTGTGAAGGAGTTAATGGGGAAATTGGAGGAGAGAGAAATGAGGGAGTTGCTGTGTTGGTGCTTTTTGCATGGAATTCGCCCGACGGAACGGGTCAGGGATTTGATGGCACCTGGGTCAGCGCTCCATACTCGTCCTGAGGTGCGTGTTAGTCGGCTGGTGAAGTTGGTGCCAGCCTCACGCACCAGGCCTCCTGTGCACATCCCTAGCCTTGCACGTCCTGTGCCAACACTGCTCTCAAGATCTCCAGTACGCCTTCACGGTCTAGCCCATCCTGTGCCACCTCCACACACCAGCCCTCCGGTGGTAGCTCCCCGCACCAGGCTTCCTGTGCGTGTCATCGGCCCAGTACCACCAGTGCCAGCACCACGCATCAGGCCTACAGTGCGCCTCGCCTCTCCTGCGCTGCCGGAGCCTTCCGCCTGTTCAGCGCTGTCGGAGCCTTCCTCCTCTACAGCGCTGCTGGAGTCTCCCGCCTGTTTAGCGCAGCCAGAGACTTCCTCCTCTCCTGCGCTGCTGGAGTCTCCCGTCTGTTTAGAGCAGCCAGAGCCTTCCTGCTCTACATCGCTGCTGGAGTCTCCCGCCTGTTTAGCGCAGCCCGAGCTGTCAGTCTGCATAGAGCAGCCAGAGCTGTCAGTCTACATGGAGCAGCCAGAGCTGTCAGTCTGCATGGAGCAGCCAGAGCTGTCAGTCTACATGGAGCAGCCAGAGCTGTCAGTCTACATGGAGTAGCCAGAGCTGTCAGTCTACATGGAGCAGCCAGAGCTGTTCCAGATCTGCCAGTCAGCCAGACTCTTCCGGATCTGCCAGTCAGCCAGACTCTTCCGGATCTGCCAGTCAGCCAGACTCTTCCGGATCTGCCAGTCAGCCAGACTCTTCCGGATCTGCCAGTCAGCCAGACTCTTCCGGATCTGCCAGTCAGCCAGACTCTTCCAGATCTGCCAGTCAACCAGATTCTTCCAGATCTGCCAGTCAACCAGACTCTTCCAGATCTGCCAGTCAGCCAGGATCTGCCAGAACTGTCAACCAGCCAAGATCTGCCGGATCCAAATACCTGGCTGAGCTTCCTCTCAGTGCTGGGCTTCCTCTCAGTGCTGGGCTTCCTCTCAGTGCCGGGCTTCCTCTCAGTGCCGGGCTTCCTCTCAGTGCCGGGCTTCCTCTCAGTGCTGCCCCTCAGTCCCGAGCTGTCTCTGCCCCGAGCTGCCCCTCTGTCCCGAGCTGCCCCTCTGTCCCGAGCTGCCCCTCTGTCCCGAGCTGCCCCTCTGTCCCGAGCTGCCCTTCAGTCCCGAACTGCCCCTCAGTCCCGAGCTGCCCCTCAGTCCAGTGGGATTCTGGGTGAGGACTACTAGGCCATGGTCGGCGGCGAAGGTGGACTATCCTAGGACGCGAGGAGGGGGGACAAAGACATTTATAGAGTGGGTTCCACGTCCCGCGCCGGAGCCGCCACCATGGACAGACGCCCACCGGACCCTCCCTATTGCCGATGTGCGTCCGGGAGTCCGCACCTTAGGGGGTGGGGGGTTCTGTCACGCCCTGGTCTATATTTATTATGTTTATCTTCATTTATTGGGTCAGGCCAGGGTGTGACATGGGTTTATTTGTGGTGTTTTTGTCTTGGGGTTGTGTGGGTGTATAGCATAGTCATTGGCTGCCTGAAATCAGAGTCAGGTGATTATCGTTGTCTCTGATTGGGAACCATATTTAGGTAGCCATATTCTTTGTGTGTTTCGTGGGTGATTGTCCTTAGTGTCCTTGTTCCTGTCTCTATGTTAGTTTACACTACTATAGGCTGTTTCGATTTTCGTTACGTTCTTTTTGTTTTGTAGTATTTGTATTGATTCGTGTTTTATATTTTCATTAAACATGGATCGCAATCTACACGCTGCATTTTGGTCCGACTCTCCTTTGCCTACAGAAAACCGTTACACCCCATTGTGACGGGAGGGGGGTTATGGTATCGGCAGGCATAAGCTACAGACAAAGAACACAACTGCATTTTATCAATGGCAATTTGAATGCACAGAGATATCGTGACGAGATCCTGATGCCTATTGTCGTGCCATTCATCTGCCGCCATCACCCATGTCACAAGGATCTGTACACAATTCCTGGAAGCTGAAAATGTCCCAGTTCTTCCATGGCCTGCATACTCACCAGACATATCACCCATTGAGCATGTTTGGGATGCTCTGGATTGACATGTACAACAACGTGTTCCAGTTCCCGCCAATATCCATCAACTTCGCACAGCCATTGAAGAGGAGTGGGACAACATTCCACAGGCCACAATCAAATCAAATTTTATTGGTCACATACACATGGTTAGCAGATGTTAATGCAAGTGTAGCAAAATGCTTGTGCTTCTAGTTCCAACCGTGCAGTAATATCTAACAAGTAATGTAACAATTTCACAATAACTACCTTATACACACACGTGTAAAGGAATGAATAGCCTGATCAACTCCATTTGAAGGAGATGTTGCACTGCATAATACTGACTGGTTTTCTGATCCACGCCCCTACTTAAAAAAAAGGTATCTGTGACCAACAGATGCATATCTGTATTCCCAGTCATGTGAAATCCATAGATTAGGGCCTAATTCATTGATTTCAATTGATGGATCTCCTTATATGAACTGTAACTCAGTCAAATCTTTGAAATGGTTGAATGTTGCATTTATATTTTTGTTCAGTGTAAAATCAATAAACAAACAATATATTATTACATTATAATACCAACAGTGGCTGTACTTTGCCAATGAGTAGTAGCAACAGTAATATAATGATGGCATGAGAGCCTGTGCATTATCTTGAATATAGCACAGCTTTCATAATGACCAATAGTGTGTGTTCATGGTTGTAAAATGTAGTGAACATTTTACACATGGATAAATCCATCCCTCTTGAAAGTAGGATGGTATGCTTGTTGTATTTGATGTCCTAACAAATGATTGCTGACCAAATATGGATTGTTTTTACTGTTGCATGTATTTTTGTCCTTTTGAATTGTGATGGGCCTGTTATCTGGACCTCTGGCAGTCTCTATGGGGGTACCACAGGGTTCAATTCTCGGGCCGACTCTTTTCCCTGTATATATCAACGATGTCGCTCTTGCTGCGGGTGATTCCCTGATCCACCTCTACACAAACAACACCCTTTCGTTATACATCTGGCCCTTCTTTGGACACTGTGTTAACAAACCTCCAAACGAGCTTCAATGCCATACAACATTCCTTCCGTGGTCTCCAACTGCTCTTAAACGCTAGTAAAACTAAATGCATGCTTTTCAGCCATTCGCTGCCCGCACCCGCCCGACTTGCATTACTACTCTGGACGGTTCTGACTTAGAATATGTGGACAACTACAAATACCTAGGTGTCTGCCTAGACTGTAAACTCTCCTTCCAGACTCACATTAAACATCTCCAATCCAAAATTGAATATAGAATCGGCTTGCTATCCCGCACCAAAGTGTCCTTCACTCAAGCCGCCAAACATACCCTAGTGAAATTCACTATCCAACCGATCCTCGACTTCGATGATGTAATTTACAAAATAGCAAACTGGATATAGTATATCACAGTGCCATCCGTTTTGTCACCAAAGCCCCATCACTGCGACCTGTATGCTCTAATTGGCTGGCCCTTGCTACATATTCGTCGCCAGACGCACTGGCTCCAGGTCATCTATAAGTCTTTGGTAGGCAAAGCTCTGCCTTATCTCAGCTCACTGGTCACGATAACATCATCCCCAAAACCAACACCCCCATTGGCTGCCTTTTCTTCCAGTTCTCTGCTGCCAGTGACTGGAGACATCAGCTAAAATAGCTAAACGATCACTGCAGCTGTACATAGCCCATCTGTAAATAGCCCATCCAATCTACCTACCTCATCCCCATATTGTTTTTATTACCATTTTTGCTCTTTTGCACACCAGTATTTCTACTTGCACATCATCATCTGCACATCTATCACTCCAGTGTTAATTTGCTAAATTGTAATTACTTGCTACTATGGCCTATTTATTGCCTTACCTCCTCACGCCATTTGCACACACTGTATATAGACTTTCTATTTTTTCCTATTGCGTTTTTGACTGTACGCTTGTGTAACAGTGTAACTTTTGTCCGTCCCCTCACCCATACCCAGGCTTGAACCAGGGACCCTCTGCACACATCAACAACTGACACCCACGAAGCATTGTTACGCATCGCTCCACAAAAGCCCCGGCCTTTGCAGAGCTAGGGGAACCACTACTACAAGGTCTCAGAGCAAGTGACGTCACTGATTGAAATGCTATTAGCGCGCACCACCGCTAACTAGCTAGCCATTTCACATCGGTTACACTTGTTTATTCCAAGTGTAACTCTGTGTTGTTGTTTGTGTCGCACTGCTTTGCTTTATCTTGGCTAGGTAGCAGTTGTAAATGAGAACTTGTCCTCAACTAGCCTACCTGGTTAAATAAAGGTGAAATAAAATGTTTTTGTTTTTGTTTTTTTAAATGTCGGTCTTGTTTTGTAACTTTATTGTACATATAATTTTCATTATCTATTGCTGCACTTGCCTCTAGCCACTTATCAGGCTGTCATTGTAAAAAGGAGTGTTTTTAACCGACTCGCCTGATGGTTAAAATTATATTTGCGATCCCACAGGGTGACAGTACCATGGAAGGCCAATCGGCCTGTAGCGATGTTCTTCCCCATCTTGTTTTCAGCCACACACTCATAGCCCCCCGTGTCGTCTTGTTGGAAGCTGGGGATCTCCAAGACGGCATTGGAGTACTTCATCTTCACTTTGCTGGGGAACGGGATTCCATTAGCCCTCTTCCAGGTAATCTCAGGGACAGGGCTAGGAAAGACATAAAGCAAAACATGTTAGAGATCTAGAGTTTCGACTCCACATCTTCTCTGTTAGACCATATCTAACGAGATTTTATGCAACTCATTTTTGTATTCTATCCATTAAATAAAGAAAGTCATTTGAAGAAAGTATGCATGTGGCCCTTCACAAACTGACGTTGACAATCATTGCATTCAAAGGCTGTTCTGACGAATAATAGAGCGATGCCACAGTTGAACAAACATAATTGCCCTAGTGACACTTCTCTATAAAAATCCCAAAATGCTTTAAGTGAGTGAAAGAAGAGGGAAGATTGAAAACATGCTCCAAGAAATACAGCTTACTTCCCAAGAGCAAAACACTCCAGCGTAACCACTGATCCTTTTGCTGCTGGTACGGTGTCGGGGAAATGAACTTCTATTTTCGGCTCGTATTCTCCCATTACTCCTATGACGTACAAGTACAAGTAGTTGTTGTTCATGCTTCCATTATTCATGACATACAAGCTATGCTACCTTGCATTGTGAGGCCCAACAAAAGCATTGTAAAACTAACAGAACTAAACTACTACTCCACTTAAAGGTACACTATGCAGAAATTACTCCATAATTTCCTGGTTGCAGAAATTCTAATAGTTCACCTAATTTCAGTTTATGTGACAAATCAAGCAAGTATAGCGTAGATAATCATTGTACCATCTAAACTGCTGTGAAATATATTTTCCATAAGCAAAAATATTGTATTTTCTGCTGTTTGAAACTGGTGTGCAAAAACAAAAGTAAAAGAGGCAAAAATGACACTTAAGAACAGGAAGCATAGAAACATAGGACGACAGATCTACAAATTCTTACACTTGTTTTTAATGAATTTGTCAGGGTCGCCCTAAAAAGTTACATATTGCAGCTTTAAGCATGCATTCGAGGGAGAGTAGCGAAATAACAGCATCAAATAATTTAAAGCCTCCGTTCCTGGGTGGAATACACTAAGGTTATCTCTTGAGGGTCTGGCTGATTTTGAATGTATGGTTAATATTTAAATGTTTAATTTAACCCAAAGGCAGTGTTTACTTTCTGCAAAAGCGTGAAGAGCTGCAGAGATACTGTAGCTATAAGGAACAGTTCATTGGATTCCTCCAAGTACAGGCAGTTGTTTAAAAAGCAGAGTAAGAAAATAAGGCACCTGGATCATCGGTGATAAAGGCTCCATAGTGCTATAATGAACATGGCCTGGCAACTAAACAATGCATATCAGGTAATAACAATGTTAGCTTATACGAAGGAGGTATACTGTACATAACGCCTTTATGAAACCAGTCATGACACCTTCATGAATGTCGCCGTATCATTCAACCCACATTCATAACACATTTATTCAACATCATGTTTAAGGTGTCTTCAAAATAAAAGTCAATTTTTATTATACTACAAAATGTCATCTGGCTCAATGAATGCCTACCATGAATGCCTACTATCTGTATGTTATGAATCATTATGCAAGGTCTTCTGATGAATAAGCTTACCGTCTTTCCTCAGGACCAGAGATGTGGGTGAGCTGTGAACTTTGCCCTTTGTGATGCTGTTCATCACCACACAGGTATAGTTGCCCACATCTGAGGGCTCCACTTTGGCAATGTACAGGTTGCCAGTCTCCTGAGATACGAAGCGCCGGTTGTCTTGCTGGACGAAGTATGGGTATTCATTGAAGACCCATGAATAACTAAGGTCTAGAAAGGGAAATGAGGGGGAGATTTAGCCAATTACTGATATGACGTAACATTCAAAACTTGAAACCAAGAACACAAATGCTGCATTTATACAGGCAGCCCAGTTCTGATCTTTTGCCCAATTGGCAAAGATCTGATGTGATTTGTCAAAACACCAATACCCTATGAAAGTGACGCTAATTGTTACTTCTGGGATCCTCGTTTTGTAGGCTAAGAATGGGCTTCAAAAAATGCATTCTCAAATCCATGAAAACGTGGTAATTTAAGATATATATTAAAATGTATATGTGTTTAGAAAAAAAAATCTACGAATTGGACGCCCAAGAAAAAGCATGAAGCCAAAAAGTTACAACTCTTTAATTTGAACTACAGACATAAACAACAACTGCTTAAAGGTGTTTCGACAGCTTGCCAGAATTCAGAAACATATATTTTTTTTACATTTTCAAAAAGTACTTGGTGGCAACATTCACAAAAAAAGCATAATCTATTATGAAACACATCAAATTGCCTGTAGCTAACGGGTTCTTACCATCCTGTAGGTCCTCAGCTTGAGCAGGCGCGCTCCAGCATGCTAACAACGCTGCAACACTTTTCTAATTTTCAACGATGTGTCTTACTTCTTGAGATTCAAATATTTTAATGAAAGGCATTGGGTGTGAGTAAATCAGTAAACAAATACGATTATAATTGTATATATCTTAAATGACTGTATTTTCATACATTTTATGATATAATCTTGAAAAGACCCGGGAGATGACCTGATCCGGATGTAAGACTTCACATTCACAGGTTAATAGTGTAGAAAAGATCTGAATTGGGCCACTTATGTAAACACAGCCATAAAGGCAATGTGTCTTTGTGATGGATTTAATTTGGATTTGATTTGTGTATAAAGGGTGACATAAGCACTCCCTCTATAGGGTTTATAGCCAAATGTGACATAGTGCACTATGTCAATTTCCCAAAATGCTTTATAAAGGGTGGTATAACCCCTTATACCTGGCGTCACGTGTTTTGAGCAAAGCTCCCAAAGGGATGGAGAAGACAAAAGGGATGTGTCATGAGACAACCCCTACCATCAAATGACTTCTTCCTCAGTGCTAACACCTACGCACAGTCAACATCCATATACCTACACACTGCTCTCAGATGTTATATATGTTAAATATGTTATATTTATGTTATCTATATATTAAAGTAAATAAATTGCATTCTTAATGTAAACACTACTCATATTTCAGAGCGCACGGTAAGTTTTGAAAAGACACCAAGACTTACTTTGTAGAATCTACAGACTAATCGTTGTAGTGGAGACCTGGGTAACAACAAAATCTCACAGACGTTCCAACTTTATTTAAATATTTCTTAATTCCCCCAAAACAACCTTTGTATGGATTTTATTAGAGGAAGATCGAAAACATCATGACTATCTTTAGGCCAAACTGGTGTGGAATTGACCTATATGTAACGATTTGGACATGAAGCATTTCTGACTATTTGAGTTTTGTGCTATCAGTTGAAATAATTGCACCAAAAGCACTGATTCAATTGTAATATGACTGCAAAATCATGCTTAAGTAGTAGTGCTAAAGTATAGTTGAAATGCCGCGTGGATTCATATAGGACTGTCAAGTGTCAAAAGAAGATAACAAAAGTAATTCAATACCTCCTGAGGACATGGGTGTTCCACAGAGTAACACAACTCCTTGTCCTTCTCGAACTGACACCGCACTTCTTGTGTGGAGTTTAAAATGATCCAAGTCTAGAAGAGAAACAGGTCAATTTATGACATCTAAGAATATAAATACAGCACTGATGACACTCATTTCCCCCTATGAACCACCTGCATGTAAAGCATTATAATGCATTTATAAGGTATGGTGACAATGTAATAATGCAATATAATGCAGTGTGACAGGAGGCAGTATTATGGCCTGTTCTTAACTTACAGGCAAACTGTAGGCTTGCTCTTCTGCTGAGAACGGCTCCTATTGTGTTATAGGCTGTACACTGATACCTTCCCCCATCCTGGTAGCGGTCCAGACTTCTTATGATGAGGTTGCCCCCAGACAACCGACGCCGGTGGTCCAACTCCAGATTTATGAGAGTTCCATTCAGTGACCATCTGTGAGGGCAGAAATACCATCAGCTGCTGGCAATATTCACAAAACATCTCTATCTATTTACCACAGTGGATTTATGGGAGCAAATTGAGCACTAAAACTCAATAAAGGCAACAACCGTTATTTGGACGGTACTAAAAGTTTATTGTTATTCTGAGGTCAATGATAAAAAATAACATATACAGGTAGGTACGGTTTAGGGTTGTTTGTTGCTTTTTACTGTGCATGAGTCTTTACTATGTCAATATTTGAAGTACATACCAATATCCATAACCATTTATAACAATTTGTAAATCTTCAACCTAAGCTAAATAAGAAGAATGCCTGTTGAGATAAGTCATTGTCCCAGGCCATCTACTTTGTAGGTCCAGCTGTATCCCACAATCCCAAATGAAATGCTAAGAACCATATCATTACCAGATTTGTGTTATCCTTTCCATTCAATTGGACACATACTGTATACTGTAGTTGGACCTACACAACGGATGGCAAGGGAATGTGGACTCATCTTGACAGACTTATTTTGGAGTTTGAAGATATCCGACAAACTTAAATTGTGTGTCATGTCCTTTTAATAATATGCAAATGCATTCATAATATTTAGTGTCATTACAGTTTTACGGTTGATATGGATATCCCATCCACTTAAGACAAACTCTCAAATACATTGTTTCCACTCTCCACCGAGGCCTAATAGTCAAAAATGCACATACTATAGTCACAAACAGTAGCACCTTGTTCTTTTTCGATTGGTATAATATGCTCAGTTCTTCTCTCTCTAAACAAGAACATTAGCACCATGAAACACCACAGCAGGTGCAAACTCACACTACCCACACAGCAATGCTTTCACACATTCCTTTCATTGCACCCTTTCTGCATTCTCATAGAAAAGAGGACAATAATCAAAGCTGGTATCAAGTCCAAGGAAAATGTTAACGTCATTCACTTCCTAAATCTCGCAAATCTCAGTTTTGGAATATACTGACTTTATTACCAAAGTTATCCTACTTACACTTTTTATTCAATTTTGGGACTACAATTGATGTTTATGACTACTGGTGACGCCACATAAACCGTTTTTTAACCAGAAAAGTAATTTAAAAAAATAGGTCATAGTATTTGAGAGGTAAAGCACCTTGAAACTCAGTCCATCAATCCCGCTACTATATCATGGCAATTAATTGATAGGATTTGATGACCTGAGGCTCTTGCCAAACAGGGGAAGGTAGAGGATCTTATTAGATCCCAGACGGTGACTTGTGGCATATATAAAGGCTGTTAAATTAAGCTGTGAGCTGTTATGAATGCTTATAGCAAGTAAGTTATAATGCACTATGGGGTGAAGCCCCCACAGCACTAAACATGTGCCATAAAAGCATATTAGTCTATTCATAATGCATTATAAACAGCATGGTTACATTACTTGTTATTATTTTTCTATTTTTCTAAATAAATTATTTCTGCATTGTTTGGAAGTAAGCATTTCCATGTTAGTCTATATCTGTCGTTTACGAAGCATGTGACAAATATAATTGGATTTGAATTATGTAGTTCAGTTTCTCTTTATCTCATATAATAAACACTGTTTACATGTTCATTGATTATATGAGTCCAAATATGCAGCACAAGACCAATGTATTTTTGTGTTTTACCTCAGAAACCCTGTTCCCTTTTTGGGGGTATGAGAGCATGAGTGGCAGGAGTGAGAGAGAAAGCAAGAGAGAGAGAGAGAGTGCGAGAGAAGATAAAATGGAGGGAGCAGTGTATTCCATTTACACTTCAAGAGAGGAGCTGAGGAGGTGTTGAGGGCATGTGGTGCAGAGCACAGCAAGCCTGAAGAGATGCAATGCTAAACACGCTCGTCTCGCCTTTAATCAGAAAATGGAAATACCTCATCTTAGCTGGGGAGATACCAACCAGATGTGATTATGAACGTAGTGTGAGCTCAATACCACTTTTATTCTTCTCATTTACACCGGCTGTGCTGGAGTAGTGTGGACGACACAGCAAAGACAGTTGACAGTCAATGCATCTTTTTGTTTTTGTTTGCGCGACTGTTTTTTTCCCAAACTCTGTAAAATAACAACAAGCTATTAATTTGAAAAGCATGAGCAGGGGAGAAGCGCCACATAAACCTGACCCATTAAAGTCCCTGATCGGCCAGACAGTCAAAGCACCTAATTTCACAGGTGTAAATTAGTTGCTGATTGAAAAGCAAAGATGAAAACCAGTAGACCCCGCGGCACTGGTGTAAAATGTAGTCATAGTTGTAGTCGTAGTCATATAGAAATTCAAACCAGGTGAGTAAGTCAGAATCCTACCTGTATTGAGGAGGGGGAATTCCTTTAGCGTCACATGTAAGAGTGGCCTCCTCTTCCATAGAATCAACAGGGATAAACAAGTCACCGGGTTCCATCCTCCATCTTGGACCATGGAATGATCCACTGTCCAAACATTCTGGGGAAGACATACTCTTCAATGTAGCAGAACGTTTAACTCATATATTCTGGCTGTGACATGAGCTCCAGCTTTTTTGGATGTCACACTCAAATCGTAAATGTCCCTACAAAAGAATCATTAAACATAAAAAAAAACGAATTCTACCTGCGAGACAGTCGATGATTGATAGCAGAAGAAGCTGTTTCCATGGTAACGTCATCTTTGGCAGGGAAGGACGAATAAGACTTTCATTCAATAAGCTCTAAACGACACTCTTTTCTCCGGAACAGACAGGCCTGACCTGTAGGAGACAGTCATTATAGCAAAAACACCAAACTCAGCATACATGTCACCTCATGAAAACTTCAAATATACTGTATCTTTTTTCGTGCTTAGCCATAATTTGGACAGGCAGTGAAGACGGATATGGAATTGACATAGGCAACATAGAAATATTGAGCGACGGAATGTTGGGACTGAATGTGGGAACCGTCCATTTCTCTTAACCATGTTTTTTTTTCAATATCCAGTTTCAACATTCCCATTGAGCAACAGCATTAATGAATCCTGAGTATTCTGAAATGGAAACAAACAATACAAGCGAGCTAGGGAGCACTCATTGGCATATGGGACAAGACAGACGCCAATCTATTAGGAGAACAACTGTTGACCCAGCTCCATCTTTCACAGAGACAAATCTATCCTCTCAGGCCCAAGGAGCCTGGACCTGTGAATTGGGTGCCATCCAATCAATTAGTCTCACCGACACCAGCATGTCTTGCCACATGCTGAGGGAATCTAGAGAGCTTGATGAGAAATCCATTCCCCACAGGTACATGATCAAGGGCGAGTGGCTGGTCATTGAGTGGTCTGCATTGCAATACTAAGGTTAATTGCAGTAGAGCAGTGATTCCCAAATACAAATAAACTAGACACAAATAAACTGAAGAATGAAACACACACATGTGATACCACACAAATGCCCTCTCTCTCTCTCTCTCTCTCTCTCTCTCTCTCTCTCACACACACACACACACAAACACACACACAGATTCAAACATGATGTACACCTCATTTAAGGTATAATCCTCAGGCTAGTCTGCTTTAGTGGTGTAGTTATATGGGCTAATTGTGTGCTGGCTGCTGTAATGTCAGATTTGTAAGGTCTCAGGGAGTATTTCCTCCAGGCTTTCATGTTTACTGGGTCTTTTCTCCTGCTGGAAGTCTCCTAAATTGGATTTTCCACGCCTTCTCATAAAGAATTCTGCATGCTTCACCTCTCCAGTAGGTCTACAGTACAGCCTTGCAAACTGTATAGGCTTCACTGTGGGCTGACGATTGTTGTGTGATAGGAGTTGTGTAAAATAAGTTATTTGAAACCTGAGCTGCTCAATAAACGGTTTCATCTGTTTGGTCGCCATACATAGAACTCACATCATGTGACACCACATGTGCTGGTGATAAATAAGCCAAAAAACTGTAGCATGATGAATGACAGATGATAAGGAGTTGTGTCACTTCCTGTATCACAGCAATTGAAACCCATAAAAGAAGCACATCTCCCTCTCTTCTACTCTGTATCTGCAAGTAACCAAATACCACAGCATTTCAACAGCAAGGCAACCCAAACTGACCACATCTGCATTCATAACAATAATAGGACTTCCCACTGACTTAGTCAATAGAATAATATGCATATTACTTGATTATTGTTTTAGTTCCCCAAGCATGAACAGACAGACTCATTCATTCAGAGCCATACCTTGACAGGTTAGTCAGAATCTCTCTGCATAGAGAAATATTCAAGATACTGAACTAATAGGCACCCACCCACCTCTCATCGTTTGTCCCTTGAAAAATGTATAATTGAGCAGCAGCTCATTGGAAACACCTATTTGGTTATATCATGGCAATGCAAGGAATTTTCAATGCACATGCAGCTTTGAGTGCAACCCCCCATTAGGCCTATGTACAATTTTACATCTATGCTTTGTTACATTTGAAACGGTAAAATTAGATGTGATATCAATAGATGTTGATAACACCTATGGGTTCTATAGGAAGGACAAAGAGATGTGAAAGATGAGGTAAGAAATATACAAGAACTCATTTAACTGACAAACAAGCATTAGGCTGGCTATATGTCAAATAGCTTCAGAAATGAACTGCACAAAACAACAAATGTGTATCAATGGCAAACACATCGTGAGTGCTTGCAGTTTCTGCGAGTAGCCTAGGCTATATGTTCCTCAATCCTCAATCAACGTTAATCAAACCAAACACACAAACCATTATATGTCCAATATCTATTATTAATATTATGTTACTGTTATATCGAGTTTATAATTGAGAGGAAACACCTCATGTCAAAGCCTATAGGCATATGTCTTTGGTAGATAGATGCCCACCAAGAAAACGAATTAGGCTACCAATCAAAGAACAATTTATTGTAAGTAAATTGTATTGTCACCATTGCCATCATAATGTAAATCCAGCCACACATTGTTTCAGTGAATTTTCAGTTTCAATGGCATGGCCACACATGCCAAGCTTGATCATTTCCTTACCTAGCGGCCGTTTTCTCCTTATCTTGAAATATATTCAGACCAGCAGTGCACTAATTCAATTATTTTAGCCATAATAAATAGTTGACCCGACGCGTTTTCCACCGATTTATGTCGGAAACACAAGCTCGTTCATACAGGTTAAACCGAAACACTGGTCAGTCAGTGTAAGAAAAAACAGTCAGTGTAAGAAAAAACAGGCAATGAACGAAGGCACTAAATAGGCAAGCGTCTCATAGCCTACGTCGTTTTCTCTTTCCCAAAAACAACACCCACACAGTTTGCTCATGAATCAAAACGGCAACCGTAAGAAAGATGAGCACAAACGCAGACCTGTCTCCGAGCCACATTCATGTTGGCAGATTATGTTAAAAATAGTATTTTGCGGAAGTCTCCGTATTCCCTGTGAAGTAGCTAAAGCAGACGATAGAAGCAGAAAAGATGGAAAGGTATGGCAGACGCACCTGCCGAAGCCAAATAACTGCGCCAGTCTTCGCCAGAGATCTGAGCAGACAGAAAAACTGTGGGACATCACTGCGTAAAAATGATCAGGATATCAAAATGTATTGATAGGATTATAAAAATGTATATGTTGATAACTGCACTTTCAGCCTGGTCTCAGAAGAGTAGATAACATAGTAAACGTACATTTGGACCCTCAAATTAGTACGTTAGCCTATGTTACATTTGATATGGTTACATAAGACAGTAGGTTACTTAAATTGGTTGGGGTGGATGTGTGGGCTATAATGTCAATGTCTAGCAACCCAAAGTTAGAATCTCATCTTTAGCATTTTTAGCTAATTAGCTATTTTGCAACTACTTAGCATGTTTGCTAACCCTAACCTTAAAACTCTTTAACCTAACTCCTATTCCTAACCTTAACCCCATACCCTAGCTAACATTAGCCACAACAAATTGGAATTCGTAACATAGCATATGTTTGATAAAATTTTAATTTATTGTACATTGCAATTCGTAACATATTGTACGAATTGCAATTGATAACATATGATACAAATTGTAATTCACAACATATCATACGAAATGGATGAATAACATCCAGAAATTAATACATATCATACGAAAGGTAACATATCACACTAATTAGTGTCCCCGATTTACATTTACTATGTTACGTCTACCCCTGAGTCCTGGTTGGCCCGTTATATATTGTATACTTGAAATATTGCACAGTGTAGATCCATGGCAGTCCGAATCTGCCCCAATGCTGGTGTAGACTGAATAGAAGCTATGATCAATTATTGTGGGCAACTCTTAATTTTGTGTAGTAACCTTTCAACTGATCAAAGTTTTGGGAAAATATTGACATTTCAATGCACTTGATAGGTTACAGTAGGCTAATTAAACATGAATAAGCGATCTATAAATCATATTTTACATGGTTTCAATGTGTCATAATAACCCCCTTGATCTGTAGGCTACTTGAAGAAGACATTTCTGCATAAGAATTCTGTTATTTCCTAGGCTAAAGGTTGGACAGGTGGGCCAGCAACTGCAAAGTTGCCGGTGTAAATCCCAAATCTGATGGGGGAAATCCAGTGGGGAATGAGCTGGCAACCGGAAGATTGCTAACATGAGTATCCGAGATGACATCCCCTGCCGTTTTGCACTTGAGCAATGCACCTTCTGGTGTACATTGTGTCATAGTGCCGATGGTTCTGAGTTTGTGTCCTGGATCAGTTATATTTGCATTCCAACATTCCTTTCACTCAGAGTAAAGGAATAATAATCAATGCTACTATTCTGATGACAAAGTAAGATAGGCTATTAATCTATTTCAAGTCCTCTAGAGAGGACCTCTCCTTCCCACTCTATAACTGTAGTTCATAAATTATCTTCAGACAAGGCCCACATTTTATCAGCCAGTTGTCTGTCTTTAACACGTATGCTCGCTCACACACACGCACACACACACACACACACACACACACACACACACACATACACATACACACACACAGTCAATAGCTGGGACAAACCCAGTGAAACAAACATTTTTTTTTACTACAGTCAGTGCCTGTGTAGTCTACCAGATACCTATTAAACACACATTGATCATCGTCTCTTCAGCCCAGGATTCTTTAACATGGCCAGGGCATCGTTAATAATGCTCCATACAGCCACCATTTGACATTTCCTTTAATTATCTCCGTAATGTATTCATGCACTTGATCCTAGGAGCTTGTTGTGAAAAGCCGCCTCTAGGAATATTTTTATCCTGCCTCGAGGCACCATGGATTAGCCCGAACCCTGAAGGTATTACCTCCGTCTGTATGTGTGTGTGTGTTAAGCTGTAAAAGTCATTAGGCCTTATTTCTCAACCGTTCAGAGAAGTGAATGTAAATGCTCCACCACGACTAGCTTGTCTAATACCCGGAGTTACAAAGAAAAGTGCAAATGGATGCAAGATAACATGTTAATAGCACAATGGAGCAACCTCCATGTTTAGCCCAGTTTTAGATAATAACAGCCTCAATTAATTTGTTCCCTCTGCATGTGTATCTTTTAACTAGCCAAGTACCTCAACTCTTCCATAGTTTTTTTTAATTAACCTCCAACTCCTTCGGGTCGCTATATATTGATACTTAAGAAGTTAAAATTCTTAAACCCTTACCGTGTACCTATGTTGTTGTGTGCCTTTCTTTTTAATAAAACGTTAATCAAATATAACCACCGACTTTCCTTATTGAGATTCAAATCAAAATCTAATTTTATTTGTCACATACACATGGTTAGCAGATGTTAATGCGAGTGTAGCAAAATGCTTGTGCTTCTAGTTCCGACAATGCAGTAATAACCAACGAGTAATGGGGTTATATCCTTCCTGTTTGGCCCTGTCCGGGGGTGTCCTCGGATGGGGCCACAGTGTCTCCTGACCCCTCCTGTCTCAGCCTCCAGTATTTATGCTGCAGTAGTTTATGTGTCGGGGGGCTGGGGTCAGTTTGTTATACCTGGAGTACTTCTCCTGTCCAATTCGGTGTCCTGTGTGAATCTAAGTGTGCGTTCTCTAATTCTCTCCTTCTCTCTCTCGGAGGACCTAAGCCCTAGGACCATGCCCCAGGACTACCTGACATGATGACTCCTTGCTGTCCCCAGTCCACCTGGCCGTGCTGCTGCTCCAGTTTCAACTGTTCTGCCTTATTATTATTCGACCATGCTGGTCATTTATGAACATTTGAACATCTTGGCCATGTTCTGTTATAATCTCCACCCGGCACAGCCGGAAGAGGACTGGCCACCCCACATATGCTCTCTCTATTTCTCTTTCTTTCTCTCTCTCGGAGGACCTGAGCCCTAGGACCATGCCCCAGGACTACCTGACATGATGACTCCTTGCTGTCCCCAGTCCACCTGGCCGTGCTGCTGCTCCAGTTTCAACTGTTCTGCCTTATTATTATTCGACCATGCTGGTCATTTATGAACATTTGAACATCTTGGCCATGTTCTGTTATAATCTCTACCCGGCACAGCCAGAAGAGGACTGCCCACCCCACATAGCCTGGTTCCTCTCTAGGTTTCTTCCTAGGTTTTGGCCTTTCTAGGGAGTTTTTCCTAACCAGCGTGCTTCTACACCTGCATTGCTTGCTGTTTGGGGTTTTAGGCTGGGTTTCTGTACAGCACTTTAAGATATCAGCTGATGTACGAAGGGCTATATAAATAAATTTGATTTGATTTGATATATGAATAAGTGATGGTACAGAACGGCATAGGCAAGATGCAGTAGATGGTATCGAGTACAGTATTTACATATGAGATGAGTAATGTAGGGTATGTAAACATAAAAGTGGCATAGTTTAAGGTGGCTAGTGATACATGTATTACATAAAGATGGCAAGATGCAGTAGATGATATAGAGTACAGTATATACATATACATATGAGATGAGTAATGTAGGGTATGTAAACATTATATTAAGTGGCATTGTTTAAAGTGGCTAGTGATACATGTTTTACATCAATTTCCATTATTAAAGTGAGCTGGAGTTGAGTCAGTATGTTGGCAGCAGCCACTCAATGTTAGTGGTGGCTGTTTAACAGTCTGATGGCCTTGAGATAGAAGCTGTTTTTCAGTCTCTCGGTCCCTGCTTTGATGCACCTGTACTGACCTCGCCTTCTGGATGATAGTGGAGTGAACAGGCAGTGGCTCGGGTGGTTGTTGTCCTTGATGATCTTTATGTCCTTCCTGTGACATTGGGTGGTGTATGTGTCCTGGAAGACAGGTAGTTTGCCCCCAGTGATGCGTTGTGCAGACCTCACTACCCTCTGGAGAGCCTTACGGTTGTGGGCGGAGCAGTTGCCGTACCAGGCGGTGATACAGCCCGCCAGGATGCTCTCGATTGTGCATCTGTAGAAGTTTGTGAGTGCTTTTGGTGACAAGCCAAATTTCTTCAGCCTCCTGAGGTTGAAGAGGCGCTGCTGCGCCTTCTTCACGATGCTGTCTGTGTGGGTGGACCAATTCAGTTTGTCCGTGATGTGTACGCCGAGAAACTTAAAATTTAGTACCCTGTCCACTACTGTCCCGTCGATGTGGAAAGGCGGGTGCTCCCTCTGCTGTTTCCACGATCATCTCCTTTGTTTTGTTGACGTTGAGTGTGAGGTTATTTTCCTGACACCACACTCCGAGGGCCCTCACCTCCTCCCTGTAAGTCGTCTCGTCGTTGTTGGTAATCAAGCCTACCACTGTAGTGTCTTCCGCAAACTTGATGATTGAGTTGGAGGCGTGCATGGCCACGCAGTCGTGGGGTCACGTTGTTGAGGATCAGCGGGGTGGAGATGTTGTTACCTACCCTCACCACCTGGGGGCTGACCGTTAGGAACTCCAGTACCCAGTTGCCAGGGCGAGGTCGAGACCCAGGGTCTCGAGCTTGATGACGAGTTTTGAGGGTACTATGGTGTTAAGTGCTGAGCTGTAGTCGATGAACAGCATTCACCCATAGGTATTCCTCTTGTCCAGATGGGTTAGGGCAGTGTGCAGTGTGATTGCGATTGCGTCGTCTGTAGACCTATTGGGGCAGTAAGCAATGGTCCTTGACTAGTCTCTCAAAGCACTTCATCATGACGGAAGTGAGTGTTACGGGGCAGTAGTCGTTTAGCTCCGTTACCTTAGCTTTCTTGGGAACAGGATCAATGGTGGCCCTCTTGAAGCATGTGGGAACAGCAGACTGGGATAAGGATTGAATATGTCCGTAAACACATAATATGTCCGCCAGCACATGGACATGCTGAGTTGCCCTCTTAGAGCAACAGCAATGAGGAAACAGTCAGTGGTTGTACTTGATTAACGTTTAATTAAAGAGTATGGATTTCAGCAAACAAAGAACATGGAAAGGGTTTAAGAATGTACATTTTTTAGGTATCGACGTGTCCGAGGTTTATTTAAAAAACGAGTCTGCGCTCAACTCCATGGAGGAGTTGAGGTACTTGGATATCTTTGATCCAGGCAGTAAGACTCAGCCGTTTCTACCAAAGAAGTAGAAGTTTAATACACAAACAACTAAATGTCCAAGTTTTAAGATTCCCTTTTCACACAAATATGTTGTGTGAAATATTCACAAGTTACCTTTATCTAGTTACTTGTATCTTCAATACTGTGCAAGCAATGAAGCAAAAAAAAGCAATAGCGTTTTCCTATTTAAAACTGCTCATAAATACTATAAAGCATAAATGCATTAAACTACGCAGGACTGCAAATCCTGTTTCCTCCATCACTTTGTATTCTAGACTACACAAGACTTTACCACAATTTGTACAAACTTTTTATGAACATAGCTGTAAAAAAACGAAAAACTTTGCTTTGTCGTTGAGCTGTTTACTAATTTAAGAATGCACTGAGGAAGGATGCCCTCCTTGGGTTGCTTCATTAATTCCTACACTCTATGGTTGACTCTTGGTGTAGCCTTACTTCATTAGCCAGGATGGTTTCAACAGCCTTGCCTAAGACTAACGACCCGGCCTACCTTTTATTGCCCACTGCAGCTCCATGCTTGTGGGGTCCATTAGGTCCGAGTACCTTGAATTCTCTCTCTCTCTCTCTCTCTCTCTCTCTCTCTCTCTCTCTCTCTCTCTCTCTCTCTCTCTCTCTCTCTCTCTCTCTCTCTCTCTCTCTCTCTCTCTCTCTATGAGGGAGCCCAGGCCCCATTAAAGAAGAGAGAGATCCAGTTGGGGATAAATCCTGTTCTTGGTCAATACAGTTTGGCGGCTTCGAGAGGAGAATTAGAGACCTGCTTTGGGAGGACTGGGCAATAGTCCCACAACCTCAGACAGCACTATGGGCACTATTCAATTAAAACTGCTACCTGAGTAACTGGGGTCAGTCCAAAGCCAGGTAGAGACCGTAAAGAACATTCAGTGTTTGAATGTAAGAGAGTATGTTTGACTTGTTATGCACTATATAGTCTTAGATATAGTGTAATATATAATAATATAGTGTATTATACTTGCTATTAGCTTTAGTAACAGCTAATGTCACCTTATAATAGCATACATAAATTATGAAGTGGTTCATAGAAAGTGTTACAAACATGATTTTAACAAATGCATTATAATACATACGTTCACTCTCACAGAGGAACAGGTGGCATGCATCTCCCACTGCATCCAAGTGCAAAGCACATGTTGACTGTTAAAAGCTTCACTGACAAAACCAAATGGAGTGATAACTGAATGGAGATTTCATCTAATGTATTCTGAACAGGAGTTAGTTTGTCAGTGTATCAGTAAGGATCATGCCACAGTTAGTGTCCAAGCACCATACCAAGGATTTTCTGTAGTATCCCACCGGGCACAAACTGGTTGAATCAATGTTGTTTCAACGTAATTTGAAAGCATATTGTGAAGTGGAATCTACATGGAAAATATATTGGATTTGAAAAAAGTTCTCATCATTAACTGTTGTTTTGAGGGTGAAATTACAACCTCAGGATTATAGAGTATCATCATGATAAGCAAATTGTATAAAATATGTTGAATTTGTAACGGCGTTCTTTGTTTGTTGAATGAGAGTCGGACCGAAATGCAGCGTGGTGGTTACTCATGTCTTTAATGAAGAAAAAACAGAACGATACATGAAATAACTAATAAATACAAAAAACAACAAACGGAACGTGAAACCTATTACAGCCTATCTGGTGAACACTACACAGAGACAGGAACAATCCCCCACGAAATACACAGTGAAACCCAGGCTATCTAAATACTGTTCCCTATCAGAGACAACAAGAATCACCTGACTCTGATTGAGAACCGCCTCAGGCAGCCAAACCTAAACTAAACACACCCCTAATCAACCACAATCCCAATGCCTACAAAAAACCCAATACGACAACACAATAACATAAACCCATGTCACACCCTGGCCTGACCAACTAATAAACTAAAACACAAAATACTAAGACCAAGGCGTGACAGAATTTGTACCTTGAAAACAACTTCAGATCTTTACTTTACCAATCAGTGCAGATAGAGCATCTTGCTATGGAGTGGGTAAGCGATTTAATCTATATAAGAAAGTCGTTAAGAGAAAATTGTATTTTGCCGTAACAGCATGGTTTAATCATAAAAGACAATAAAAGACATCATGAAAGACAAGCACACACACTGTTCTGCCAGTCACTTTGTAGGGCACGAGAGGCAACTGAAATTTTGCCAGTGAGAGAGGATGAGGAAGCTTGCTTTGAAGTGTTGGGCATATTGTTATAACATGCATTATCTGAATTAGGCCCACAGAATTATATCTACGAAGGAGCGTCTTCTATGGAGGAACTTTGAATGTCTTTCCGAGTTGGTTTAACGTTGGACCAGAGCAAACGTTAGCTAGCTAGCTAACATGCTTGTGTGTGCAGAGCAGCACAAGAATTAAAAACACATCTTACCATTTTAAAGTTAATAAACGTGATTACTATAATATCCTTAACTAGCATTGAAAATGTTAATCCATTCTTTTAAACATCTCTCCCTAATTTCGGAATCATGCTTGTAACGTTGTCTGTAGGCTACAATAACCTATGCTTCAGAGGGGAGAGAAAGGTAGCCTACACACACACCCACTGACACAGATTTCCAGCTGGCAGGCAGACGCTGGAATAAGTTTTTTTGAGTGAGAGTAAGGGCCTTGCATAGGCGCTGTGTTGCGATTTTTGTGGGACTGGAAAAAAATGCCCGGAATGTAAAAGAATGTTATTAACCGGTTCCCATGCTTTTAAAATAACAGTTCTGTTCCGGAAGAGGATAAAGCACTTTTTTTCCATTTTGGGTTCTGTTCCTCAAATAATTCCTATATTTTCTGTTTTTTGGTTCTGTTCCCTCAACCGTTCCAACCTTTGGATATAACCAAGCCCTGCTTAGCTATGATATTTGTCACTGACTATTACCAATTGTGCTATCGTTAGAATGATTGTTGAGAGATCTCCACTTAAAAATGAAATAGATTCACTGTTGCTATCGAAGTCATTCCAAAGGGTAGGTTTAACAGACAAAATGAAATGTGACCATACTTTATCACTCATATATCATTAATTATGCTATTTAGGCAGAAGATGGAGACATGAATCCATCATATCAATTATTAATTCATAGACAAACTGGAATTAAAGCCAGACTAAGTCAGTGGCACAGATGGAACTATCAAGTTCAAGTTTATTTATTTGTCATATACACATACACATACGGTGCCTTCAGAAAGTATTAATTTGGGACCTCCCGAGTGGCGCAGTGGTCTAAGGCACTGCATCGCAGTGCTAGAGGAGTCACTATGTATCACAACAGGCTATGATCGGGAGTGCCATAGGATGGTGCACAATTGGCAAAGCGTCGTCTGGGTTAGGGGAGGGTTTGTCTTGTGGGGCTTTACTTCTCTCATCACACTCTAGTGACTCATTGTCACTAGAGTGACAATGAATCACTAGAGACACTGTCCTTGGTCTTCAGTTGAAAGTTTCCTCCGACACATTGGTGCAGGAAGGGTGTTAAGAAGCGCGGTTTGGCGGGTCATGTTTTGGAGGACGCATGACTCGACCTTCGCCTCACAAGCCCATTGGGGAGTTGTAGCGATGAGACAAGATCAAAGTTGGGGATGTAAAAAAATATATTAAGTCTTCATTCAAAACCCCTTGACTCATTACAAATGTTGTTGTGTTACAGCCTGAATTCAAAAAAGATTCAAATATATATATATATATATTCTTGCCCACCTACACACAATACTCCATAATGACAAAGTGAAACCTGTTTTTAAAAATGTTATCAAATTTATTGAAAATTATATACAGAAATATCTCATTTACATAAGTATTCACACCCCTTTGCTATGACACTCCAAAATGAGCTTAGGTGCATCAACTTTCCTTTGATAATCTTTCAGATGACTCTACAAATGAATTGGAATCCACCTGTGGCCAAGTAATTTGCCTGGACATGATTTTGAAAGAAACACACACACACACACACACACACACACACACACACACACACACACACACACACACACACACACACACATATATATATATATATATATATATATATATATATATACTGAGTGTACAAAACATTAAGAACACCTTCTTGATACACATGGGAAACTGTTGCGTGTGAAAAAACCCAGCTGCATTGCAGTTCTTGACACAAACTGGTGTGCCTGGCACCTACTACCATACTCTGTTCGAAGGCACTTAAGTATTTTGTCTTGCCCATTCACCCTCTGAATGGCACACATACACAATCCATGTCTTAATTGTCTCAAGGCTTTAAAAAAATCATTATTTAACCTGTATCCTCCCCTTCTGCTAAACTGATTGAAGTGGATTTAACAAGGGATATCAATAAGGGATCATAGCTTTTACCTGGATTCACCTGTTCAGTCTAGGCCATGGGAAAAGCAGGTGTTCTTAATGTTTTGTACACTCAGTGTAAGGTCCCACAGTTGGCAGTGCATGTAAGAGCAGAAACTATACCGTGAAGTTCAAGGAACTGTCCAGTTTGGTCAGATGGCCTGACTGCATAGAGCTTGCTAAAGTTCCAAAGTCCAGTATTTTGACATGTCCCTCTGTGACTTCTTGGAAGATTTTAACCCATTTATCCCTAACATTTCTCCATGTTTTCACCATAATTGTAAAGTCCTAGTTATGCCCTAGTCATTTTGTTGATTTGACAAAGTCATTTCTGGAGATTATTACTTATTTACTTATTAGTGATTCATTTCTGTCAGTCCCTCATTTTAATGTCAACCCTGTTACGTGAACTGAATTAACATGTTAATATGGATAATATAGAGCTGGCGGGATTTTCCATGCAACGGCAGAACAGAGAAACTACGTCTGGTAAGATGAGGGGTGGGGGTGTGTGTCTATTTGTCAATAACATCTGGTGCGTGATGTCTAATATTAAAGAAGTCTCAAGGTATTGCTCGCCTGAGGTAGAGTACCTTATGATAAGCCTTAGACCACACTATCTACCAAGAGAGTTCTCATCTATGTTATCCGTAGCTGTCTATTTACCACCACAAACCGATGCTGGCACTCAACCAACTCAGACTGCACTCAACCAACTCATTAAGGCCAAAAGCAAACAAGAAAATGCTCATCCAGAAGCGGCGCTCCTAGTGGCCGGGGACTTGCAGGCAAATGCAGGCAAACTTAAATCAGTTTTACCAAATTTTTACCAGCATGTCACATGTGCAACTAGAGGAAAAAAAACTCTAGACCACCTTTACTCCACACACACAGAGATGCAGGCAAGCAACACCGAGAGCACCAGCTGTTCTGGATGACTGTGTGATAACGCTCTCTGCCAATGTGAGCAAGAACTTTAAACAGGTCAGCATTCACAAAGCCGTGGGGCCAGACGAATTACTAGGACGTGTACTCAAAGCATGCCGGACCAACTGGCAAGTGTCTTCACTGACATTTTCAACCTCTCCCTGATCGAGTCTGTAATACAGTACCTACATGTTTCAAGCAAACCACCATAGTACCTGTGCCCAAAGAAGCGAATGTAACCTGCCTAAATGGGGCTGCAGGTAACCTGGTGGTTAGAGCGTTGGGCCAGTAACCGAAAGGTTGCTAGATCGAATCCCCGAGCTGACAAGGTAAAACTCTGTCGTTCAGCCCCTGAACTTTTCCTAGGCCGTCAATGTAAATAAGACGTTGTTCTTAACTGATTTGCCTAGTTAAAAAAAAAATGTATTACCGTCCCGTAGCACTCATGTTAGTGGCCATGAAGTGCTTTGAAAGGCTGGTCATGGATTCACATCAACACCATCCTTCCGGATACACTGGACCCACTCCAATTTGCATACCGCCACAACAGATCCATAGATGACGCAATCACCCTCCACACTACCCTTTCTCACCTGGTCAAAAGGATGTGAGAATTCTGTTCATTCACTACAGCTCAGTGTTCAACACCATAGTGCCCACTAAGCTAAGGACCCTGGGACAAAACATCTCCCTCTGCAACTGGATCCTGGACATCCTGAATGGCCGCCCCCAGGTGGCAAGGGTAGGCAACAACACGTCTGCCATGCTCATCCTCAACACGGGCCCATCAGGGGTGTATACTTAGTCTCCTCCTGTACTCCCTGGTCACCTATGACTGCGTGGCCAAACACGACTCCAACACCTTCATTAAGTTTGCTGACGACACAACAGTGGTAGGCCTGGTCACAGACAATGATGAGACAGCCTAAAGCGAGGAGGTCAGATAACTGGCAGTGTTGTGCCTGGACAACAACCTCTCCCTCAATGTGAGCAAGAAAAAGGAGCTGATCGTGTCCTACAGGAAAAGAGGGTCGAACAGGCCCCTATTAACATCGACGGGGCTGTAGTGGAGCGGGTCGAGAGTTTCAAGTTCCTTGGTGTCCATATAACCAACAAACTCTCATGGTCCAGTTGTGAAGAGGGCATGACAAAACATTTTCCCCCTCAGGAGACTGAAGAGATTTGGCATGGGTCCCCAGATCCTCAAAAAGTTCTACAGCTGCACCATCGACAGCATCCTGACCGGTTGCTTCACCGCCTGGTATGGCTAACGCACGGCAAGCGGTACCAGAGTGAAAGGCTCCTTAACAGCTTCTACCCCCAAGCCATAAGATTGCTGAACAATTAATCAAATGGCCACCGGACTATTTACATTGACACCCCCAACCTCCATTTCATTTTTACACTGCTGCTACTCTCTGTTGATTATCTATACATTGTCACTTCACCCCTACCTACAGTACATATACAAATTACCTCAACTGACCTGTACCCCCCGCACACTGACTCAGTACCGGTACCCCCTCTATATAGCCTCGTTATTGTTATTTTATTGTGTAACTTAATTTTTTTTAAAACTTTAGTTTATTTGGTAAATATTTTCTTAACTCTTCTTGAACTGCACTGTCGGTTAAGGGCTGTAAATAAGCATTTCACAACAAGTCTACACTTGTTGTATTCGGCAAAATTACAGTTTGATTTGATTTAAACTATTACTTTTTTTCAAAATAAACATTGAACATTAAATGGTGAAATCATAGCTAAAAGCAGGTGAGCTTGTTCTCCTCTTTTTGGCCATTTTGTAGTGTTTTGTGGTGGATGAACTGAGCGGTCAACTTAACACGTCAACCGTGTTACCCATAGATAGACAGGCCCGAGATGTTTTATCAATGTAAAAAAAAAAATACGTTTGCATTAAATTGCCCCTCCCTTTGATTTAAGATGTAATCATCAACCCTGTTACGGTCAACCCTGTTACTTTATTTGGCACTTCATAAGAACTTACTATAGTATTTTTTACATTTTACCTCTTGAGATGGGATTTTTTTTATTAAGTTGAACATGTACGCTTTATGACAGAATGTTAAAATTAGGTGAAATAACACATTTTGTTTACAAAGTTACACCCAAAAGGTACTCAATTGGTGGAACAACCCAATCTTCAACTTAACAACAGCATCATTGCACCAATGATATAACAGGTATAATATTTTTCATCAGCTATGTTGTATCGACTGGAGTATACATTGTATAGACACTGCTACTGTACCAAAGTACTGATAAATCCCAGTCATAATTATCCCATACGGATATTCTACAGTGGCAAAAAAAGTATGTGAACCCTTTGGAATTACCTGGATTTCTACATAATTTGGTCATAGATGAAGATCAGATCAAATTTTAAGTCACAACAATAGACAAACACAGTCTGCTTAAACTAATAACACACAAACAATTATACGTTTTCATGTCTTTATTGAACACACCGTGTAAACATTCACAGTGTAGGGTGGGAAAAGTATGTGAACCCTTGGATTTAATAAATGGTTGACCCTCCTTTGGCAGCAATAAACTCAACCAAACATTTTCTGTATTTGTGGATCAGACCTGCACAACAATCAGAAGGAAGTTTGGACCATTCATCTTCACAAAATTTTTCCAGTTCAGCATTATTCTTAGGATGTCCGGTGTGAACCGCTCTCGAGGTCATGACACAGCATTTTAAATCGGGTTGAGGTCAGGACCCTGACTGGGCCACTTGAGAAGGCATATTTTCTTCAGTTGAAGCCATTCTGTTGTTGATTTACTTCTGTGTTTTGGGTCATTATCCTGTTGCATCACCCAACTTCTTTTGAACTTCAATTGGTGGACAGATAGCCTAACATTCTCCTGCAAAATGTCTTGATAAACTTGGGAATACATTTTTCTGTCAATGATAGCAAGCTGTCCAGGCCCTGAGGCAGCAAAGCAGCCCCAAACCATGATCCATGATGCTCCCTCCACCATACTTTACAGTTGGGATAAGGTTTTGATGTTGGTGTGCTGTGCTGTGCCTTTTTTCCTCCACACAGAGTGTTGTGTGTTCCTACCAAACAACTACAATTTAGTTTAATCTGTCCACAGAATATATTGCCAGAAGCGCTGTGGAACATCCAGGTGCTCTTTTACAAACTTGAGACTTTTTTGGACAGCAGTGGCTTCTTCCATGATGTCCTCCCATGAACACCGTTCTTGTTTAGTGTTTTACGTATCGTAGACTCGTCGACAGAGATGTTAGCATGTTCCAGAGATTTCTGTAAATCTTTAGCTGACACTCCAGGATTCTTCTAAACCTCATAGACAATTTGTCTTACTGTGGATTGATGAACATCAAGGCTTTTAGAGATACTTTTGTAACCCTTTCCAGCTTTATTCAAGTCAACAAATCTTAATCTTAGGTCTTCTGAGATCTCTTTTGTTCCAGGCATGGTTCACATTAGGCAATGCTTCTTGTGAATAGCAAACTCAAATTTTGTGAGTGTTTTTTTATAGGGCAGGGCAGCTCTAACCAACATCTCCAATCTCATCTCATTGATTGGACTCCAGGTTAGCTGACTCCTGACTCCAATTAGCTTTTGGAAAAGTCATTAGGGGTTCACATACTTTTTCCAACCTCCACTATGAATTTTTATAATGTATTCAATATAGACAAGAAAAATACAAGAATTGGTGTGTTTGTCTATTGTTGTGACTAAGATGAAGATCAGATCAAATTTTCTAACTAATTTATGCAGAAATACAGGTAATTCCAAAGGGCTCACATACGTTTTCTTGCCACTGTATATTTAACCTGTTATATCTAAAATGGAGAGATACAGAAAATGTATTTGCTACAGTGTTTCTCATTGGAAATATCATAGGGATCAACAATGCTTTGGAAATGAATTTACTTGTCACGCCCTGGTCTTAGTATTTTGTGTTTTCTTCATCTATTTAGTCAGGCCAGGGTGTGACATTGGTTTTTGTATGTGGTGTGTTTTGTCTTGGTTTTTTTTCACATGTATTGGGATGGTAGCTTAGTGGGGTGTTCTAGGTGAATCTATGGCTGTCTGAAGTGGTTCTCAATCAGAGGCAGATGTTGATCGTTTGTCTCTGATTGGGAACCATATTTAGGCAGCCATATTCTTTGAGTGTTTTATGGGTGATTGTCCTTATTGTCCTTTTCCTGTCCCTGTTCGGTGTTAGTTTACACCAGTATAGGCTGTTTTCGGTTTTCTTGTTACGTTTGTTGTTTTTTGTATTTTGATTTGTGTTTACTTGTCACGCCTTGGTCTTAGTATTTTTGTGTTTTAGTTTATTAGTTGGTCAGGCCAGGGTGTGACATGGGTTTATGTTGTATTTCGTATTGGGGTTTTGTTGGTATTGGGATTTGCGGCTGAGTAGGGGTGTTGCATAGGTTTGGCTGCCTGAGGCGGTTCTCAATCAGAGTCAGGTGATTCTCATTGTCTCTGATTGGGAACCGTATTTAGGTAGCCTGGGTTTCACTTTGTATTTCGTGGGTGATTGTTCCTGTCTCTGTGTAGTTTCACCAGATGTAATTAGGTTTCACGTTCCGTTTTGTTGTTTTTTGTATTTGTATCAGTTATTTCATGTACCGCGTTTGTTCCATTAAAAAACATGAGTAACCAACAGGCTGCATTTCGGTCCGACTCTCTTTCAACAAACGAAGAACGTCGTTACATTACTTTTGTTTATTAAACATGGATCGCAAACTACACGCCGCATTTTGGTCCAACTCTCCTTCGCACATAGAAAACCGTAACATTACTGCATATATTTACAGAGAAGCCCCAACTACTGTTTTTTTTGTGACAGCACAGAACAGAACAGAACATTGCCACAGTGTGTTGTGTTAAATTGGACAGATTCCCCATTCAAGCAAGCATGGACAGATCTACAGTATATTCCTTAGACATAGAGAATCATGCAAGGATATATGCCGGTGTTGGAGATTTCAGGGCTCTTATACTGTGGTTGAAAATGACAGTTTTTTACAATCGCTTTCACACTAAAAGTGGTACTTGAGGTATACTCAGTGAAACCATTAACCTCTTACACTTATGGTGGCGCTATTTCATTTTTGGAAGAAAAACGTTCCCGTTTTAAACAAGATATTTTGTCACAAAAAGATGCTCGACTATGCATATAATTGCTACTGTTCGAAAGAAAACACTCTGACGTGTCCAGAAATACAAATATCTTCTCTGTGCGTGCCCTTTAACGTGAGCTTCAGGCAAAACCAAGATGACTTGGCATCCAGGAAATGACAAGGATTTTTGAGGCTCTGTCTTTCATGATCTCCTTATATGGCTGTGAACGCAAGAGGAATGAGTCTGCCCTTTCTGTCGTTTCCCCAAGGTGTCTGCAGCATTGTGACGTATTTGTAGGCAGATCGTTGGAAGATTGACCATAAGAGACCACATTTACCACGTGTCCGCCCGGTGTCCTGCGCCGAAATTGGTGCGCAAAAGTCACCTGCCAGTATTTTTCCATGGGGCACAGAGAGAGAAGCAAGCTTCCATGAACTGCATGTCAATGAAGAGATATGTGAAAAAACACCTTGAGGATTGATTCCAAACAACATTTGCCATGTTTCGGTCGATATTATGTAGTTAATCCGGAAAAAGTTTCACGTTGTAGGTGACTGCATTTTCGGTTCGTTTCGGTAGCCAGGCGCAATGTAGAAAATGGAACGATTTCTCCTACACACAGACGCTTTCAGGAAACACTGCGCATTTGGTATGTGGCTGGGAGTCTCCTCATTGAAAACATCAGAAGCTCTTCAAAGGTAAATGATTTTATTTATTTGGTTATCTGGCTTTTGTGAAAATGTTGCGTGCTACATGCTACACAAAATGCTATGCTAGCTTTGCATACTCTTACACAAATTAGTCAATTTCTATGGTTCAAAAGCATATTTTGAAAATCTGAGATGACAGTGTTGTTAAGAAAAGGCTAAGCTTGAGAGCAAACGCATTATTTTAATTTTATTTGCGATTTTCAGAAATCGTTAACGTTGCGTTATGCTAATGAGCCTGAGGCTTAGTCACAATCCCAGATCCGGGAAGGGGAGTTTCAAGAGGTTAACTCATGTACCTAATCTTCAGACCAAGTCTGCAAAACCGCAAGCACATCATCTGCTTTACACTGAGTTTGCATTTGTAAAACACAGTTTTTGCAAAACACTAAACACAGTTCTCTACATTAGACACATCATTCAAAAGTAACAGGTCTTGGCTTCCGGTGACGCAACTTAGGAAATGGCTGCCTAGTTTTTCGTACTGCACATCGGTTGGGTATTTCCCCCCCTAAATTCAAGCATTTACTATGAGCATTATAATAACTTACGCAAAATGGAAAAGGGGAAAATAGGAAAAGGTCGCAGAGCTACAACAACAGCCCGTAACAAGACAGCAGAAGATATAAACGTTGATGAACCCGAAATGGCTAATGCTAGCGCAAATAAGATAGCAGCAGCAAAATAACCCTCATTTCGTTAGGTGATGAAGGAGGAACTTCGAGAGGATGTAAGAAAATAACTAAATGAGTTCAAAAAGGACATTATCCAGAAACTGGAAGAAAACAAATTACAACTTCACAGCATATCTACAAGAATGGGGGACGCAGAACAGCACATTGGGGAAACGGACATATAGAACTCCGCAGTCAAGGAAATACTTGAAGAGTCACTGAAAAGCCAACACGCACTACAGGCAAAAGTGACAGAACTCGAAGGTTTCTCACGTCGAAACAACATTAGACTTTATAACGTAGTAGAGGGCGCAGAAAAATACTCTCTGTCCAACTTCATGAGGGTCTATTCAAGGGCATACTTGAAGACAACACTGACCTGGGAATCGAGAGAGCACACCGAGCTCTGGCCTCAAAACCCCCCAGCGGCGCCCCACCAAGATCCATAGTAGTACGGTTCTTAAAATTCTCAGTCAAAGAGAAAGTCTTACTTGCAACCTGGAAAAAGCCTGTTAACCTCCAAGGCCAACGGGTGTTCTTTGATCATGACTACGTGTGAGAGATACTGAAAAGAAGGAAAGAATACACCCCCATTAAGAAAGCGCTTAAAGAGAAGGGTATTCAAGAAGGGTATACGAACATGCAGACGAGGCGGCTGAGGACCTGAAGTCAAGTGGCTTCCCAGTGGAGTATACCGCCAGGAGAAAGGCGACATCACCAGCGGAAAGACTCGAGCAAGCTCTCCCATGGATCATTGTTGACAAGCAGGGTCATGGAGAAAGAGGGAAACCATCTCGGGCATTTCCAACGGGAAGATGTAAGAAACTGAATCGGATTTAACAGAATTAATAGTTACCGCGAGCAGTTAAGTCTTTGGGTTTTTACGGTTGACATTACAATAGGTCAAATACATCCCCTATTTTCCCCCAATGCTGAACAAGGGTGAGTAGCCAAAATCATGTGTTCTTTACGAACACACTAAGTACCGTCACGTTAATAACATATATATTAGCTAAGGATTAATGACACATTGACAACGGGCGACAGAAGGGCATATCGAGGGGAGGATTCATGATATCCAAGCATGACCGATATAGTTTTCACCTGTAATTAACCGATTTGTATAAGCGACGAAATAGGAGCCCTTATTATTTTCGGTTCCAACAGGTCTTGTTTGTGACTACGTCACGCATTTTCATATCTGAGCGTGGGGCCCATCCTGCGGACAGGCTCATCTCCTCAAACCCCAGAGGCAAGAGACAGTCCTCTGACATGGGAGTCCAAATACCAAAGTATTTTCCCACTTTGGTTTACTTTTATTATCGTTATTGATTTTTGTTCATTTTTAGGTTCATGATAAGCAGGCAGATATGTTGCACAGGGTTTTTTATTTATATCGATGCATCATCGGGAATTTAAGGTCATAAGTCTCAATGTCAACGGACTGGGGAGTGCCGTCAAGAGAAGTAAGGTAATAGCAAAGATGAAACAGGAGAGAGTTGACATACAATTCTGTCAGGAAACTCACTTATCCACACCTGAACACGAGAAACTCAAGAAAATGTGATATAGGAACACATTTTTTTCTTATTACAAAATGGGTAGAAGGGGAGTTGCAATCTTGATCCCAAATTCAGTTAATTTTGAGTTTGTCAGAAATATGTCAGAAATAAAAGACAAGGAGGGTAGATTTATACTTGTTAAATGTCAACTGGATAACAAGGAAGTTACATTATTTAATGTATACGCACCCCCAGGGAGTGACATGGTCTTCTACGGCAAGGTGTTTGATTTAATTGCCACAGACACCACTGGCACTCTTATCTGTGGAGGGGACTTTAACACAATTCTACACTCAAAATTGGACAGCACAAACCAAATTAGGAACATGAGCCTAGTCGCCAAAAAGATCAATAGGATACTGCAGGATCAAGGACTGCTCGATGTATGGCGTGACACAAACAAGACCGATAAGGAAAATACTTTTTACTCAGCCCGCCACACTGAATACTCCAGGTTAGACTACTTTTGTATGTACAGTGCAGATAGACACAGGCTTAAGGATTGTAGGATAGGGCAGAGCGACTTGTCATAATGGAGTTTACCTAACTCTACACCTTGATAGCAAACCAAGAAATACTATATGGAGACTTAATACAAGCATGCTGAATTATCCAGCATTCAAGGAATCAATAAAGACAGAATTGAACATCTATCTGGAGAATAATGATAATGGGGAAGTATCTCCTGCTATATTGTGGGATGCAGCTAAGGTGGTTATTAGAGGGAAGATCATAGCCACATCATCTCTCAAGAAAAATATTAAAGCACAAAAACTGCTGAAATCACTGGAAACCCTAAGAAACTTAGAACGATCTCATAGTCAATACAAAGACTCTCTTATATTACAAGAGATTCCAAAGGTAAAACAGGAAATAGACCAGATTTATAGAGAAGAAGTAGATAAAAAGCTTAGGTTCCCAAAACAACGATATTATGAAGCAGGTTCAAAGGCAACCGAATTACTAGCATGGAGACTCAGGAAACAACAAGCACAGAATACCATTATCAAAATAAAAGACCCCAAAACAAAAAGGATCACATACAAATGAGATGAAATACAGAATGCATTTGAATCATATTATACAAATCTGTACAAGCAACCAGAGAAGGCAGATGCACAGACAATAGGGCACTTTTTGAACTCACTTGATCTCCCCTCAATTGGGACAGAGCAAAATGATAGACTAACTTTAGAATATCCACCGAAGAAATTGATAAAGCAATATCTCAACAAAAAGTCAGCAAGTCTCCAGGCACTGATGGCTTCCCTTCAGAATGGTTCAAAACCTTCAGAGAACAATTAGCACCTCTATTAAAGGCCTGTTTTAACTGGACTCTGGGGGAGGGGGGTCTCCCACCGTCATGGAGAGAGGCCATCATATCACTAATCCCAAAAGAGGGTAAAGATAAGAAAGAATGCAGTTCATATAGACCTATTGCAATTCTTAACACAGATTATAAACTATATGCATCAATAATAGCCAAAAGAATGGAGAACATAATCCCAGAATTGATTGACGGAGATCAAACTGGTTTCATACAAAATAGGCAGACACAGGACAATATAAGGAGAACACTACATGTCATGAACCACATTACTCAGAATAAGACAAGTGCAATATTAATCAGCCTCGATGCAGAAAAAACATTTGATTCCGTGGGATGGGATTACCTATTCCAAGTTATGGAAAGATTTGGTTTCAACAAAGAAGTGATACAGTGCATCAAAACACTGTATTCATGTCCAACCGCTAGAATAAAGATAAATGGACATTTGACACGAACGATAAAATTAGAGCGAGGGGCAAGACAAGGCTGTAATCTTTCACCCACGCTCTTCTCCTTGTACCTCGAACCATTAGCACAGGCAATAAGATAGGACCCAACCTTAGAGGGAATAACAATAAGAGGCAGTGAACATAAAATATGCATGTATGCTGATGACGTTCTGTTATTCCTTAAAGACCCAGGCTCAGGTGTACCCAGATTGATGGATGTTTTACAAACATTTGGAACATATTCAGGGTACAGTATGTGCTTAACATACACAAGACCCAAGCCCTAGTATATAATTATACCCCACAGGAAGAGCTGAAGAGTAGGTATAACTTCACCTGGACCTCTTCATCCATTAAATATCTGGGAGTAAATTTACCAAAAGATACACCCAAACTTTATTGCATGAATTACGATCACATTAACAAGAAAATATATGATGACCTAGACAGGTGGAATTAACTTCCCTTAGATCTTAGTTGTAGAATTGAAACAATCAAAATGAACATCCTGTCAAGGTGACTGTATTTGTTCCAACCACTGCCCATAGAAATCCCGCCTAAACAGTTTAGGGATAAACGGAAATCAAGGTTTATCTGGAACAGTAAGAGACCAAGAACTAGATATACAACATGACAGTTACCAAAAAACTGTGGGGGTATGGCCTTACCAAACCTAAAATATTATTATGTGTCAGCCCAATTGAGACCTCTGGTGTGTTGGTGCAATTCAGAATACGAATCCAAATGGAAAGACATCGAGACTACTTTTACAGAGACACCCATACAGTCGGTTTTGGGAAATAAGGACATGGTAAAAGAAATATACAATAGACAAAATCAGTGGATTAATTTCTTTCTGAAGACATGGTTTAGGGTAGTTAAGCAAAATAATTTAGACAGAGAGATCAAACTGCTGAGTTGGCCCGCATACGACCCCAGCTTCATCCCCGCAACTCAGGACAGCAGATTTAAACAATGGACGCAGAAAGGCATCACATCATTCAGTACAATTATAAGGAATGGGAACCTAGATAACTTCCAGGACCTAAGTAAAAAAAAAACATGGCTTGGTTAAACAAGATTTTTACAGATACCTACAAGTTCAACACTATTTCTTAAGGGAGATAAAAGTGACTGACCCTCGAGCACATCCAAAATTAATCCAATTATTCACTAACGCATACAACTTGGAGAGTAACAAAAATCTCTACTTGGGTATTCAATCCTCAAAGAAACATTCTACGAACTATATTAAAAAGAAGTGGGAGGAGGAACTTAACATTGACTGAACTTAACTGATGAAACATGGTTGAACATATTAGAGACTTAACAAAGCTCCACCAACTCAAGGTCATGGAGAGAATTCTGGAGATAATTCATAACACCTAAACTGAAATCAAAACAGACTGGCTCACTTCACCCTTGTTGGAGAGAATGCGGTCTATTGAGGGCGGACCACTCTCATATCTTTTGGACTTGCCCCGCAATCGAAACTTACTGGGGAGAAATAAGACCTATCATTGGAAAAATAATGGGATTTGACATAGAACAAACATTCATTTCTTTGTACATGGGTGAAATACCTGATAACTTACACAATAGAGAAAAGTACCTCTTGAAGGTCCTACTGGCAGCCAGTAAAAATGGCTACAAAAAGACCCTTCCACAGTGACACAATGGATAGACATTGTAGAAGAAATACACCACTTGGAGAGTATGACCTTTGCTTCAAGAACTCAACAGGAGAGAGGTCAAGAATACTGGGAAAAATGGGTTTCGTACTTGGAAAAGGTCTAATTCAAAGATGTCAATGTAACTATGATGATATGATGATGAAGGTATGAAGTGCACTGTAACTGCCAGATATTTTTTTGTTGTTCTTTTATTTGACTTTATTTGTACTTTCTTTGTGTTCCTACAATAAAAACAAAGTATTAAAAAAAGTAACAGGTCTTGTGATTTGTTTGGAAAACATTGCCTTTCAAAATGCCACACTCCTTTACCGATTACCTACACCCAGAGCTCACGTGTGAAAACACTTATAGCTAATTTATTCGCTTAGAAATCAGAGCTTGAGCACTATAAAGACAGGCTTCAGGTTGGCTGTCTTGGTTTGGACAACAATGGAGGCCCATTTTGAAGTGAGAGTTAGAGGAAGAGGGGGGTGCGGACAAGGACAAGGGGGCATGCCAGGGCTGGATACGCTACTCCAGATGTTACTTCCCCTGCCTATTTGTTTATCTTCTACCGTATTTATTTTGTCTGTTACTGTTCATCCCGAATTCTGGATGAAAATAAAAAAAATTGAGCAGGAAATACATGTTATTTCCCCCCTTTCATTTCTGTTTATAGTGTAAATATATACTGAATATGCATACATACTGTATATATTTGTACACATACATGTACGTGTGAGTGCTATGACAAACTGCCTTGGACTCCACTGCACACTAAACATGCAAAAGACACAAGATAGTAGTGTTTTACATTTTTCACATCCGTGTGTAGTTGGTGTGTATAAGAGCTAATCATTTGATAGTTTGTGTGTAGTTTTGATGCAAAAACGAATTAAAATAATTTTGAATTAAGTGTTTGGTTTTGCAAGAGATGTGTGACACTTTGCATATTGTGTGTGTTTTTTTGTGTGTGTGTAGGCATAGAAAAGGAGCCAGAGTTTCAGATATCATGTGTAAGCAATTGTCAAACTGTCAAAATTGTCAAACTGTATGTCCTCTCCTTTGACACTGGTCTGAGAAATAGAACAGTGTCCTCTGGTGGATTGTAGTGAAAGTACTGTAGAAGACTTACCCTTCAATCACACTGACAGCGTTTGCATTTTGGTACACCAGAATTGAATTCATTTCCAATGAAACGTTATGTTTGCCTTGCAGCATTGCGTTGCAGGGGCAGTTGCAGTGCGTTCTGTGTTGGATTTATCAAACGTATGTGTCAAACTGTATGTGTAGGCGACTTGACAGAAATGGTAACAGAAGGTGAATGTTGAACTTTTGTTGCATACATATCCAGATGATGCTGCATACTATTTTGCGCAAACGCATTGGTGTGTTCGAACGTTAGGAGGACAGTAGTTCCTCCCATTCCCTGCCAGACCATTAGAATTGGTCCTTCGTGGCTTAGTTGGGATAAGTGTAATGATAACAATAATGTTGTGGTTTCAATTACCACAAGGATCACTTTGGAAAAAGGCAGCTAAGTTGTATTTCATTCCCTTGCGGCCAAACTGTCATTATAGTTTATATATAGCTCTGCCTATGACCATGTATTAGTTATTTTGGAAGGCAGTATCCAAGCTCCAGTTGAAGTCGGAAGTTTACGTACACTTATGTTGGAGTCATTAAATTGACTCTTTCGAGTCAATTGGAGGTGTACTTGTGGATGTATTTCAAGGCCTACCTTCAAACTCAGTGCCTCTTTGCTTGACATCATGGGAAAATCAAAAGAAATTAGCCAAGACCTCAGAAACAAAATGTAGACCTCCACAAGTCTGGTTCATCCTTGTGAGCAATTTCCAAACGCCTGAAGGTACCACGTTCATCTGTACAAACAATAGTACGCAAGTATAAATACCATGGGACCACGCAGACGTCATACCGCTCAGGAAAGAGACACGTTCTGTCTCATAGAGATAAACGTACTTTGGTGCGATAAATACAATTCAATCCCAGAACAACAGCAAAGGACCTTGTGAAGATGCTGGAGGAAACAGGTAGAAAAGTATCTATATCCACAGTAAAGCATTTCAAATTGACTGGAAATGTCACTTCTGTCTTTTTGGCACCAACAAAATCAAGTACTTTACTGTAACCTCATGTCTAATCACTTTTGCTAATGTCTAATCACTTATGTCACATCACTTTTGCCCTTTTTGCACACTGGGTCTACATGTTGTTACACTATATTTCTATATATATATTTTTTGCCTTTATTGCCTTTTGCCTCTATAAAGGTAAGGATTTCAGAATGGTCTTTTTTTCAGTGGATCGAGCTCACCAAGAGCATTCCAGAGCCAGTGATTATGACCAAAGCCTTATATTTTTTCAATTAAATGCTCTGGTCCCATACTCATAAAGTGTCCTAGAGTAAGAGTGCTGATCTAGGAACAGGTTTGCCTTTTAGATGATCATAACTAGACCGGGGGACCAGCGCTCCTAATTTGAGACACTCGAAAACCATACCTGATGATGACAATTGGTTTTAGAGTTGAATGGTGTATAGCTGTCTATGGACAACTGATATCACTAGAGGGCAGAGTTGTACTACAGGAGAATCAGTTGTCTGGTTGGTATTCTTACATAGCCAGACATTCTATTTCCCCATTTGCTCTGCATCCTGGCAAGCAAGGCTATCAAGTTGATCATAACCTTGCTTCATCACCATGACAACAAAACATTCTATGCTGTACGCACTTTTCATTTTGAACATGATTTGAGTTATTTGCTTTACCTCAAGGATGACAGGTCAGCTTTAAACCAGAAGAGCTGTACTTGTGATGGTAGAACACCGTACGAATGTAAAATGGTTTTTCCTGCCATAACTTTTTTATCCCCGCGCTGCTGACGGCTATTTTGGTCTGCTCATACACAAGTAATAAAGGCCCAGTGCACTACCGTTTTGGTTTAAAATTCTGATTCATCAGGGGTTGCTGCAGCACCCTCAGCACCCCTACTTCCTGTGGCTATGTGTAAAAGCTCTCTTTTCAGAGGATAAACATGCTGCAGTAGAACACAAGTATTTTCTAGTAGTAGCATCGTCCCCTACTCTCTGTATCCCCTTGTATCAGTCTCCCTCTATACAGTTCTTTCCGACTGTCACTGTCTGTAACATAGAGCACACTGAGGCAGGGATGCGGATAGAAGAACAAAGTGTATATCTGAGGACATGGGTCAAGTTCAAGTACAGATAATCTCCTGTAGTAATTAGTAATAGCTCCACCCTCAATCACTCCAGGTAAATACATGTATATGCATGACACTGTCCCTCAACAAAACAAGTTTAAAAAAACACAAAAAACCCACAAATGAGTAGTAGATTCCCATCCTTGCTAACAAAATTACTATTTAATATTGATAATGCACCAAATAATATTTAAAGTTTTAAAGCCCTGTGTTCATGGTGGCCCATTTTGATGATTTCATGGGTTGATTTTAATTCTGTACTGAGTGGTAAAAACGGTTTAATTGAATGTGACTAATATGACTAAGTAAGTCTCTCTCATCAGTCATATTATATATTTGACATAGGAGGGCTATAACGTCGCTATAACTTAGGTAAAGAGAGCTGTGACATCTGTGTAATATTTACAATATCTCTTCATCCTCTGTGCTCCGAGTGAGCTTAGTCCTGTAAATTAAACAAAGTTATCTGTCATTGACACAATTCATAAAATAAACTGTATTCTATGGAGTTTGAAAATGTGGGAGCCTATGAAACTAGATTGCTGTCTATGGACTTATTCTCTGCGATTCAAAGTCAAATAATTTGTCATAGAACGTGTGCCACCTCAATCATCTGGTAAGAAGCGTGTCCTTTGTCAAATGCCATCCTCCAATTATTCTCTGTGAATTGAAGTTACTGCAGTATTCGTTGAGATTAGATGAAGAAAATAAATGTCCAGCCAGTATGTGAAATGTCTTTAGATATGTGGAGAGGGCAATAGCATGCCTGACTGAACAATGATTGTCCTCTATAATCACCAATAACACATGGAATTGGAATTTATAATGAAGTTTAGATCTATTTTATTGAATATGCAGTATGCCATGTGTGACCATCCAGGGTTTGAACCTGATCTCCAGCACACCACAAGACTGTATTAGCATGTTGAACTAAAGCCTGGGCACTAGCTTTGGAAGCAAGCAAAATGTTTTACATCTCAGGCAAGGACAAGGTTACTCATCACACTGAAGTGCTTTTTTTGATTGGTATGATAAAAATAGGGTTTTGGTTCATTTAACTTATTATATTAAATTTGGCAGAAATCAAGTAACGAATTTGACAGATCAATGTGATTTTGGGATTTGAATGAAAGCTTCTAAATTGCTTTCAACACCCCGTGCGCAGGCACATTGCACAGTGGTGGGGGAAATATATTGCCAGCTGCCTATACATTAAATATTAGTTTATATTTACCAGTATATTATTTAATCACGTGGGTACCAACGGTACCTGTGATGGTGCTGTATATCGATCTGTCTAACCAAAAGCTGAACGCAATTATCGCAGTTTTTCTCTACAGTTTGCATGACAAGGAGTTGTATTCATTTGTTTCCGATGTATAAATTATGCAAACGTTTGGGTCATTCTCTTGACAACCGGCAAAGTGATTTATGGGGCTAAACTCTGGGGGAGCGCGAGCTCGCTATCATCCAAAGTTGATTGAAGCACCACATGCAAATCATCATTTACGTTGGATTTACTTTTTACTACTAAGGTAAGTATTATTTAACATGCATGGTCTATATTGAAGTGTCAGTGTGATCCTTTTAAAGTCTAGATAATACGTATAAGGCGGTCATCATACTGCATATGATTTTTCGCACAGACTGAAAGTGTTGTATGCGAGTTTCACATTCACAGAACTGTTCGGATGATGTATTATTTTTGTAGCATGAATATGTTCGAACAACACCCATATTGCTGTTGATCGTGCATTATAACGATACGTGTAAATTTGTCATGGAAAATGCACAGTTCCTTTTGCCCATGCCTGTCCTCACGAGTGACTTTATTCAGAGAATGAAACCATCGTGATCTACAGCTGTTGTCGGTTGACTTTTATGTTTGTTTTTTTCTGGGCAGGTTTTTACATGTAATGTGTCACATAAATCTGAGTTAACTTGGTTCTTGCGCAAGTTCTCCACCAAAGGCTTCTTCTGCTTTTTCTCTGTTGTCCCTCTTCATAGGACTATGTGTTTAAATGACCAGTTTTGTTGGATGATATTCCATTCATCCAGCTCAATGTAACATCAATAGGTTTAGGCCACTACATGATACTCAAAATTAAATACCACCTTGCACACTCTTGCCTGCATCTAGCTAGTCTAGGGTGTAATCATTAATTCAAACAGTTGCAAACAAGAGTTTCTATTGGACAAATTCAGGTAGGTTTATCTCTGTTTCATTCTGTTTGCTTACACCCCTGATCACCCACGCACACACAGTTCACTTTCATAGTAGGCTGATACAAACAGCGCTATTACTTTGCTCATTGTTTAATAATTCCTTCTCGCATCTATGCCCCCTCCTCCTCTCACCTGTTACCCTTCACTTGTGGACTTCAGTGCACAACACAGAAGCAGTCTGTGACAAGGCGAAAAAAACTTCATACCACATAACCACTAACCGCTACACACAGCCTATATAATTGTCAATGTCATCATATTAGCTAACGTCATAGTCAACATAGCTACTAGAACTAACGCGTTAGTAATCCCGCTACAATCGTGCAGTACAGTGTACAGCAAGCAGTTTAGCAGTTACACCGGCGGGCCCCGGGTTGAAATAAATGTATAAAACCAAAAGCATACCTTGACTTGGAAGAGTTCCAGTGTTGGATAGCAATAGCAAGTTAGGTAACGTAAATAGCATTCCTTCATTTGTTAAAAACTGTTCAACTATTGTCGTTCTCTCTTTGTCAACGACTCACCACATTTTATTTAGGTTGGAGGACATCCTCCGGAAGTTGTCATAATTACTGTGTAAGTCTATGGAAGGGGGTGAGAACCATGAGCCTCCTAGGTTTTTGTATTGAAGCCAATGTACCCAGAGGAGGACGGAAAAAAAGCTGTCCTCCGTCTACACAATGGTGCTACCCCAGAGAGTGCTGTTGAGGCTACTGTAGACCTTCATTACAAAACAGTGTGTTTTAAATCAGTTATTTGATGACGTGAATATATTTAGTATAGTTTAATCTAAAAAGTATAACTTTTTTTAATGTGTTACTATATTTTTATTTTCATGAAATTCACTGAGTAGGATGGTCCTCCTCTGAGGAACCCTCACTGGTTTGTGTTCAAGCTGTGTTTTCTCTCTATATCTCCTTCAACTGAAGGAGAATAAGAGGAGGTTTCCCAGGGCATTGGCAATGGTCGGTCCTCTGAAGCTTGGCTATTCAGTCCACTGCAGCTTTATACAGGGAAATGGTTTGAGCCTCTTTCATTGTGACCCAACTTGACTGCTATTGGGTAATTGGGGAATCCAGGGATACTCAAACTCCCCGCTGTGCTGTGATGTTGGAGCCAGCGTTCAATTAATACATTTACAGCACAGCACACCAAACTGCTACATAGGAATTAATTTTCATCCAGTCCTGTCTTGCAAACTTCTATCATAGTTCACACGTTGGTATGCTCTCGCAGTTCCTTTCATTGTCATTCATTCACAGCAAACACATAAATCTGCACACAAACACTGTTACAGACTTAGTTTTTTCTCTTGATTGCATTTTTTGCAGTTGTTTCTCTTTGGATGTGGCATACTGATTGGAATCATCCTTGTTGGTCAGGATGTGTTGCACCTGTGCTAGCACAGCTGATATGTAGGGGCTACTGGCCCATTGCTTCAGTTGGAAAAAGAGATGTTGGAAGAGCGACACCTCTGTTTAAGGTTGTTTAACAGAGCCTTTACCTTATTTGTTTTCCCCAATTTTGGTTTCACGAGCTAAGTTGGTGTGTTTTTTTCTTCTTCTTTTAGTTGGTCTGATATCAGAGAAATCCAGTTAGTGTCCATGATGGGCATCTTTTTTAAGACCCAACTGGAGTTTCTTGGTGAGCACTCAGTAGGCCCTCCATGGATGCCTTTCAGAACCCATTTTAAAACCCCACCTGTTTCATTTCGGTTGTCAGTGGCTCATTTGTTAGTTACCTTTTTCTTTGGAGCAAAGTTTTTTTGGTTTCTTATTGGGGAATGTAACAAAATGGGGGCTTGTGTCCCAGGTTTGTTGTTGTCGCTCAAATCACTCTGAAACAAGGGAAGGTTGCATAAACACTAACAAAAAAATCATGGGGTGGTTCTCAATATGCCTACAACCATGCTCCAAGTGCTTTCCCCAAGGATGTTTTCTTGAGTACATTCTTGTGAGAACGAGAGTGTGGAGAACACATAAAACATTACATTTGAGAAGCACTCACGCTCCCCCTGCTGTATTATGTCACACTGCACCTCCCCATTCACTGAACCGAAACGAGATATACACAAAGCAAACTTTTACTTCATAATTATCAGCTAGCTACAATGCATTGCAAAACTATTCATCCCCCTTGGCGTTTTTCCTATTTTGTTGCATTACAACCTGTAATTTAAATGGATTTTTATCTGCATTTCATGTAATGGACAAAATAGTCCAAATTGGTGAAGTGAAATGAAAAAAAATGACTTGTTTCAAAAAAATAAAAAAAGGAAAAGTGGTGCGTGCATATGTATTCACCCCCTTTGCTATGAAGCCCCTAAATAAGATCTGGTGCAACCAATTACCTTCAGGAGTCACATAATTAGTTAGATTGCACACAAGTGGACTTTATTTAAGTATCACATGCTCTGTCACATGATCTCAGTGTATATACACACCTGTTCTGAAAGGTCCCAGAGTCTGCAATACCACTAAGCAAGCAGCACCACCAAGCAAGCGGCACCATGAAGACCAAGGAGCTCTCCAAACAGGTCAAGGACAAAGTTGCGAAGTACAGATCAGGGTTGGGTTAGAAAAAAATATCAGAAACTTTGAACATCCTACGGAGCAGCAATAAATCCATTATTAAACAAATTGAAAGAATATAGCACCACAACAAACCTGCCAAGAGAGCCGCCCACCAAAACTCACAGAACAGGCAAGGAGGGCATTAATCAGAGAGGCAGCAAAGAGACCAAAGATAACCCTGAAGGCGCTGCAACGCTCCACAGCGGAGATTGGAGTATCTGTCCATAGGACCACTTCAAGCTGTACACTCCAAAGAGCTGGGCTTTATGGAAGAGTTGCCAGAAAAAAAGCCAATGCTTAAAGGAAAAAAAGAACACGTTTGGTGTTTGCCAAAAGGCATGTGGGAGACTCCCCAAACATATGGAAGAAGGGGTACTATAGTCAGATGAGACAAAAATTGAGCTTTTTGGCCATCAAGGAAAACACTATGTCTGGAACAAACCCAACACCTTTCATCACCCTGAGAACAACATCCCCACAGTGAAGCATGGTGGTGGCAGCATCATGCTGTGGGGATGTTTTTCATCGGCAGGGAATGGGAAACTGGTCAGAATTTAAGGAATGATGGATGGTGCTAAATACAGGGACATTCTTGAGGGAAACCTGTTTCAGTCTTCCAGAGATTTGAGACTGGGACGGAGGTTCACCTTCCAGCAGGACAATGACCCAAAGCATACTGCTAAAGCAACACTCGAGTGGTTTAAGGGGAAACATTTAAATGTCTTGAAATGGCCTAGTCAAAGCCCAGACCTCAATCCAATTGAGAATATGTGGTATGATTTAACCCTTTCATGCGTGAGTTCCAACTATTTATAATGGTCGCCCCATTGTGAGTTTTTTTATGCACGTGATGTTAGAATGTTCTCTCCATTCCAGAATGTGATTGATACGTAACAGTACATTTTATCCGCGCTGCCCTCAAACTAAAGCACGCAGCCTGTTTATATTTATAGGCTGTTTCAACTTCAATTTCAAATGATTTTCTAACACGTTTTTATTCTAAAAACAGTTTGAATTTAGGTGTGTTCCGCCTCCTCATTCATTCACATAAAAATAGTAATTTTTACTTTTGCGGCCAATTCCATTTTTGAGACATTTCTGACACGGACAAAATTCCCCAAGCACTTCCCAATTGTTTGTGCAGTTCACATCTGCAGACATTTGCTCATCTCCCATCAGGACAGGATCTGCGCACGTGTTCACATTCTCCATTTTCCATTCCACATTTCTATTGTAGCGTACTGTATGTATGGATCATAATATATTTGTGTATTTTCTTTATAACCGTGGACACGTGAGGTAACGTTACTAATTTTATAACCTTTATGGTGTTATAGTCAATCGTGCTTATGTAGCTACATTCTTCTGTTAGCTCTGTAAAACAATGATAATTCCGTCAGAAGTATTATCTTGTGTTGTATTTTGAAGCTACATGGCCTTATGACTCCCAAGTGGTGCAGCGGTCAAAGGCATAGCACATCCGTGTTCGAGGCGTCACTACAGACTCCCTGGTTCAACTACAGACTCCCTGGTTCAAATCCAGGCTGCATTTCTATCAAAGTAAGTGCCTTATTACATTATATTAGTTTCCATATGCCATTTCTGCTGTAGCTTACTGTATGTATGGATCATAATATATTCCTTATAACCGTGGACACGTGAGGTAACGTTACACATTTTATAACCTTTATGGTGTTGTACTCAATCGTGCTTACGTAGATACATTCTATTAGCTCTGTAATACAATGCTAGTTGCGTCAGAGAACTATTAGCTTGTGTTGTATTTTGAAGCTACCCTGGCCTTATGACTCCCAAGTGGCACAGCGGTCTATGGCACTGCATCTCAGTGCTAGGCATCACTACAGACACCCTGGTTCAAATCCACAACTGGCTGTGATTGGGAGTCCCATAGTGCAGCGCACAATTGGCCCAGCGTTGTCTGAGTTTGGCCGGTGTAGGCCATCATTGTAAATAATAATTTTTTCTTAAATGACTTTGCCTAGTTAAATAAATAAAAAATATGGCAATGGTTTGTTTATTTGGTCTATTCAGCATAGCTCTGTTCTGCCCTGCTTTGCCCCCTTGTGGAGCTCAAAAGTTAGTTCCTTACTGTTATAACTCAAATCTGTGATTTTGTCAATGCAATAAACTATTTTTATTATAGCAGTGTTTATTATGTTACTTCTTTGTAGTATTGTTTTTTTGCTATATCCTTATATTGTATTCTAATGAATAATTCCTCTTTATTCTGTACTTTCAGAAACCACAAACATTATTTGCCGATATCATAACTGGAGCTGGACATCTTTGGAGCTGACTGACTGATCACCACCAGCATCTTCAAAGGGACATGCCACTTCGTCAGTGGACAAGGGAGATTCAAATTCAGGGTTCTCAATGGCTATAAGATTGGGGGGCAGCTCCTCACTGTCACTGTCAGAATCTGATTCCTGACTTTTATACTCAGACTCATTGTCAGAATTTTAAAAAACGTGGTTGACTGCTGGCACGGCCACTTGTATCAATAAATCACTATCAGAAAATGTTTTGTGGCAATTATTTGTGTATTTACTGTTTTATTCACGTTTTCAATTCTAGGTGACAAATCATGCATTCTGATTCTTGCACAGATTGTAATGGGCACATATTATGTGTGTAAAATGCTTTTTTGAAAGTTGTACTGATTATGATGAGCTAAGCTAATTCCAGCTGTGTAGCCATGTTTGTTGACATACAATGCATTCTGGGTTTTGCGTCTGTTTGACCGAAGATGTTATAACAATGAGGTGAGTAAGAGTTCACAAATTATTTTGAGGACTTCCGGAAATTAATGGTGGGATGTGAACGACGGTAGATGACACACCCCTTCAACATGCATACTGTAAACAGACCAAACTCATCTCCTCTTCTCTTATTATCTTCGGTTTCTGTGAGGAAAAAATGCGTGGCGGCACGCTGAAACTAATCGTCGGTTTACTTTCGATTTCTATACAGTGTTTTACCTAGTTATTTCGCTTAATGGTGAGCTCACCCGTGATGTGATTAATTAAACATAGTAATTGCTATTAGCTAATTCATATTGTAGTTTGTCAGCCCAGAGTTAGAAAATATGACTGCTTGTGTTGGGTCAATCTTTCCTCAGTTAGCGCTAGGACAAATGTAGCCTACATTTTTCCGGTTAGGATGATTGTGTTATGCTATATATACTTCTGTGAATATCTGAACATTGCATCCAAAAATAAACTGCTCACATTCTGGACATAACTTTGTAAGGACTGTGTTTGTGTAAATAGTTTCTGAAAAAAAGTGGCCAGCTCAAACGCTGATTGTTGCGTCATTTGAAACTGGCCGTTCTAAACGAGCATTCTAAATGAGTGTTCTAATCACACGGGGTGTGTTCGTACACTTCAGGGACCACTGTAGAACGATCACACCCGTGTGATGGTACGTGTGAAAGGGTTAAAGATTGCTTTACACCAGTGAAACCCATCCAACTTGATGGAGCTGGAGCAGTTTTGCCTTAAAGAATGGGCAAAAATCCCAGTGGCTAGATGTGCCAAGCTTATAGAGACATACCCCAATAGAGTTGCAGCTGTAATTGCTGCAAAGTATTGACTTGGTGGTGAATAGTTATGCACCCTCAAGGTTCACACCCCAAAAATATTTTGCATCTTAAAAGTTGTAGGCATGTTGTGTAAATGATACAAATCATACAAAACCCCCCAAATCGGTTTTAATTCCAGGTTGTAAGGCAAGAAAATAGAAAAATGTCAAGGGGGGTGAATACTTTGGCAAGCCACTGTATATGTGAATCGTTATAATCTAGCTAGCCAGCTAGTTAAACAGGCAAAAATGACCTACAACTAATGGTATTTAAGGTAGATGTAACGTTTTCGTGGGTAGCTAGCTACCCATTCTTCATGGATAGCTAGCCAGTTAGCCCTATTGACTTACTATGAACTTACTCATTCACTGAACATTCTTCCAGCCAGGATAATGGCAATAGATATGATATACACAAAGCAGATGTTTTATTTCATAACTATCAGCTAGCTATATGTGAATCTAATAATCTAGCTAACCAGACAGTTTAACAGGCAAAAATGACCTAAAACAAGTGTTATGCGACAATTCTTTGTGGGTAGCTAGTTAACTATTCTTCATGGCTATCCGGCTAGCTAACAGTAGTAGCCCTATTGACTTGAGCTTGCAATCTACTCAGACTAGTGGGTATTATAAGCAGGTAAACATGCCAAAATTAACACAGCATGTATCATGATCAAATATTGTAGTCAGGCAACATATGAGATGTGAATGGTTAACATTTCATTCCGAAGTTGGTGTTTTTTATTTTCTCTAGCTTCAGCTCAAATAGTGGCTGCCATTGATTTCAAGAAATGTTGCATAATTATTTTTACGTGTGAGTCATATTCTGTGCATACTTTCCATTGAAGCTTTCATCGTCGCATGCTTCAAAATATGTACAAATGGTGTACGCATTTGAAAAGTGCCCTCCATGCTCCGTTTTGCATACTTTGATTTAGACTCATACTCCGAACCTCTGTGATCCAATTTGCGTGCTCAGGGCATGGTAGTATGCTTTTTGAGAAACACCTGTGGACTTCGAATGAAAGTATTTGAAGAAAAGCCCACTTGGGAAGTACTAGACCGATGTACCAAAGAGGATCTTACTCTCGAGAAACATGCAGTCCTTGCAGATGAGTTTGTGTTGACGCTTTAAACTACCTTCATAAACAAAGTATACAGTAGTGATCCCTACACAAAATCAATCTAGAGAAGTTCAGCCTTTTCCCCCAGTGCCCGAAAAATATTAGTCAGAAAGGTGGAAACGAAGAACCAGTTATTTGTCATTACTGTCATGAGAAAGAACACATTAGCTGTGTCCAAATACCCATACAGTACTAGTGCACTATGACTTAAACTGCATACCATTTACTCATCGTTGCATACTATTTAGCATGTACTGTTTAGTATGCAGCATGAAATGGCCACAACACACTAGCGGCTCCTGATTGGCTGAGTAGGTGGGGCAGGGCTGAGTGCGGGTAGGGTTTTCCATATTCAACAGAAATGCATTGCATTAACCATTTCCAATTTGGAGTTATAGGCCTACTCAGGCTCGTTATAGGCAGACTATCACATTCAACCTATACTGTAGTAGACCATATAACCTATTTAAAAGTACTGAGACAGGAACCGATAATTTGGTTCCATTTCAACATATTTATTAGTCAAAAGGCACTCGCACAGCTGAGATATCTTTGTTGCAGATGCATGGTGACAGTTGAATAAGATAAGATAAAATAAGAAACCCACACACTGCTCTTGATAGTATCACTGCTCTTTAATAAGCATTAAGTATCGGCCTCAAGGCCTTCGTCAGAGCTTTTGTGAGTAAAAGAAAAAAAGTTGCAGACATAGCTCCACCCACATCCGTTCCATGCATCAAATGAGGTTGGAGTCTAGGGAAATAAATGTTACCAAATATAACAATGCATTTCATAAATATTGTAATAAAGTGTGTACATAAAACATATTAAACACGTCTGTAAAACCACAATGAGGACATCGACCAACCAAGCAAGTTTTCATAAATCATTGGGTACAGTGCAAGAAAAACGTCAAGAGTAATCTGAAATGGTGGCATTAATTAATTTTCACATTTACAACATAACATACATTTCATTATTAAGACCTTGAGGAAATAATGTCTGGAGGGTGAAAATCCCAAAACATTCTCTTTTGCTCAGAGTATTATTTAAATCACCTCCCCTGTCTGATATCTTAAATTTCTCTGTGCCACAAAATCTAAAGGTAAAAATGGTCATTAAAATGTACTGCGACTGGATAATCCCTGTCATTTCTACTGATTGAACATTTATGTTAATTCATTTCTGTTTGCGAGAACGAGAGGTTTTACCTACATAACACAGCCCACATGGACATTTTAATAATTTAGATAACATGGGTGGTGGAGCACGTAATAATGTAATTTATTTGGAACCGTTTTCCTGTATGTGGGTTGCCGAAATATTCACACTTCATCATATTGTTGCACTGTGTGCAACCTCTGCATCCATGGCTACCATTTGGGAGAGGGTGTAAAAGAAAGAGCCTGGCTGATTTTATTTTGTAGCTGGCAGTTGGCGTGGACCAATTTATTGCAGAAATTGCGACCTCTCCTATATACAATAAGTGGTGGATTCTTAAATCCAGCTGGCTAAGCTGGGTCCGATGATTAAACATGGCAGTGTTCCTTGACAGCATCTCCCACTTTGCGCGAGTTGAAAGTATACAGTACCAGTCAAAAATTTGGACACCTACTTATTCCAGGGTTTTTCTTTATTTTTGACTATTTTCCACATTGTTGAATAATAGTGAAGACCTCAAACTATGAAATAACACATATGGAATCATGTAGTAACCAAAATAGTGTTAAACTAACCAAATATATTTTCTATTTTAGATTCTTCAAAGTGGCCACCTTTGTCTTGATGACAGCTTTGCACACTCTTGGCATTCTCTCAACTGGCTTCATGAGGTACAGTGGTTCTTCCTCTAAAAATTGTGAGCTTATGCCATGGGATTTAGAGGTCATTTGTGGTTTAGTACGGTACCCTGCGTCACCACTTCATTGCTTCAGACCAGCAGAAGGGGGAGTTAGATCACTGATTTTGCTTTTGGGTCCTACTGGGTCTATAACAATGATGGGCGACATAAACCTAAATAGAAACTGATAATTGTGCTCGACTTCAGTATTACTTATGTCGTGTCTTTACCATCATTAACTGAAGATTGATCGTTTTTATCAAAGATTCTCTATAATTAGTTACTGTGCGATCAACTGATTAATCATGTAACTAATTAACTAGGAAGTCGGGGCACCAAAGAAAAATATTCAGATTACACAGTTATCATTTCCTAAAATAACTTATTTTATCAGATATTTTCTATCTGATCAATTAAATAGTTGGTTATCTGCACGAACCCAGTTTTCACTGTGTCATCCATACATCAATGAAATTTTATTTATTACTAATTCTGTAAACAAACAAACAAACAAGGTAAATGTAATGATAGGAAAATGCAGTGGGCGTTAAACAAAAAGTCTCATTTAAAATCCTTTACGTCATCAATTGCAATCAATATATATATTTACGCTCAGTGTGTCGTCTTGATCGCTGATGAAAAGTTTGTGTCTTTCGTAGAATTGCCCGTCTCTCTCTCTCCCTCTCTCTCTCTGTCTTGGTTAGAGGGGATAGTTCAAAGTGACATTCGTTATAGAATGGGTGTTTCGGGGGTTGTCGTTCTTCGCATTCTATGATACCGAATTCCTAGCTGCAGACTAGTAATTAGTATCAAAGACTTGCTCTTATTCGGTCGGTATCGATAGTCTAAGAGTTTAACTACGTGGTATGGTTAAAAGATTCTGCAACCTTTAGCCATCTCGTAATTGAGGTAAGCTCGGTCTGGTGATAATTTCTCAAAGTTGGGTTTTATTCGGAATGGCAGAAAAGGTCTGTCCCAGGATGTCTGACCCTAACTGGGCTCAGGGGCGGTCCTCTGATTTAGTTCAAATCCAATTCCCTTTTTGAGTTTTCCTTCATTAAACAGTCCAAAATCATATTGTGTAAACAGTATCATACTCACTCATTCATCTTATACAACAATTAGATGTAAACCTTATATCTGGGGCTATAATATAAACAGCGTTATGGTAATGTGGCCACACCGTCTCCCATGAGCTTCCCAAGTTGTGACAAACGGACCAGTCGTAGCTGGATTCTTCACCGATCTTTTACACTTTCTTCGGAACATGAAATTTGTTCGTACCTCAAGTTCTGTGAGGTGGAAGGATTTCCTTTGTCCTCTGTGAAAGTTTACCCTCTCTCTACTATGTGGCCATGTGGCAGGGTCTTCTCAGGAATTTATGACCTCTGACCACAGATCCATAATAAATTATTATGGGAATAAATATCACTGAATTACAGAAATATCCTCCAATCCTCCATATGTAATTGTCACTTCATATTTTTTGATATACTGTAGGCCTACCGTAGGTGACATGAGTCTCACTAGTGTTGAGTAATGTGCTGTTAAAAGTGGTGTAGGTCTTAATAATTTTAAGGGCATTTTGAAGTTAGAAGCAATAGGATTTGAAGCAATAGCCTACAACTACTTCAGCACCGTTTCGCGCTGCCCTGAGACAACCATGGGGACTGGTCTTGATAAATCAATGAGATTTTTATGTTCACTGAATCTCCCTTTGGGTATTGGTTAGACTAGAATTAGAAAATGATGGTGTAAAAATATTATGCTCTTAGTGTAACCATTATTTAGTTAGGCAAGTCAGTTAAGAACAAATTCTTATTTACAAGGACCGCCCACTCCTTCCTCCCCGTCGGGGAATTGAACCCCGGTCTCCCACGTGCCCTGCCCTCACGACACGGGGATTATTTAGCTAAATAGCACAGTACTGTACTCCCGACCGTCACATTGTACAGCTCCAACTTTTCCATTCTATCCTAACGGAAACCCAGAGGGTTTTTGGTTTTTCTTGGAATAGAAACACCATAATATTAATTAAGAAAATACCATTCAAAGTTAATGAATTGAATTGATTTCAATTGACTGATGAACTGTAAATCAGTAAAATCTTTGAAATTGTTGCATGTTGCATTTATATTTTTGTTCAGTATATTTTTGTTCAGTGTACAGTATATAATGTGACCATGAATTAATTTGATTATTCCTGATTGTTTGAAATGCAGTGTATTCACTGTTAATTGCTCAACATAGCTTATTTAGAGAAAACATTAAAATTGAGATACTGTATATATCATGAATCGCCCATAAGTAAAAAAAAATGTAGATAGGATTTTTAGGCCATATCGCCCAGCCCTACTCTGTAGCCACATGCCATGCAATCTTTGTCCCCACCCTTCCACCCAGCCTGCTAGATAGCTAGAACAGCTAATTACCCCTTAGCTTCCCCACATACTGTAATTGTCTAATTGAACCCTGCTGGGAAGGGTATAGAACCTAGCCAATACCTGACTTTGTAGATGTGGCAGAGGTATTCCATAATGTGCCATTCCAATACCCCAATCATTATACTAGGACTGCATGAGTCAAATGCATTTCAGGAGAAATGCTTGAAAGAATGCTTACATGTGGTGTGATGGTGACACAAAGCTGCAAATGGTGATATGCTGTCAATGTCACAGCCTGTATTAACATCCTTTTTTGTTAGCCATTAGGAACAGCACAGTGCTCTATAAGAGCTTTATCAGGCAGAGAGGTATTCCTGAACCACTTATCAATGTAGCACGGGGAGGGGGGGTAAAGCCTCGTGCCAGTCCAAGATAATCAACACTACAGTGGAAACGATCTGCAGGGCAGGCTGTGTCAAGCCTTAAGATGTTTTCTGCTGAAAGGATAGCGTCTAAATACCCAAAAGCCAGAATAATCCAATTTACTCGTAAAATGGAACTATCTAGATTGCAAATAACCTTGCTTCTTCACCCCTACTATTTCAGGGGGGGATTTCCCAGAGCCTAATGTCTGGGTTTAAATTATGCCAACCGTTTCAGTCTCCCAGTCCCTGCCACTGAAAAACATCCCGAATAAACTGATATACTTGCTGGACTAGTTTGCAGACATGTATTTATTCCTGTAGAAATGTGATTCCAAATAAATGTGAACGTGCAATGAAGATGGCAGAATTCAGATATGACATTGTTTTAGCACCACTAAGTTTTTAAACTACGGCGAGCTATACGGTTCCATGTGCCAATAAATAAGCACAATCTACTTTTTCAGTTTTTCAAATTGCCGCTGTCTTGAAGCTAAAATGTGTATATTGTATACTCTGCAAATGACCATACAGCTAATGACCATACAAAAAAAGAGTAACGGAGAGCAATGTACACTGAACAAAAATATAAACAGAACATGTAAAGTGTTGTTTTATCAGCTGAAATAAAAGATCACAGAATTTTTCCATATGCACAAAAAGGTTATTTCTCTCAAATTGTGCACAAATTTGTTTACTTATCTGTTAGTTTGCATTTCTCCTTTGCCAAGATAATCTATTCACCTGACAGGTGTGGCATATCAAGAAGATGATTAAACAGTATCATTACACAGGTGCACCTTGTGCTGGGGATAATAAAAAGCCACTCTAAAATGTGCAGTTGTCACACAACACAATGCCACACGTCTCAAGTTGAGGGAGCGTATAATTGGCATGCTGACTGCAGGAATGTCCACCAGAGCTGTTTCCAGAGAATTGAATATAATTTCTCTACCATAAGCTTAGATTTAGATTTAGAGAATTTTGCAGTACGTCAACCCGCCCTCAAAACAGAAGACCACGTGTAACCACACCAGCCTAGGACATGCTCATCCGGCTTCTTCACCTGCGAGATCGTCTGAGAACAGCCACCCGGACAGCTGATAAAACTGAGAAGTATTTCTGTCTGTAATTAAGCCCCTTTGTGAGGAAAAACTAATTCTGATTGGCTGTTTCTGGCTCCCCAGTGGGTGGGCCAGGCTTCCAAGTGGGTCAGCCTCTGCCCTCCCAGGCCCACCCATGGCTACACCCTGCCCAGTCATGTGAAATCCATCATATTTATTTTATTTCAATTGACTGATTTCATTATATGAACTGTAACTCAGTAAATTCATAATGTTTTAGCTTGTTGCGTTTAGATTCTTGGAAAATACAAGGAATTTGTGTTGAGTGCATGGGGGCCACAATCTTTATGCACCTCTGCTATTGTGTTTGACATTATCGTGCTTGTAGAATTAGGTGCAGAAAATGGAGATTATGCACTTGCCTAGGTCACAATAAATCTCTCACTTTTGGTGTGAGCAGGCATCACAAAAGGACTTAATGTTTGAGAAAAACAAGAACATGACCAATGCAAAAATGATTGCTTTCCCAGAGAGTGCATTTGGAAAGTATTCAGACCCCTTGTCTTTTCCATATTTTGTTACCTTACAGCCTTATTTTTAAATGGATGGGGAAAAAATCCTCAATCTACACACAATACCCCATAATGACAAAGCGAAAACAGGTTTTTGAAATGTTTACAAATGTATAAACAAAAAAAAAGATAAAGAATCCTTTTTCCATTGATCATCTTTGAGATGTTTATAGAACTTGATTGGATTCCACCTGTGGTAAACCCAATTGATTGGACATGATTTGGAAAGGCACACAACTGTCTGTGTAAGGTCCCACAGTTGACAGTGCATGTCAGAGCAAAAGCCAACCCATGAGGTTGAAGGAATTGTCCGTAAAGCTCCGAGACTGGATTGTGTCGTGGCACAGATCTGGGGACGGGTACCAAAAAATGTCTGCAGCATTGAAGGTCCCCAAGAACACCGTGGCCTCCATCATTCTTAAATGGAAGACGTTTGGAACCACCAAGGCTCTTCCTAGAGCTGGCCGCCCTCCTCAACTGAGCAATCGGGGGAGAACGGCAGCACTCCACCAAACAGGCCTTTATTTTGTTAATATTTGATATCAGTCCTCATTTAACTAGGCCTAAACTGGATGGAATCCCCGAGCTGATGAGGTCAAAATCTGTCGTTCTGCCACTGAGCAAGGCATTTAAACCACTGTTCCACGGGCGCTGAAGACGTGGATGTCAATCTAAGGCAGACCCCCGCACCTCTCTGATTCAGAAGGGTTGTGTTAATTGCGGAAGACACATTTCAGTTGAAGACATTCAGTTGTACAACTGACTAGGTATCCCCCCTTTCCCATTATAAGTAAATGAAGCAGACATAATGGAAATCATGGTCTATACAAATAAACTTCCCTTCCCTCCTCCTTCTTCTCCTCCCTTCCCTCCTCCCTCTCTGCGGATGACTTTGTCAACCACACTGGGTCATTACAGTTATTGTTATTTGTGGCCTTAAACATTATTTTGAGTTAATTCTATGAGGGGGAGGGTGTGCAAGGGTAAGGTCATGTGAAAATATTTTTTATGTTTGGGAGGTGGGTGTATTTTATTTGACAGCCTGATTCTCAGCAATCCAGTTTTCAAGAAGCAAAGTGTAGGATGCCACGTCATGAAGCCTTTTGCATCATATAATGCACCTGTATCTTGAATATTACTGCTGACATGCATACATTTTGGGACTGTATCAACACTGGACTTGGAATTCAGTGACACTCTCTCTAAATTTGAATGTCTCAGCCAACCTCTCTGGCCAGTGGCCTGGACCGCTGTATTCCTGTCACTATGGTTTCTGGACTCCTGCCTGGCAGACCTGTCACCTCCTAGAGAGCCAGGTCAAAGGTCTTAACCGCGCCAACCATCCACTGATTAGTAGTGTAATAAGCACCTTATACAGGCACCACAAATAACTCTGAACCCAGTTGAATAGAGATAGAGACAACCATAGTCTCTCTGGACCAAGACCACCTGGGGAGGGAGAGGAACTGGAGGTTCCGGGTTCAAGGACACCCACGCCTCTACTGTCCAAACCACCTACTCCTCCCCTCTGAAACACCATTGTTGCCTTTCAAGGGGCGCGGGCACCCGCTCAATAGACAATGGCCTGAATTCCTCCTCGCTAGTGAGTAACATGGTTTGCTTGCACTTGAAATGCACTTAAATTAATTCAGCTGAGCTCTTGCTTTTAAACAGTGCATTCACTGTTAGGTCTCCCTTTTTATAGACATCCATCCCTCGTCTCCTCGTTCCATGGTAGAATTGTACTCCCTGTTGACAGTGTGTCTCGACAGTCACGGAGTAAACAAAATCTCCACTTGTGTCCCCTCCCCCTGCCCAATTTTCTCTTGTTGTAACTGGAGTTCGTTGAGGAAAAACCAGATAGTCTTGTTACAAAAAAATATACTAACAGACCGTTTATATCGTACACACGTAGAAAAACACGATAAGTGCAGAATGAAGAAAGAGGGGGATGACACATTGATGCCATGTCCGTACATGTTTCCAGGCTGCTAGGTTGGCTGCTGTGGATGAGCAGAAGCAGGTCCATGCCTTGCACTCAACCCTAATTTGCTTGAACAGAAAGTAGATTTATATTTTGTTCAAATTGGTTTATATAGTACATTATATAGAGAGATGGGACTAAGTTATGGACGTTAATCTTTAGTTGTGTGAACCCCAAAACCCCAGTGCACATACAGTATGTCACAAATTACCTGAATCATAGCTTTTATTGAATTTCACCAGAGATGCACTATAAATGCCTTTAATCTTGTATTTTTTTAATTTCTTTATTTAACCTATATTTAACTAGGCAAGTCAGTTAACCTTCTTATTTACAATGATGACCTACCAAAAGGCAACAGGCCTTCTGTGGGGATGGGGGCCTAGGAAATAAATACAATGTAAATATAGGACAAAATGCACACCACAACAAGAGAGACAGCATTACATAAAGAGAGACCTAAGACAAAAACATAGCAAGGCAGCAACACATGACAACATAGCATGGTAGCAACATAACAACGACATGGTAGCAACACATGGTAGCAGCACAAAACCGTACAAACATTATTGGGCACAGACAACAGCACAAAAGGCAAGACGGTAGAGACAACACTACACCACACAAAGCAGCCACAACTGTCAGTAAGAGTGTCCATGATTGAGTCTTTGAATGAAGAGATTGAGATAAAACTGTCCAGTTTGAGTGTTTGTTGCTGCTCGTTCCTGTCGCTAGCTGGAGCGAACCGAAAGAGGAGCGACCCAGGGATGTGTGTGCTTTATGGGCCTTTTAACAGAATGTGACTGGCAGAACGGGTGTTGTATGTGGAGGATGAGGGCTGCAGTAGGTATCTCAGATAGGGGGGAGTAAGGCCTAAGAGGGTTTTATAAATAAGCATCAACCAGTGGGTCTTGCGATGGGTATACAGAGATGACCAGTTTACAGAGTATAGAGTGCAGTGATGTGTCCTATAAGGTGCACTGGTGGCAAATCTGATGGCCGAATGGTAAAGAACATCTAGCTGCTCGAGACCACCCTTACCTCACGATCTATAAATTATGTCTCCGTAATCTAGCATGGGTAGGATGGTCATCTGAATCAGAGTTAGTTTGGCAGCTGGGATGAAAGAGGAGTGATTACGATAGAGGAAACCAAGTCTAGATTTAATTGTAGCCTGCAGCTTTGATATATGCTGAGAGAAGGACAGTGAACCGCCATACTCCCAAGTACTTGTATGAGGTGACTCTCTCAAACTCTAAACCTTATGTGGGAAGAGGGGCATTCTTCTTACCAAACCACATGACCTTTGTTTTGGAGGTGTTCAGAACAAGGTTAATGGTAGAGAAAGCTTGTTGGATACTAAGAAAGCTTTGTTGTAGAGCATTTTTCACAAAACCCGGGGAGGGGCCATCTGAGTATAAGAATATCATCTGTATATAATTGGATGAGAGAGCTTCCTACTGCCTAAGCTATGTTGTTGGTGTAAATTGAGAAGAGTGTGGGGCATAGGATTGAGCCTTGGGGTACTCCCTTGGTGACTGCACTCTTTGAGAGAGCTTGTTAGTAAACAAGGCCAAAGATCCTCCTTGACACCAATACTCCTTAGCCGACCCACAAGAATGGAATGGTCTACCTTATCAAAAGCTTTGGCGAAGTCAATACAAATAGTCGCGCAATATTGTTTAGAATCAAGGAAAATGGTGACATCATTGAGGACATTTAAGGTTGCAGTGACACATCCATAACCTGAGCGGTAACCAGATTGCATACCCAAGAAAATACTATAGACATCAAAAAAGCCAGTCAGTTGATTATTGACAAGTTTTTCCAACACTTTTGATAAACTGGGCAAATAGAAATAGGCATATAACAGTTTGGATCAGCTTGATCTCCCTCCTAAAATAAAGGACCAGCTGTGGCTGCCTTCCAAGCAATGGGAACTTCCCCAGAAAGGAGAGACTGGTTAAAATGGTTGGCTTGGCAATGATAGGGCAGCAACCTTCAAGAAGAAAGGGTCTAAACCATCTGGCCCAGATGTTTTTGGGGTAATGTTTAATAAGGAGCTCCTTTAGCACCTTGAATACAGTGGCAGGGAAAAACTTTGTAGCGGGGCAGGGGAAAAAGAGGGAGAAGCATCGGGGATAGTCGCATTAGAAGGGGTGGGAGATGGGGAAATGTTCGATAGACAAGGAGGCATGGCTGAGTCAAATAGGAATCCTGACTTAATGAAGTGGTGATTAAAGAGCTCAGCCTTGTGCTTCTTGTCAGTAACAACCACATAATCAACATTAAGGGACATGGGCAGCTGTGAGGTGGAGGGTTTATTCTCCAGGTCTTTAATCATTTTCTAGAACTTCTTGGGGTTAGACCCACAGATAGAGATCTTAATGAGCATTTCTTAGACAATTGTCACAAGAAGGGATAATAATATTTATTTTGCCGGCTCTCTACTTAGTCTCGGGCCTAACACCATACTTGCCAATATATCCTCCAAACCACGGTTTCTCTGGCATTATCACTTAAATATTGTACTGGGCAAGATGTCAAACTGTGAAAGCAATTTTGTGTTCTATAAACAAACAATAAAGCAGGATGTTTGATGTTGTAGAACAGGGGTATCAAACATCTGACCCGTAGGCCCAATCCGGCCTACGGCTGGTTTAAGAAAACAAAAACAAAAAAATAATGTAGAAATTATAATGGACGTACATTATATTCATAAGGTTTCTTGACTGTCCAGCTCGCTAATAATCACTGTACACAATCAATGGACCTACATTCAAATTTAATTAATTTATTATTATTTATTTTTTTTTACAGTTTATTTAGTAAATACTTTCTTAACCTTTTATAACTAGGGGGCAGTATTTTCATTTTTTGATAAAAAACATTCCCGTTTTAAATGGGATATTTTGTCACGACAAGATGCTCGACTATGCATATAATTGAAAGCTTTGGATGGGAAACACTCTGACGTTTCCAAAACTGCAAAGATATTGTCTGTGAGTGCAACAGAACTGATGTACAAGTGAAACCCAGATAAAACTCCAATCAGGAAGTGCCGCATTTTGTAAAACCGCCTGATGCCAATGACTCCTTATATGGCTGTGACTGAGCTACGAATGAGCTTACGTTTGCTACGTATTCCCCAAGGTGTCTACAGCATTGTGACGTATTTTTACGCATTTATGTTGAAGAATAGTCGTAAGGGACCACATTTTGCAAGTGTTCACATGATGGCTCTGGCAGAAAATCTTGCGTAAAGTACACAAGTAGCCATTTTTCCAATCGCTTCTTATGAGAAACCAATTGTCCCTACGGATATTTTATTGAATAGATATGTGGAAAACACCTTGAGGATTGATTCTAAACATCGTTTGCCATGTTTCTGTCGATATTATGGAGCTAATTTGGAAAAAGTTCGGCATTGTAGTGACTGCATTTTCCGGTCGATTTCTCAGCCAAACGTGAATAACAAACGGAGCTATTTTGCCTACAAAAATAATATTTTTGGAAAAAAGGAACATTTGCTATCTAACTGGGAGTCTCCTGAGTGAAAACATCCAAAGTTCTTCAAAGATAAATTATTTAATTTGATTGCTTTTCTTATTTTCGTGAAAATGTTGCCTGATGCTAGCAGAGCCTAGCCATAGCATTATGCCATGATAAACTTACACAAATGCTTGTCTAGCGTTGGCTGTAAAGCATATTTTAAAAATCTGAGTTGACAGTGTGATTAACAAAAGGCTAAGCTGTGTCTCAATATATTTCATTTGTGATTTTCATGAATAGGAACATTTTCTAGGAAGATTTATGTCCGCTGCGTTATGCTAATTAGTTTGAGGCTACGTTACACTCCCGCATGCGGGATGGGTAGTATTTGTTTTTCTTAACTGCATTGTTGGTTAAGGACTTGTAAAATAAGCATTTCACCTATTGTCTTCGGGGCATGTGACAAATAAAATTTGATTTGATTTGACTCTCCAGCTCGCTAATAATCACTAGACCAGTGGTTCTCAACTGGTTTTGCCTCAGGACCCAAATTGAACCATGTTGTCTCAGTCGTGACCCAAAATTCACATTGCGAAAAAATACAATCTGGAGAAAAAAATTCATGCTGTATTGATAGTAAATGTAGCAATTATATGCCAAGGGAACAACATTCCCACCTCTTTCATAGTCAGTAATGACATTTTTACCATGTTTTTGATGTTGGCAGCTTCATTAAATAGTACCCGCAAAACACCAGTCCCAACATCAATAGTGAAGAGGTCTTCTAGGCAGAGTTCCTCTGTCCAGTGTCTGTATTCATTTCCCATCTTAATCTTTTATTTTTATTGGCCAGTCTGAGATATGGCTTTTTCTTTGCAACTTTGCCTGGAAGGCCAGTATCCTGGAGTAGCCACATCACTGTTGACATTGAAACTGGTGTTTTGCGGGTACTATTTAATGAAGCTGCCAGTTGAGGACTTGTGAGTTGTCTGTTTCTCAAACTAGACACTCTAATGTATTTGTCCTCTTGCTCAGTTGTGCACCGGGGCCTCATACTCCTCTTTCTATTCTGGTTAGAGCCAGTTTGCACTGCTCTGTGAAGGGAGTAGTACACAGTGTGGTACAAGATCTTCAGTTGCTTGGCAATTTCTCATATGGTGTAGCCTTTTTTCTTCTCAGAACAAGAATAGACTGATGAGTTTCCGAAGAAAGTCCTTTGTTTCTTGACATTTTGAGCCTGTAATCAAACCCACAAATGCTGATGTTCCAGATACTCAACTATACTCAACTCTAAAGAAGGCCAACAGTTTTCAGGCCCCATCGAAGCAGCGTTACCCATGCAGAGCAAGGGGAACAACTACTAGAAGGCTCAGAGTGAGTGACGTTTGAAACGCTATTAGTGCGCTACCTAGCCATTTCACTTCGGTTACACCAGCCTCATCTCGGGAGTTGATAGGCTTGAAGTCATAAACAGAGCAATGCTTGACGCACAACGAAGAGCTGCTGGCAAATCGCACGAAAGTGCTGTTTGAATGAATGTTTACGCGCCTGCTTCTGCCTATCACCTCTCAGTCAGATACTTAGATACTTGTATGCTCAGTCAGATTATATGCAACGCAGGACACGCTAGATAATATCTAGTAATATCATCAACCATGTGTAGTTAACTAGTGATTATGATTGATTGTTTTTTATAAGATAAGTTTAATGCTAGCTAGCAACTTACCTTGTGTTACTGCATTTGCGTAACAGGCAGTCTCCTTGTGGAGTGCAACGAGAGAGAGGCAGGTCGTTATTGCGTTGGACTTGTTATTGCGTTGGACTCGTTAACTGTAAGGTTGCAAGATTGGATCCCCGAGCTGACAAGGTGAAAATCTGTCGTTCTGCCCCTGAACGAGGCAGTTAACCCACCGTTCCTAGGCCATCATTGAAAATAAGAATGCGTTCTTAACTGACTTGCCTAGTTAAATAAAGGTGTATATAAAATATATATATTTTTTAATTGATTTAAAGTAAGTGTTCATTCAGTATTGTTGTAATTGTCATTATTACAAGTAAATAAATAAAAATTGGCCAATTTAATTGGTATCAGCTTTTTTGGTCCTCCAATAATCGTTATCGGTATCGACGTTGAAAAATCATAATCGGTCAACCTCTAGTTTGGGCACATAAAATGTTTTCTTGAGGCAAGCCGAAGTCATTAGCCAAAGTCTACGCCCCTTCGTCGGTGATTGGTCAACAGCAGGGATTCTTCAATAAAGTCTTTGTTGTTATTCAACAAGAGACAATTTGTTTTCATGCACAATTTTTCATTAAGAAATCCTGCACCAAACATCTTAGTTAGATGTAAAATTGCGCAACTAAGATCTTCTTGGGAAAAGCACCTAAATTAATGACAGTTATCTTAGATTAAATCAGACTATTTTGAGGAAGTGTCTACTGACGACAGCGTCTCAAAATGGAAAAACAGTACTATTTTCTAGTTTTTTTTTCAATGGTTGCTAAACCCAAGTAGAGAAGCATGACAAGAGAGCCCTGTCTATTATTGTAATTATTATGGAAGTGAACTCCTGTAAGTATATCTCAAAAAGCTGGTGCATGTTCCCTTTCGTTCTTCACCAGTGACAACATGCCCATAGAAAGAAAACTCTTGAAGCTATTACTTAGTGGACTGACACTGGTCATAAATCCGTCCTGAGTCAGCGCCCACAGGCTGTAAAAAACTACAGGCAATAATTTGATTTATCAACCAATCTAGAAAGAGAGAAAATTGAGAAATGAATGCGTGACCCCTAATAGACTCTGATCATAGAGATGAACACTGAAACACAGAGTTAGTACAGAACAGCGTTCAACTGCACCTTGAGATTTTGTTGACAAGATTGTATCTGTACAGTTCTAAGGTAATATGAAAAATAATTTTCGCTTCTTTGTCACCCTCTTTAAAGGATTATCTTGTGTAATTTATGTTCATGTACAGTACCAGTCAAACGTTTGGACACACCCTCTCATTCAAGGTTTTTTCTTTATTTTTTTACTATTTTCTATATTGTAGAATAATAGTGAAGATATCAAAACTATGAAATAACAAATGAAATCATTTAGTAACCCAAAAAGTGTTCAAATATATTTTAGATTCTTCAATGTAGCCACCCTTTGCCTTGATGACAGCTATGCACACTCTTGGCATTCTCTCAACCATCTTCACCTGGACTGCTTTTCCAACAGTCTTGAAGGAGTTCCCACTTATACTGAGCACTTGTTGAGTGCTTTTCCTTCACTCTGCAGTCCAACTCATCCCAAACCATCTCAATTGGGTTGAGGTTGGTGATTGTGGAGGCCAGGTCATCTGATGCAGCACTCCATCCCTCTCCTTCTTGGTCAAATAGCCCTTACACAGCCTGGAGGTGTGTTGGGACATTGTCGTGTTGAAAGACAAAATATAGTTCCACTAAGCATAAACCAGATGGGATGGCGTATCACTACAGAATGCTGTGGTAGCCATGTTGGTTAAGTGTGCCTTGAATTCAAAATAAATCACTGACAGTCTCACCAGCAAAGCACGTCCACACCATCACATCTCCCCCTCCTCCAAGCTTCACGGTGGGAACCACACATGCGGAGATCATCCGTCCACCTACTCTGCGTCTCACAACCAAAAACCAAAAATCGCAAATTTCGACTCATTAGATTTCCACCGGTCTAATATCCATTGCTCGTGTTTCTTGGCCAAAGCAAGTCTCAAATCAAATTTTATTTGTCACATACACATGGTTAGCAGATGTTAATGCGAGTGTAGTGAAATGCTTGTGCTTCTTGTTCCGACAGTACAGTAATATCTAACAAGTAATCTAACATTTCCCCAACAACTACCTTATACACACAAATCTAAAGGGGTGAATGAGAATATGTACATATAAGTATATGTATGAGTGATGGCCAAGCGGCATAGGAAAGGTGCAATAGATGGTATAAAATACAGTATATATGGGTAATGTCAGATATGTAAACATAATTAAAGTGCCATTATTTAGGGTGGCATTGTATAAAGTGAAGAGTGATCCAGTGGCCAGTGATTGGGTCTCAATGTAGGCAGCAGCCTCTCTGAGTTAGTGGTTGCTGTTTAGCAGTCTGATGGCCTTGAGATTGAAAAACAGCTTCTGTCTCTCGGTCCCAGCTTTGATGCACATTTACTGACCTCACCTTCTGGATGGTAGAGGTGTGAGTAGGCAGTGACTTGGGTGATTGATGTCCTTGATGATCTTTTTGGCTTTCTTGTGACTTCGGGTGTTGTAGGTGTCATGGATGGCAGGTAGTTTACCCCTGGTGATGCGATGTGCAGACCACACCACCCTCTGGAGAGCCTTGCGGTTGAGGGCGGTGCAGTTCCCATACCAGGCTGTGATACAGCCCGACAGGATGCTCTCAATTGTGCATCTGTAAAACTTTGTTAGGGTTTTGGGTGACAAGCCACATTTCTAAAGTCCCCTGAGTTTGAAGAGGCACTGTTGTGCCTTCTTCACCACACTGTCTGTGTGGGTGGACCATTTCTGTTTGTCTGTGATGTGTACGCCGAGGAACTTAAAACTTTCTACCTTCTCCACTGCTGTCCCTTCGATGTGGATAGGGGGTGCTCCCTCTGCTGTTTGCTGAAGTTCACGATCATCTCCTTTGTTTGTTTTGTTGACATTGAGTGTGAGGTTGTTTTCCTGACACCACACTCCCAGAGTCTCATCATTGTTGGTAATCAAGTCCACTACTGTTGTGTTTGCAAACTTGATGATTGAGTTGAAGGCGTGCATGGCCACACAGTCATGGGTGAACAGGGAGTACAGGAGGGGGCTGAGCACATACCCTTGTGGGGCCCCAGTGTTGAGGGTCAGCGAAGTGGAGATGTTGTTTCCTACCTTCACCACCTAGGGGCGGCCCATCAAAGTCCAGGACCCACTTGCACAGGGCGGGGTTGAGACCCAGGGTGATGAGCTTGGAGGGTACCATGGTGTTGAATGCTGAGCTGTAGTCAATGAACAGCATTCTTACATTGGTATTCCTTTAGTCCAGATGGGATAGGGCAGTGTGATGGCGATTGCATTGTCTGTGGACCTGTTGGGGCGGTATGCAAACTGAATTGGGTCTAGGGTGGCCTGTAAGGTGGATGTGATATGATCCTTGACTAGTCTCTCAAAGCACTTCATGATGACAGAAGTAATTTACATTTACATTTAACATTTAAGTCATTTAGCAGACGCTCTTATCCAGAGCGACTTACAAATTGGTGAATACCTTCTGACATCCAGTGGAACAGCCACTTTACAATAGTGCATCTAAATCATTTAAGGGGGGGTGAGAAGGATTACTTATCCTATCCTAGGTATTCCTTGAAGAGGTGGGGTTTCAGGTGTCTCCGGAAGGTGGTGATTGACTCCGCTGTCCTGGCGTCGTGAGGGAGTTTGTTCCACCATTGGGGGCCAGAGCAGCGAACAGTTTTGACTGGGCTGAGCGGGAACTGTACTTCCTCAGTGGTAGGGAGGCGAGCAGGCCAGAGGTGGATGAACGCAGTGCCCTTGTTTGGGTGTAGGGCCTGATCAGAGCCTGGAGGTACTGCGGTGCCGTTCCCCTCACAGCTCCGTAGGCAAGCACCATGGTCTTGTAGCGGATGCGAGCTTCAACTGGAAGCCAGTGGAGAGAGCGGAGGAGCGGGGTGACGTGAGAGAACTTGGGAAGGTTGAACACCAGACGGGCTGCGGCATTCTGGATGAGTTGTAGGGGTTTAATGGCACAGGCAGGGAGCCCAGCCAACAGCGAGTTGCAGTAATCCAGACGGGAGATGACAAGTGCCTGGATTAGGACCTGCGCCGCTTCCTGTGTGAGGCAGGGTCGTACTCTGCGGATGTTGTAGAGCATTAACCTACAGGAACGGGCCACCGCCATGATGTTAGTTGAGAACGACAAGGTGTTGTCCAGGATCACGCCAAGGTTCTTAGCGCTCTGGGAGGAGGACACAATGGAGTTGTCAACCGTGATGGCGAGATCATGGAACGGGCAGTCCTTCCCCGGGAGGAAGAGCAGCTCCGTCTTGCCGAGGTTCAGCTTGAGGTGGTGATCCGTCATCCACACTGATATGTCTGCCAGACATGCAGAGATGCGATTCGCCACCTGGTCATCAGAAGGGGGAAAGGAGAAGATTAATTGTGTGTCATCTGCATAGCAATGATAGGAGAGACCATGTGAGGTTATGACAGAGCCAAGTGACTTGGTGTATAGCGAGAATAGGAAAGGGCCTAGAACAGAGCCCTGGGGGACACCAGTGGTGAGAGCGCGTGGCGAGGAGACAGATTCTCGCCACGCCACCTGGTAGGAGCGACCTGTCAGGTAGGACGCAATCCAAGCGTGGGCCGCGCCGGAGATGCCCAACTCGGAGAGGGTGGAGAGGAGGATCTGATGGTTCACAGTGTCGAAGGCAGCCGATAGGTCTAGAAGGATGAGAGCAGAGGAGAGAGAGTTAGCTTTAGCAGTGCGGAGCGCCTCCGTGATACAGAGAAGAGCAGTCTCAGTTGAATGACTAGTCTTGAAACCTGACTGATTTGGATCAAGAAGGTCATTCTGAGAGAGATAGCGGGAGAGCTGGCCAAGGACGGCACGTTCAAGAGTTTTGGAGAGAAAAGAAAGAAGGGATACTGGTCTGTAGTTGTTGACATCGGAGGGATCGAGTGTAGGTTTTTTCAGAAGGGGTGCAACTCTCGCTCTCTTGAAGACGGAAGGGACGTAGCCAGCGGTCAGGGATGAGTTGATGAGCGAGGTGAGGTAAGGGAGAAGGTCTCCGGAAATGGTCTGGAGAAGAGAGGAGGGGATAGGGTCAAGCGGGCAGGTTGTTGGGCGGCCGGCCGTCACAAGAAGCGAGATTTCATCTGGAGAGAGAGGGGAGAAAGAGGTCAGAGCACAGGGTAGGGCAGTGTGAGCAGAACCAGCGGTGTCGTTTGACTTAGCAAACGAGGATCGGATGTCGTCGACCTTCTTTCCAAAATGGTTGACGAAGTCATCTGCAGAGAGGGAGGAGGGGGAGGGGGAGGAGGATTCAGGAGGGAGGAGAAGGTGGCAAAGAGCTTCCTAGGGTTAGAGGCAGATGCTTGGAATTTAGAGTGGTAGAAAGTGGCTTTAGCAGCAGAGACAGAGGAGGAAAATGTAGAGAGGAGGGAGTGAAAGGATGCCAGGTCCGCAGGGAGGCGAGTTTTCCTCCATTTCCGCTCGGCTGCCCGGAGCTCTGTTCTGTGAGCTCGCAATGAGTCGTCGAGCCACGGAGCGGGAGGGAGGACCGAGCCTGCCTGGAGGATAGGGGACATAGAGAGTCAAAGGATGCAGAAAGGGAAGAGAGGAGGGTTGAGGAGGCAGAATCAGGAGATAGGTTGGAGAAGGTATGAGCAGAGGGAAGAGATGATAGGATGGAAGAGGAGAGAGTAGCGGGGGAGAGAGAGCGAAGGTTGGGACGGCGCAATACCATCCGAGTAGGGGCAGTGTGGGAAGTGTTGGATGAGAGCGAGAGGGAAAAGGATACAAGGTAGTGGTCGGAGACTTGGAGGGGAGTTGCAATGAGGTTAGTGGAAGAACAGCATCTAGTAAAGATGAGGTCGAGCGTATTGCCTGCCTTGTGAGTAGGGGGGGAGGTGAGAGGGTGAGGTCAAAAGAGGAGAGGAGTGGAAAGAAGGAGGCAGAGAGGAATGAGTCAAAGGTAGACGTGGGGAGGTTAAAGTCGCCCAGGACTGTGAGAGGTGAGCCGTCCTCAGGAAAGGAGCTTATCAAGGCATCAAGCTCATTGATGAACTCTCCGAGGGAACCTGGAGGGCGATAAATGATAAGGATGTTAAGCTTGAAAGGGCTGGTAACTGTGACAGCATGGAATTCAAAGGAGGTGATAGACAGATGGGTAAGGGGAGAAAGAGAGAATGACCACTTGGGAGAGATGAGGATCCCGGTGCCACCACCCCGCTGACCAGAAGCTCTCGGGGTGTGCGAGAACACGTGGGCGGACGAAGAGAGAGCAGTAGGAGTAGCAGTGTTATCTGTGGTGATCCATGTTTCCGTCAGTGCCAAGAAGTTGAGGGACTGGAGGGAGGCATAGGCTGAGATGAACTCTGCCTTGTTGGCCGCAGATCGGCAGTTCCAGAGGCTACCGGAGACCTGGAACTCCACGTGGTTCGTGCGCGCTGGGACCACCAGATTAGGGTGGCCGCGGCCACGCGGTGTGGAGCGTTTTTTATGGTCTGTGCAGAGAGGAGAGAACAGGGATAGATAGACACATAGTTGACAGGCTACAGAAGAGGCTACGCTAATGCAAAGGAGATTGGAATGACAAGTGGACTACACGTCTCGAATGTTCAGAAAGTTAAGCTTACGTAGCAAGAATCTTATTAACTAAAATGATTGAAATGATACAGTACTGCTGGAGTAGGCTAGCTGGCAGTGGCTGCGTTGTTGACTTTGTAGGCTAGCTGGCAGTGGCTGCGTTGTTGACACTACACTAATCAAGTCGTTCCGTCGAGTGTAATAGTTTCTACAGTGCTGCTATTCGGGGGCTAGCTGGCTAGCTAGCAGTGTTGATTGCGTTACGTTACGTTAAAAGAACGACAATAGCTGGCTAGCTAACCTAGAAAATCGCTCTAGACTACACAATTGTCTTAGGTACAAAGACGGCTATGTAGCTAGCTAGCTACGATCAAACAAATCAAACCGTTGTACTGTAATGAAGTGAAATGAAAATGTGATACTACCTGTGGAGCGAAGCGGAATGTTGACCGGGTAGTTGAAGTTCTATTCGGTAGAGGTTGGCTAGCTGTTGGCTAGCTAGCTAGCAGTATCTCCTACGTTAAGGACGACAAATAGCTGGCTAGCTAACCTCGGTAAATTAAGATAATCACTCTAAGTCTACACACTCTAAACTACACAATTATCTTGGATACGAAGACAGCAAAGACAACTATGTAGCTAGCTAACACTACACTAATCGAGTCGTTCAGTTGAGTGTAATAGTTTCTACAGTGCTGGTGGACGTTAGCTAGCTGCTTAGCTAGCTGCTGGGCAGATAGCAGTGTAGACTACGTTAGGACGACGAAATACGATAATTACGCAATTATCTTTGATACAAAGACGGCTATGTAGCTAGCTAAGAAGAAATTGCTAGGATTAGACAAATCAAACTGTTGTACTATAATGAAATGTAATGAAAATGTAATGAAAAGTTATACTACCTGCGGACCGAAGTGTAGATGCGACCGCTCGCTCCAACCCAGTTCAGTTGTCTTTGCTTTCTTGGGTACAAGAACAATGGTAGCTATCTTGAAGCATGTGGGGACAACAGACTGGGATAGGGAGCGATTGAATATCTCCCTAAACACCCCCGCCAGCTGGTCTGTGCATGCGCTGAGGTCGTGGCTAGGGATACCGTCTGGGCCAGCAGCCTTGAGAGGGTTAACACGTTTAAATCAATATGCTGGGCAAATTTAGGTAGCCTTGTTCTCAAATTTGCTTTGTTAAAATCCCCAGCTACAATAAAAGCAAATTCAGGAAGTATAGTTTCCAGTTTGCATATACTCCACTCGCCAGCACCTCGCCTAAATAGGTGTGCGTTTCTTTTTCTTCTAGACCTTCCAGTTTGCATATAGCCTTGTGAAGTTCCTTGATTGCTGTCTTGGTGTCTGCTTGAGAGGGAATGTACACCTCTTTGACTATAACTGACGAGAGTTCTCTTGGTAGGTTAAATGGCCGGCATTTGATTGTAAGGAATTCTAGATCAGATGAGCAGAAGGACTTGTCCTGAATGTTGTTATGGTTACACCATGAGTTGTTAATTCTAAAGCTTACACCCCCGCCCTTCCTCTTCCCAGAGAGGTGTTTATCTCTGTCGGCACGATGCATGGAGAAAAGCCCAGTGGCTGGACCGATTCCGACAACATATCCTGAGAGAGCAATGTTTCTGCGAAACAGAGAATGTTACAATATCTGATGTCTCTCTGGAAGGCAACCCTTGCTCGAATTTAGGCTACCTTGTTGTCAAGAGACTGGACATTGGCTAGTAGTAGGGGCGGTGGGCGATATGCTCGTCTACTGCGCCTGGCCAGGTGGCCACTTCGTCTGCCCCTTCTGCGGCATCGTTGTTTTGTTTTGGGTCGACTACTGGAATTAGATCCAATTTCCTGGGTGGTGGTCCGAACAGAGGATCCGATTCGGGAAAGTCGTATTCCTGGTCGTAATGTTGGTAGGTTGACGTTGCTCTTATATCCAATAGTTCTTCCCAGGTGTATATAATAAGACTTAAGATTTCCTGGAGTAACAATGTAAGAAATAATACATAAAAAACGAAATACTGTGTCATTTCCTAAGAACTCGAAGCGAGGCAACCATCTCTCCTTCTTATTGGTGTCCTTTAGTAGTGGTTTCTTTACAGCAATTCAATCATGAAGTCCTGATTCAGGCAGTCTCCTCTGAACATTTGATGTTGAGATGTGTCTGTTACTTCAACTCTGTGCATTTATTTGGGCTGCAATTTCTGGCTGATAACTCTAATGAACTTATCCTCTTCAGCAGAGGTAACTCTGGGTCTTCCTTTCCTGTGGCGGTCCTCATGAGAGCCAGTTTCATTATAGCCCTTGATGGTTTTTGCGACTGCACTTGAAGCAACTTTCAAAGTTCTTGAAATGTTCTCAATTGACTGACCGTCATGTCTTAAAGTAATGATGGATTGTCATATATCTTTACCTATTTGAGCTATCTTGCTGTAATATAGACTTGGTCTTTTACCAAATAGGGCTATCTTCTGTATACCACCCCTACCTTGTCACAACACAATTGATTGGCTCAAACGTATTAAGAAGGAAATACATTAAACAAATTTACTTTTAACAAGGCACACTTAATTGTATTGCATTCCAGGTGACTACCTCATGGTTGAGAGAATGCAAAGCTGTAATTACGGCAAAGGGTGGGTACTTTGAAGAATCTCAAATATAAAATATATTTTGATTTGGTTAACACTTTTTTGGTGAGTACGTGATTCCATATGTGTTGATGTCTTCACTATTATTCTACAATGTAGAAAATAGTAAAAATAGTAAAGGTGCATTTATATTGGTCCAACACAGACCAATTAAGCGGTCGATTATATGGTTGCGTTTACACAGGCAGATTCTTTTCACATCAGATCTTTTTAATGGCTGATCTGATTGGTAAAAAGACCAATTAGTGCACAAAAGGGCAGAATTGGGCTGCCTGTCACTACCTATGTGAATTGAAATACGGAGCAGTCTGGACTGGAGTCGGATGCTTTTTTTGTTGCCAGATTCCCTTGTCACACTAGGCATGTGCCATGGAGGGTCTTAATCGTCCATATCTAATTTGCTGGTCAGGTGTTGTGAGGAAAATCCTGAGGTGTTGGGATCTGGAGCTCTTCTCCCAACTCCCACAGGATTATGCAAATGTACCCTAAATTATTTGGAGTAAAACTATTGACTAATTGTGAGAACAAACAAGGAGAGAAAATGAGATGAGTGAAATAGTGTGTTTCTGCAACACATCAATAAATTCCTCTCACGTGTGCAGTTAAACCGTATAATATAAGATGTATGAGCTGGGGACATTTTACTGGAAGGCAGCGTTGCAGATATATGAGCTCCTGAGTGGCGTAGTGGTCTTAGGCACTGCCTCTCAGTGCAAGAGGTGTCACTGCAGTCCCTGGTTCAAATCCAGGCTGCATCACATCTAGCCATGTTTGGGAGTGTCATAGGGTGGTGTATGCTTGGCTCAGCGTTGGCTGGTGCAGGCTGTCGTTGTAAATAGGACTTTCCTAGTTAACATTTATTTCATTATCTTTAAAAAATATATATTTTTTAAGTGTTCTGTTTATTATAAAGATTACACAAATCTTTTTTTATTGCGCATAAAATTAACTATTATATTGGAAATCTAATGCAGATGAGAATGAACTATGTCGGCCAAATCTAGTGCAACGTTTGTTGTACCTGGTCCCTGTCAACGACACAAAAAAATAACTCTACACACTTAATCAAAGTCAATACATGCTCTTTGATTTTTAGTTATTCCTACAGTTTTTATAACCACAAACAAATAGGATAAATGGACACAGTCCTGGAACAGATTCCTCTGAGCAGGCCTTTGAGTGCAGTGGGGCCTAATATCTGCAGCACAGGAGAGAGAGAGAGCCATGGGAAGGACTCATTGGCATATGAATCAGATTCCAGATCCAGGAAAAAGGCCCATTGTTAGGAATACCAGCAGTGTGTGAGTGAAACCAACGAGTGATGTGAAGGACTGAAGGTCAGTTAGCACTCCCATAGTTCTCAGGAGCCATGGGAAAATGTGACAGAATATCAAACAAATGCTTAAGTGTGGCTGTGGCCCCTTCTAGACCTAGCTTGTTCTTGGCATTTGAGACTGGTGGGTAGTGTGGGTACACACACTAGCCTTAAGGCATCAGCATGCTTCAGTTCGGCTGGCGGCTAGCCAAAGTCAGATAGGCAAACCGAACGAGTGTGTTCGCAAACTCCCTTTAGGTTAGAATTAGAATGGAATTTGAGTAAAGACGTAAACTTTGAAGTAACTCTTTTTTTAATCATTGCTGTCTTACATTTATTGATAGTGGCTTCAGGCGATGTTGCAATCCCTCATCAGGATCTGTATGTGAGACTGGTTGCCCTCTGTCTTTCTTGAAACATTTATTTAATCCATTGGACGTTCAAAAGTTTGGGGTCAGTTAGACGCTTTCTTATTTTTGAAAGAAAAGCTACAAAAAATTGTCCATTAAAATAATATCAAATTTATCAGAAATACAGTGTAGACATTGTTAATGTTGTTGTAAATGACTATTGTAGCTGGAAATGGCAGATTTTTACACATTTAATATCTACATAGCCGTAAAGAGGCCCCTTATCAGCAACCAAAACTCCTGAGTTCCAATGGCACGTTGTGTTAGCTAATCCAAGTTTATCATTTTAAAAGACTAATTGATCATTAGAAAACCATTTTTACAATTATGTTAGCACAGCTGAAAACTGTTGTTCTGATTAAATACGCAATAAAACTGGCCTTCTTTAGACTCGTATCTGACCTTCTTTAGACTAGTTGAGTATCTGGAGCATCAAATCAAATTTTATGAGTCACATGCGCCGAATAAAACAGGTGTAGACCTTACAGTGAAATGCTTACTTACAAGCCCCTAACCAACAATGCAGTTTAAAAAATGCAGAAAAGAATAAGCGGTAAACGTAACAAGTAATTAAAGAGCAGCAGTGAAATATCAACGTCAAAGCCATGAAGTGCTTTGAAAGGCTGGTCATGGCTCACATCAACACCATCATTCCAGAAACCCTAGACCCACTCCAATTTGTATACCGCCCAACAGATCCACAGATGATGCAATCTCCATTGCACTCCACACTGCCCTTTCCCACCTGGACAAAATGAGCACCTACAGTGGGGAGAACAAGTATTTGATACACTGCTGATTTTGCAGGTTTTCCTACTTACAAAGCATGTAGAGGTCTGTCATTTTTATGATAGGTACACTTCAACTGTGAGAGACGGAATCTAAAACAAAAATCCAGAAAATCACATTGTGCGATTCTTAAGTAATTAATTTGCATTTTATTGCAATACATAAGTATTTGATCACCTACCAACCAGTAAGAATTCCGGCTCTCACAAACCTGTTAGTTTTTCTTTAAGAAGGCCTCCTGTTCTCCACTCATTACCTGTATTAACTGCACCTGTTTGAACTTGTTACCTGTATAAAAGACACCTGTCCACACACTCAATCAAACAGACTCCAACCTCTCCACAATGGCCAAGACCAGAGAGCTGTGTAAGGACATCAGGGATAAAATTGTAGACCTGCACATGAGCTACAGGACAATAGGCAAGCAGCTTGGTGAGAAGGCAACAACTGTTGGTGCAATTATTAGAAAATGGAAGAAGTTCAAGATGACAGTCAATCACCCTCGGTCTGGGGCTCCATGCAAGATCTCACCTCGTGGGGCATCAATGATCATGAGGAAGGTGAGGGATCAGCCCAGAACTACACGGGAGGACCTGGTCAATGACCTGAAGAGAGCTGGGACCACAGTCTCAAAGAAAAGCATTAGTAACACACTACGTCTTCGTGGATTAAAACCCTGCAGCGCACGCAAGGTAATCCTGTTCAAGCCAGCACATGTCCAGGCCCGTCTGAAGTTTGCCAATGACCATCTGGATGATCCAGAGGAGGAATGGGAGAAGGTCATGTGGTCTGATGAGACAAAAATAAAGCTTTTTGGTCTAAACTCCACCCCAAGAACACCATCCCAACCGTGAAGCATGGAGGTGGAAACATCATTCTTTGGGGATACTTTTCTGCAAAGGGGAAAGGACAACTGCACCGTATTGAGGGGAGGATGGATGGGGCCATGTATTGAGAGATCTTGGCCAACAACCTCCTTCCCTCAGTAAGAGCATTGAAGATGGGTCGTGGCTGGGTCTTCCAGCATGACAATGGCCCGAAACTCACAGCCAGGGCAATTAAGGAGTGGCTCCATAAGAAGCATCGCAAGGTCCTGAGTGGCCTAGCCAGTCTCCAGACCTGAACCCAATATAAAATCTTTGGAGGGAGCTGAAAGTCCGTATGGCCCAGCGACAGCCCCGAAACCTGAAGGATCTAGAGAAGGTCTGTATGGAGGAGTGGGCCAAAATCCCTGCTGCAGTGTGTGCAAACCTGGTCAAGAACTACAGGAAACTTATGATCTCTGTAATTGCAAACAAAGGTTTCTGTACCAAATATTAAGTTATGCTTTTTTGATGTATCAAATACTTATGTCATACAATAAAATGCAAATTAATTACTTAAAAATCATACAATGGGATTTTCTGGATTTTTGTTTTAGATTCCGTCTCTCACAGTTGAAGTGTACCTATGATAAAAATGACAGACCTCTACATGCTTTGTAAGTAGGAAACACTGCCGATTTTGCAGGTTATCAAATACTTGTTCTCCCTACTGTATGTGAGAATGCTATTCATTGACAACAGCTCAGTGTTCAACACCATAGTTCCCTCAAAGCTCATCAATAAGTTAAGGTCCCTGGGACTAAACACCTCCCTCTGCAACTGGACTTCCTGACGGGCAGCCCCCTGGTGGTCTAGTGTAGGTAACAACACATCTGCCACGCTGATCCTCAACACAGGGGAATAGAGTGACGAATAGACTGACAAGTTTCAGAAGAATGTCCTTTGTGTCTGGCCATTTTGAGCCTGTAATCGAACCCACAAATGCTGATCCTCCAGATACTCAACCAGTCTAAAGATGACCAGTTTTATTGCTTCTTCAAACAGAACAACAGTTTTCAGCTGTGCTAACATAATTGCAAAAGCGTCTTCTAATGATCAATTTGCCTTTTAAAATGATAAACTTGGATTAGCGAACACAACGTGCCATTGGAACACAGAAGTGATGGTTGCTGATAATGGGCCTCTGTATGCCTATGTAAATATTCCATAAAAAAATCAGCTGTTTCCAGCTACAATAGTCATTTACAACATTAACAATGTATACACTGTATTTCTGATCAATTTGATGTTATTTTAATGGACAAAAAAATACTATTTTCTTTCAAAAACAAGGACATTTCTAAGTGACCACAATCTTTTGAACGGTAGTGTACATACTACCTCAAATAACCGGTTCCCCGACACATTGACTCTATATCGGTTCCCAACTGTATATAGTCTCGCTATTGTTACTTCACTGCTGCACTTTAATTACTTGTTACTTTTCATCTCTTATTTTTATTTGTATCTTTTTGAAACTGCATAGTTGGTTAGGGGCTCGTAAGTAAGCGTTTCACTGTAAGGTCTACCTGTTGTATTTGGCGCATGTGAAATATAACGATTTGATTTGAAAATAGCAATCGCAAGACAATGCTGCGTTGAGTTGTTGCAAGTTGGATTTTTCTGTCAGATTTTTGCAGTTCGTTTGCACGTGACATAAGACATACTTTACAAACCAACATACTTCCTTAGAACTTTCTCCCTTGCACTTTCCTCCCAGCAAGTACAGAACTTCCGACCCAACTTGGAACAAGGCGTAGAACACTACTTAATGGACTCTTTCAATTGAGCACACAAACTAGAACAAACACGTTCATTCATCCCCTTTCCAAAATGCTAATGTGGCAAGGCCTTGAGCCTTTTTAAGGGGCTACCCTGTCATGATACTGTGTAAGGCTGTAGGGAGGTTGCCATTTGTTCAGTAGCCACACAAGGTGATGTCCTCACGGTAACCATCCCATGCTAGTTAGCAATTAAGACTTACCAGGTCGAGTGAGTTTCCTCAACCACCATTGGCAAGGAGCCATCTGTAGCGTTAGCATGACTAGATATAGGAGGGCATACTACTAGGTGAAGCAACCAAATCAGATGCTTGACAATGGCAAGTGCCAACACTGTAATGTTGACACACCTGTCAACATAAGTGTCACTGGAATGCAAATCAACAGTAATGCCATTGAAGCCATTATAAGTCATCTTATCAGGATTGTGGTAGTTCTTTGGAAAGCACTTGGCACTATGTCAAGTACTCAAGTCTTATATACTATAATGAAGAAAAAAATATCATATCTCTTAAGTGTTAGTGTGTTGTCTTTTTAGCAAATTGAAGTCTGACAGTCCAGATAGAGTACAAGGAAGGCTCTTGTCTTGTTTACCTCAGTTAAATGTTTTGTGGCGACCCTGTCAGAGCTTGCTGTAGATGGGGTAATATTTGAGGAATGTGTGTGCTGGTAGGGTGCACTTTGTGGTATAGGGATGACCCTGTGCCGTTTCCAGCATGTTACAACAAAGGTTTTAATTCCCATTAACTCCTAGCTTGTCATAAAAGTGTAGGAAGGATATGTCATCTACCGTATTTAGATGAATATCTGTATTCATTGATTCATCAGATTTGAAATAATTTAATTACTCCATTTGAGAGCTTGTACAATATCAATAAGGTAGGACTTAGGGTACTATGGGGTGAGACGCCGCCTGGGGTAAGAAGCCCCCCCCCTAATTCTCAAACACAATTTGTCACAAATCCTTTTTTCAACAGTTCCTCTGGCTGCTTCTAGTCTTGATCAATCTGTTTCATCAACATTTTTATGTAATTTCCTCAATGATTTTGAGGTAAATGTTTAACATTTTTGGTCATTTAGAAAAAGTTGTAGATATAATCCAATGAAGTTTGATCCTTATTTTTGTTATATATACACTGCTCAAAAAAATAAAGGGAACACTATAATAACACATCCTAGATCTGAATGAATGAAATATTCTTATTAAATACTTTTTTCTTTCATAGTTGAATGTGCTGACAAGCGCCTCCATGCTCTGGACACTACGCTGACAGACACAGCAAACCTTCTTGCCACAGCTCTCATTGATGTTCCATCCTGGACGAGCTGCACTACCTGAGCCACTTGTGTGGGTTATAGACTCCGTCTCATGCTACCACTAGAGTGAAAGCACCGCCAGCATTCAAAAGTGACCAAAACATCAGCCAGGAAGCATAGGAACTGAGAAGTGGTCTGTGGTCACCACCTGCAGAACCACTCCTTTATTGGGGGTGTCTTGCTAATTGCCTATAATTTCCACCTGTTGTCTATTCCATTTGCACAACAGCATGTGAAATGTATTGTCAATCAGTGTTGCTTCCTAAGTGGACAGTTTGATTTCACAGAAGTGTGATTGACTTGGAGTTACATTGTGTTGTTTAAGTGTTCCCTTTATTTTTTTGAGCAGTGTATATATACATGTAGTGAAGCGTAAAGATACATCATTGTCACGTTCTGACCTTAGTTCCTTTATTATGTATTTGTGTTAGTTTGGTCAGGCGTGAGTTGGGGTGGGTAATCTGTTCTTTTTTCTATGTAGTATTTATGTGTTTGGACTGGTATGGTTCTCAATCAGAGTCAGGTGTCGTTCGTTGTCTCTGATTGAGAACCATACTTAGGCAGCCTGTTTTTCCCACTTGAGTTGTGGGTGATTGTTTTCTGTGTCTTCGCCATACAGAATGTTTCGTTTTCGTTTTGGTCTTTCACTTTGTTATTTTGTATTTTCGTGTTCAGTGTCTTCATAAAAAATGACGAACACTTACCACGCTGCACATTGGTCCGATCTGTCATACTCCTCGTCAGAGGAAGACGAATTTCGTTACAATCATCCACTTGTTTAGAGAGAAAAATGTTGATTTTGAGTAAAGTAGTAATATGTTAGGTTAGTATGTTGGACAAGATGCCCCCCCCCTCCAATGGGGCGATCTAGCCCCTTTATGGTTGATAATTTGTTCCTAACTGTAATTTAGGCACTGGATAGCCCAGTTACCTAACTAACAGAAAGTCTGAGGTGAAATAAATTCTAGCCAGCTAGTTAGCATAAGCTAATGTCTGATGGCATAGCCAGCTAGCCCCCAGTTACCAAGCTAGCAACCGCACTAGCAGAAAGTCTGAGGTGAAATAAATGCTGGCAAGCTAGTTAGTGTAAGATAATGTCTGCTAGTATAGTTATCTAACCCCCAGTTAGCAGGAGAAGGATTAAGAATCAGAGTTAGAATAGGGCCATGGTTAGGAATAGATTAGGAGTTAGCATCAGATAGGGGTTAGGTTACGGTCAGAATATGAGTACATTTAGGGTTAGATTAGGGGCTAGTTCTCCACCATTATTCAGATACTTAAAAATATAGTTTAGCAGAAAATATATGATCGTGGTGGCTATGGCGAAGATGCGTCATCATGCGCTGAATGCTATTGAAAATGGACAGGGCATTAAGACAGCTGCCCATTGTTGTAACTTTAATGTGTTACAGAGTTAATGTTTAAGTTAATTCATTGAGCTGTATCTAAAGATATTTCTTTACAGTTATTTACATATGTAATTGTATTGGTTTGTATTGAATTACGCTTTTTGACTGCAAGTTCCAGAATGCCTTTGCGACAGGAATCAGAGAGATAACGCGCCAGTTATGTGCAGGTGCAAAGTGATTAAGCTGACTTTCCGATAGCATCTTACCTGCATTACTCTGTAGTATCTAAAGTTGTTAAATGTAACGTGAACAAGTATTATTACTAAAAGAAGCTTTCATATCAAACCCGACGTCCCGAGTCATTACTATGAAGTCAGTTAATCTAAAATTTGGTGCCGAAACCCGGAATATGAGCTGCAGCGAAGAAGTGGCTGAAATGGCTGAGGAGGAACTTCGGCATGAAGCAGAAAGAATGAGACGAAAGCGGGGTACCATTCGAGGCGCCACAACATGGATTTTGAATCAGATTGACGTGGAAATATCCCAGTCAAATCCGGATACCGATCACTTGCGTACATTGTTGGAATTGCTATCAGGAGGACAGTTCGTTGCGAACAGAGTGGCGGAGATCCAGTCCTTGACCAATCCAGAGTCATGGTCACATATTGAAGGGAAAACTAATCCAGCTGACCTCCCTACAAGAGGACAAACTGTTCGAAACTTGACACAGAGCGAGCTATGGTGGAATGGACCCAGAATTCTGACATCACCCAATCAGTCCGAAGAGACTGATGATAACAAGGTTCCGGAAGAGGTGAATATAGAACTCAAGTCCAGTTTCCAGGTTACTGTCCAACTCAGGAGAATTGGTCATCCATTTGCAGAGGTCCATGCCTGCAATCGACAGCATTCGCTTTGCAGTTGTTGTCACAAGGTAAGCCTCTTCAACATTGCGTGAACTTGCAATGAAGTCATCTACGTAGAGTGACTCTCTCAGTATCTCTACAACTTCTGGTTGTTATGTTTCATATTGTTTCAGGTGCTTCCTGATTGTAGCTTCCAGCAAAAATGGACTTGGGGAAGCTCCAAATACCACTCTTTTCATCCTCAGCACACGCAGCTCCTCTTTATTTTCTCTCCTTGGTGGGCCTGTGAGCCATAGAAATCTCACGGCGTCTCTGTCTCTCTCTGCTAGGGATATCTGCAGGAAAGCTTTCTTGATGTTTGCCATGAATGCGATCTCATGTAGTCTGAACTTTATCAGAACGCTGAGCAGATCCGGATTCAGGTTCGGTCCTGTGAGTAGACAGTCATTGAGAGATGGACAGCCATCTTCATGGGACGAGGCATCAAACACCAGTCTCAGTTTTGTTGTCACCTTATCTTCTCGGAGTACTGCATGGTGAGGTAAGTAGTATTTTACATTGTCTGCACTTGATGCATTGTCCTTGGGCACGTCCTCTGCCATATCTTGTTGTAAGTAGACCTCTACTACTTCATTGTATCTGCTGTACAACGTCAAATCCTTCTTCAGTCTTTTCTTCAGACCTTCAAACCGTTTCTTGGCGATTCTATAGTTGTCTTGGAGTTCTGGCATTTCTAGTTTCCATGGCAACTCCACATGGTATCGCCCATCTTTGAAGGTGGTTGTTTCCTCGAACCTTTGTAGAGCCTCGTTTTCCTCTGGGTTCTGTGTTTTTTTCGCTTAGAATACCCAGAGACTCAAGCTCCCAGAATGCATGCAGTTGCTTGGAGACTAGTGTGTCTTCATCAAGTGGGATGAACATGCAGGTTGCCTCAGCGACACTTGACATGGACACGGGTCCCTGCACCGACCATCCAAAGGTGCTCTCTAAGCAACTAGCGTCTCCGTCAGTCGCTCCACTCTGCCTGATACTATCTGCCAGTAGTAGTCTGCTCCTATCAGGACAGAGAGTTCAGGATCATTGTCATCTCCTGGAAAGTCTGCGAGCTGCAGTCCCCTTTACTGAGCTCATGCTGAATCCGTTCACCAGGAACCTTCATCACAGCTGTGCACACTTGTGGGGTTTCAATTGTTTCTATCTCTATTCTCTGCTGTTTGTCCCAGACATTCTCCAAGATGACTTTCACTGTGTTGCGTTGGGACGTTGCTGGGGCAGAGGAGCCAAACGTGTGAAGAGTGAGTGCCTCTTATCCGATTACTGGTAGCTTCAAGCCCTTCACAAGGTTTTCATGTATGAAGCTTCTCTGACTGCCTCCATCTAGTAAGCAACGAGCTATCTTCCTGCCCGATGGACCTTCTACCCATGCCTTTGCCGTTTGTAGCAACACAGTGTTCTGTCCATCTGGTTTCATCCTCACTGAATGGGGAATAACTGAGGAAACAACAGCATCCACAGAAACAGTAGGGGTTGCACCTCACTCCTCTTACTGGTACACACCGCAATGTGATGTCTGCTTCCACATGTTGCACATGACACATCTTTGACTTTACAGAATTTTGCTATGTGTCTCTGTCCTAAACATACAAAGCATCTTCCCATATTCTTTAGTTTCTCTTTGCGGGTAGCAATATTGTGGTCAGTGCAGTTTTCTGATTTGTGGTCTGCACTGTCACAGAAAAGACACGTTTGTTGTTCCTTCTGGCTGGCTGTATGCAGTGCTGCAGCCGAGGGCATGTTGGGTCTTTTTGTTTTCATTTCATTGGAGAAGCATGACTTGTTCCATGGTTTGCTCTCTTTCTGTTGGTTGCATGATCTTGTCATTTGTAGCGCTCTCTCCCTGCTCTGAACCTCTTTCTGCAGGAAACTGATAATATCTGACACTTTCCATTCATCATCTACTCCCCTCTGATGACTGTAGTCAAGAGCTATGTCCTCTGGAATCATCTGCAGTAAGATGGGGCATAGTAGGCTTCCATAGGTTTCTGACACTACACCCAGTGATTCCAGGCTCCTAATCTGAATTTCACATTCATCATATAGCTGCTTCAATGCATTTAGATCCGAGGATTTCTTCACAGGTGTGAGATTCAGCAGCTTTGACATATGAGCACTAATCACAAGATCTTTCCTTCCAAATCTGCTCTTGAGTAGAGCGATTGCATCATCATAGTTACTGTCTGTTAATATCAGTCCTGCTACTGCCTTTGCAGCTGGTCCAGTGAGATATGTTTTCAGATAGATAAACTTCTCTTTATTACACAGTGAATCATTGTTGTGAATAGCAGTCTCATACTGGCTCCAAAACTCCTGCCACATACTGACATCTCCATAGAATTTCTCAATAATCAACTTTGGTAGCCTTACTGATTATCTCTGTGATCCGTTTGAGTTAGCATCACTCACCCGTGCTGGTAGTGGATTGACGTCCTGTTTCTTCGTTATCACTCTTTGTGCACGGCTCTTCAGCATGATAATGCGTTCTTTATAATCCTCCGTGCATGCAATCTCTGCCTCCAATCAGTCCAAAGGCGTTAACTGTTCAATTCCACAATCGAGTTCAAACAAACTGTCCTCCTTAGCTGATAACAATTCCAACAATGTACTCAAGTGATCGGTATCCGGATTTGACTGTTGAACTGTTTCCAGGCCGAGATGGCCTAGTTAGATCATGTTCAGTTCGTACTGCTTCAGGAACTTTGTTGAGGAGACCTATTCAGTTGATATACTGCCTAGAGATTTAGATGAACACAATTGTTCATGGGGGGGGATGTTGTAACTTTAATGTGTTACAGAGTTAATGTTTATGTTAATTCATTGAGCTGTATCTAAAGATATTTCTTTACAGTTATTTACATATGTAATTGTATTGGTTTGTATTGAATTACACTTTTTGACTGCAAGTTCCAGAATGCCTTGCGACAGGAATGAGAGAAATAACGCGCCAATTATGTGCAGGTGCAAAGTGATTGAGCTGACTTTCCGATAGCATCTTACCTGCATTGCTCTGTAGTATCTAAAGTTGTTAAATGTAACGTGAACAAGTATTATTACTAAAATAAGCTTTCATATCAAACCCGACGTTCCGAGTCATTACTTTGAAGTTAGTTAATCTAAAACCCATGCAGCAAAAACCCCAGGCCACAGCCATTTGGGTGGGTTACCAGTCTTCACTGGCTCTTTTGAATGTGACCTGGTGAGTTATGTCCATGAAATGGAAAGAGTCCTTTTCGGACTTAAATCATGGGATGCCCGAAAACTTGCCTTTTGACTTGGTGTCACAAACGTCGAAATAACATTCGGACCAAGGCGCAGCGTCATATGGGTACCACATCTTTTTATTCATGAAACGCAAAAAAACAATAAAGAGCAAACTACACGTGAAGCTATGGAGTGCTCACAGGCAACTACACATAAACAAGATCCCACAAAAAACTGTGGGGATCATATTTAGGCAGCCATTTCCCCAATCAGAGACAACGCTAAACAGCTGCCTCTGATTCGGAACCATACCAGACCAACATAGAAATAAAACAACCTAGATTACCCACCCTAGTCACACTCCGATCTAACCAAAATAGAGAATAAAAAGGCCACCCAAAGGTGCGGACTCCGGCCGCAAGACCTGACTCTATTGTGGAGGGTCCGGGTGGGCATCTAGCATCGCATCTGTACTTGGGAGGAGATCTTGGATGGGAAGGGCATCGGTGGCGGCTCTGGTGCGGGACAAAGAACCCGCTCATCCCGCGGATCCAGCATCGGTGGTGGCTCTGGTGCGGGACTTTGCCCCAGCCAAGACCACGGGTCCGGTCATGGAGCTGGGTAGAACGCCGTGCCCGGACATGGCCTCAGCGCAGAGGGGGGCCATGGAGCTGGGTTGGTCGCCGCACCCAGACTGGGCACCGGCACCGAGGAAGGCTCCTGCCAGAGAGCGGGACTGGATGCCGTGCCTGGACTGGACACCGGCGCAGAGAAAGGCTCCTGCCATAGAGCGGGACTGGACGCCGTGCCTGGACTGGGCACCGGCGCAGAGGAAGGCTCCAGCCTTGGAGCTGGACTGGACACCATGCATGGACTGGCCACCGGCGCAGAGGAATGCTCCGGCCTTGGAGCTGGACTGGACGCCGTGCCTGGACTGGGCCCGGCGCAGAGGGAGGTTCCTGCCATTGAGCGGGACTGGACGCCGTGCCTGGACTGGGCTCCGGCGCAGAGGAGGGTTCCTGTCATGGAGCGGGACTGGACACCTTCCCTGGAAGCTCCAGACTGTGGACCGTCGCCGGAGGTTCCGGACTGTGGACGGTCGCCGGAGGTTCCGGACTGTGGACCGTCGCCGGAGGTTCCGGACTGTGGACCGTCGCCGGAGGTTCCGGACTGTGGACCGTCGCCGGTCCTGTCCTGCCAGGATTTCCTCCCAAGTCCAGGAACCCTTCCCATCCAAGATCTCCTCCCAAGTACAGGATGCCTTTTCCTCCTGGGCACGCTGCTTGGTCCTGGTGTGATGGGATCTTCTGTCACAAACGTTGAAATAACATTCGGACCAAGGCGCAGCGTGATATGGGTTCCACATCTTTTTATTTGTGAAATGCAAAAAAACAATAAAGAGCAAACAACACATGAAGCTATGGAGTGCTCACAGGCAACTACACATAAACAAGATCCCACAAAAAACAGTGGGGAAATGGCTGCCTAACTATGATCCCCAATCAGAGACCACGCTAAACAGCTGCCTCTGATTGGGAACCATACCAGGCCAACATAGAAATAAAACAACCTAGATTACCCACCCTAGTCACACTCCGACCTAACCAAAATAGAGAATAAAAAGGCTCTCTATGGTCAAGGCGTGACACTTGGCGGAGAGGTTTGGAATCCAAAACACATTCAATAAAGAAAGGCAGGCAGTTGGTTTTATTCCAATAAATTTGCTCTTGAAATTCATTTAAAGAGCTGGAATTTAAAATATTGCCTTATTCAAATGATAATGTGTTTAGTTTAACTGTACATAATGGAGTGTAAGGAAAAGGTAAAATAACAAAGTTTCTTTATGTGCAGATGAGGTAAAAAACATAGGGACACTTCTGTGAATCCCTATGACGTAATCTTCTATTGGGGTAAGTCGCCCCCAGGGGTTGTTGCCGGTCAGGCTGTGTAAGGGCTGTTTGACCAAGAATGAGTGGGATGGAGTGCTGCATCAGATGACGTGGCCTCCACAATCAACCCAATAGAGCATCTTTGGGATCAGAATGGGCGGTTTGCAGCATGAATGTACCACCTTTCAATCTGCAGCAACTGCTTGATGCCATCGCGTCAGCATGGACCAACATCCAATTTCCGACACCTTGTAGAATGCCCTGAAAGATTCAGGCTGATCTGGAGGCAAAGAGGGTCCGACCCTGTACTAGATGGGTGTATCTAATAAACTGTGTGGTGAGTTGTTTCAAGCTAAACTATTGCTGATAGTGAACATGAACAACCAAAATAAAATCTAATGTAAGCCCAGATGTACTGTAGCCAGATGAGACTTGTCTCCGTTGCTACTTTTATTACGGTAAAACACCATTTTCAACATAGTATATGATAAAAATAACCTAGCAAGTTACATTGGTTGACACTCAACTAATAATGCCTAATATTGCCCAAGCCATTTTATGAAGGTGACATGCAGATGTGCCAAATCAGGAATAGGCCTACTTCTTGTTGGTCAACGCGGGAAGCTATGCACAGCACACAGTTTGACTAAGCTACTGATATTGCCTGGGGTTGTTCAGCATGCAAAATCACTTGTAGATCAGTTACTGTCAACATGCTTAGTTCAACATTGAAGGAGAGGACGCAGTTGTCACAAAAGATGAGCAGTATGGGCTCCCGAAAAGAAAGTGGGCTCCGGATGGGCTCCAGAAAGAAAGTGGGCTCCCGAATGCACAGCGGTCTAAAGCACTGCATCACTACAGACCCTGGTTCGATTCCAGGCTGTATCACAACCGGCCGTGATTGGGAATCCCATAGGGCAGCGCACAATTGGCCCAGCATCATCCAGGTTAGGGTTTGGCCAGGGAAGGCCGTCATTGTAAATAAGAATTTGTTCATAACTGACTTGCCTTGTTAAATAAAGTCACTTGAGCAACAAAAAGTCAACGTTTGTATTGATTTTCTGAACAATGCATGCTCCATTTAGTTCGGTTTGGGGTGACAGACCAATGCACTCATATCTTTAACATTTGAACTGGGATCGATGCAAATTGGTGAATTGTTACATCCCTAATAATTACTATGGCTTTCAAATCTGGATTCTGTCAAGTTTTTATAGGTAGCAAGGCTGCAGGTATAAGCCATTTGATGAAATGAGCCTAACGATCTGTCCATTCAATTAGGTCGTAGTGCCTTCTTTACTTTCCTTTGTGCCATAGTTTGAGCAGTGGTGTCATCTCCAAAGTGTGTGTAAGTGGGACAGTGGGAGTGAACTGTATGTGTGTGTTTTGTAAGAATAGAATAGAATGGTTTGATTGCATCCTTTGTCTAAGCCCCTTGATTATGAATCGTAATCCACAAGGATTGAGAAGGAGATCCAACAGCTGTTCATTTCAAACTGGATAAAAGGTTCTTGTCGTGACCTGCCACTAAAGCCCCGGACATCCCTGGAACTTGGCGGCTCCTTCGTTCCTCTGTTTCCTTCTCCTCCTAGCTGATGAAAGGAAAGAGATGAGAGAAAGTGAGTCAGATGCCGTCAACGTGTCAACAGGTATATTCATGTTCAGTTCTCTCCTCTATTGCTCTGTTGTAGAGAAAATAAACCACCAGGAATTTAGAGTTGTAAACCAGTGTCTAGTTATTTTACCGGTGCTACTGTGTTTTGAGAAAACATTTACAGTACATAAAGTGCATATATTGTAAATAACTGAGAAATTGTTGACAGCACATGGATGTTTTGTCTTAAAAAACAAGGGAAACCAAGTCAGGATTAAAATGGGCTAAAAAAAACAAAGAAAATGCTAACAACACAAGCTATAGGATATAGAGTAACACTATTTGAAAGGGGTACATAGTTTGTTTATTTAACTAGGAAAGTCAGTTAAGAACAAATTCTTATTTACAATGACAGCCTACCCAGCCAATCCCTCCCCTAATCCAGACAACACTGGGCCAATTGTGCGCCACCCTATGGAACTCCTGATCACGGACGGTTGTTATATAGCCCAGGATCGAACCAGGGTCTGTAGTGATGCCTCTAGCATTGCGATGCAGTGCCTTAGCGCCACTCAGGAGCTGAAAGTCATTCATAAAGATATCATGCCTGTTTTTAAAAAGGTTATGAAAAAGGTGTTAGTACAGTGTTACCGGATATACTGCATTAGCTTCTGGTATTTGTTGGGGGAATCATTCCCTTATCTCTTTCTCAGCACTGGGGTGGAAAGAGCTGAGGTGTGAAGTGGGTTGCCAGTAGACTCCGAAAAGGGGTCTAGTGTCACCGAGTTTGAGTGTCACTGTCCATATCCCAGTTCTTGCAGCAAACTGATTTAGCTGCTGAATGGCCCTTACATTGTCACTCTCAAGCGCTGCCAAGTGATGAATTCCATGTAGGGGAGATGTGAAAAACCATTATAATTGTTTTGTAAAATGTAATTCCATTGGGGAATAGGATATAACGAAGTCTGAATTCCTATGTATATCCCGAAATGTTTTGTTAACTGTTACAGCTCACTTGGATTATTTCCATATTTATTGTAAAGAAAGAAATCAACAAAAAGGGTAATGAGTGATTAGTAGCCTATCCAAAGTCTTAATTTCCCCCCTCAGAGACCAAGTTTTTGTTTGGTGGTTTAAGTGTTGTAAATACAATACTGTCCTTGCCCAACCAATCACATGCTTCAAAATGAAATTGAGCAAACGGCTCTTCCCATGTCCTCACACAATCCACTAAACTCTTAACCCCTGACTGAATGAGCTCTTTCCCACTCTACCGAATGACACTTTTCACAATATGGCGGGACCAACAATGAGAACATTCACTTTAAAAATAACGGCAATGACAATGGCAATGTTGAAAGGTCAATTGAAAGCATGAGAGCTAAGTTTAGTACTTTAGCATAACAACAATAGCAGTAGCCCTGTACTGTATTCTTTGTCTCTCATTCACTCACCTCTTCAAATGACTGTACATTTGGCATGATTTAATTGAAAACACAGATTGACTGTGGACATGCCCAAAATCCCACAATCGATATTGTCATCAGCTGCAGGTCAATTCAAAAAACTGGGAGTCGCACCAAAAGGGGAGTACACTAATTAGTTGGCTCACATAGACTTCCCCTGTGAGTACAATACACTAATGTTATCTAACAATGCCCACGTGCAGCAGCGTCTCACTACAAGTCAATGTTTTTGTTTTTCCTTTTGAAAGGAGTCTTTGAAATGTGAGAAGTTTCTAGCACGCTTCACTGTAACCTAACAAGTGTGTGTGCGTGTCTGTCAAGTTACAAACCCTGCCCTTACATAATACCGGTAGTACAGGTTGGCTCTTGAAGTCAGAGAGCTGCCAGGTGCTGTCTGTTAGTGTGGAATCGAGGCTGTGGCTGTGGTATCTGTTTAGATACGCACTCCTTTTGAGAGGGCACAAGGAATACATGTTAGGTTTGGCAGGTATTGACCTCAAAGGTAAGGCCATGTCTCTTTCTGACCTTTGCCGGTTATGACACATTGAGAGACTACTGTTCGTGCTGTTGAGAAATGCAGTGCTGTCCTGTAATGTATCCCTTTTCAGCAAGGCTCAATGGAAGTGTTACCCAAGGAGCTTAGTTTTTTTCAGAAATATGAAGGAAAAAGGTATCCTTGGAAACTAAGTTAACATCCAGTGGTGTGATCTGAGGCACCCTCTTTGTAACATTTATAACAGTTAATTATTTTATTTGCATTGCTCTTGTTGACTGCATAAATTGATAAAAGAGATGGCTAAAGGGATTAGTGCTTTGGCCGCATAACCATAGATCAAATGATAAGAGAGTCATCTTTAATTTTACTTACCACAGTGAAATATGCCAAGATAGCAGAATCTCACTGGGATGTGATTAACATTTGCAATCAGTGGAAGGGTCGTTCCACCAATTCGGTGCCCTTTTGAGAAGTGTGACTTGGTCCAAATTATTATTATTATTTTTTAGATATCCCATCTCAAGAGATTAAATACAAAATTACTATAGTAAGTGCCTATTAAGTGCAGATTAAAGTAACAGGTTAGACTGTAACAGGGGTTGACAATTTCTTCTTAAACCAGCAAAAAATCCCCTTGTGACAGGGAGAAAGGAAACTTGTTGTGTGCAACAGGGTGTGGCAATTGAATGTAACCTGAAATGGAAAATGAAATTGTTAAAACATTTCTAGCCTGTCTATCTATTGGTAACAGGGTTAACGTGTTATGCTCGACCAGCTCATTTTCCCACCACAAAACACCAGCATAAGAAACAATGTCTTTTTAGCGTTTTTTTCCCCCTAATCATAGTCACACACCTCATGTAGCCTAGACCATAAGCCTATAAGTTTGATACAAACCTTATTAAAACACAAGTAGCCAAATAAATTCTTAAAATTAAGCACATGAATCTGCTTCACAAGTGGTGTAGAGCCTAACTGGCATACATAAGCAGTGCGTAAAAATAAAGAAAAACACTTGAATGGGTAGATGTGTCCAAACTTTTGACTGGTATTGTGTATCGCACAGCTGAGAGTCAAGTGGAGGCAGGTTGCTGACAGGTGTATAAATAAATCACAGCCATGCAATCTCCATAGACAAACATTGGCAGTAGAATGGCCTGTACTGACGAGCTCAGTGACTTTCAACTTGGCACCGCCATAGGGTGCCACCTTTCCAACAAGTCAGTTTGTAATATTTCTGCCCTGCTAGAGCTGCCTCGGTCAACGGTAAGTGAAGTTAATGTGAAGTGAAAACGTCTAGGCACCACAAGTTCACAGAATGGGACCGGCGAGTGCTAAAGCATGCAGCTCATAAAAATGACCTGTTCTCGGTTGCAACAGTCACTAAGTCACAAACTGCCTCTGGAAGCAACGTCAGCACAATAACTGTTTGTCGGGAGTTTTCTGAAATGGGCTTCCATGGCCGAGCAGCCGCACAAGAGTAAGATCACCATGCGCAATGACAAGCGTTGGCTGGAGTGGTTTAAAGTTCGCCGCCATTTCGACTCTGGAGCAGTGGAAACATGTTCTCTGGAGTTATGAGTCACACTTCACCATCTGGCAGTCCAACGGACTAATCTGGGTCTGGAAGATGCCAGGAGAACGCTACCTGCCTGAATGCTAAGTGCCAACTGTAAAGTTTGGTGGAGGAGGAATAATGGTCTAGGGTTGTGTTTTTTATGGTTCAGGTTAGGCCCCTTAGTTCCCGTGAAGGGAAATCTTAACTCTACAGCATACATTGATGTTCTAGACGATTATGTTCTTCCAACTTTGTGGCAACAGTTTGGGGAAGGTCCTTTCCTGTTTCAGCATGACAATGCCCACGTGCACAAAGCGAGGTTCATACAGAAATGGTTTGTCAACATTGGTGTGGAAGATCTTGACTGGCCTGCACAGATCTCGGACCTCAACCCCAGGCCTAATCGCCCAACATCAGTGTCCGACCTCACTAATGATATTGTGGCTGAATGGAAGCAACTCCCGCAGCAATGTTCCACCATCTAGTGGAAAGCCTTCCCAGAAGAGTGGAGCAGGTGTCCACATACCTTTGGTCATGTAGTGTATGTTTTTTTAAACCGTTGGTATTTCTAAACACCCAGTATACAGTATACCGCCCAAGCCTAGCTGATATTGTGTAACAGACAGCTCACAAAAAGGCCCATTATGTGTTGATGATACAAGTAGCCTATTGTGCCTAAGTTTTCAGACATGTAAAACCATGCAGTTAGTGCAATGTATGTCCTTCTCTAACAACAGTATCCACCCCTCAAGCCAGTGCAGTACACAACTACAAAAGATGAGGCTTGATGAAAGCAGATGTCATCCACCGCTCCACTCTCTTCAATGGAGCGAAGACCCATTTGTATTATAATCATTAAAATAGGGTGGGTGTAAATGGGTGTCATCATGCACATGTTTAGTGAAGGGAGGCATGGGGTGGTAGTGCAGGGTGAGGAGGGGTATGGACAGAGAGGCATGCCTGTACTTCCTCTCCCCTCATTCTTTAATGCTCTGTGAATAGCCCTGTGGCTGTGGCTTTGTCCAAGTCATTGTCGTTCGGCTTAGGAAGCCTCTTTGCCAAGTGAGAGGCTTTGCCGACATATGTCACTTCAGTGAATCTCCCATAGCTCCTTTAGCCGCTTGAGTGGAGGGGCGGACGAGAGGCGTTCACTGGGCGAAAAATAAGCAACGTAAAGGGTGAGCTGGAATGCTCACTGTCTGTTCCTGTCCGGTGTGCCTGAACTTGCACAGCACAGATTTCTGACGCATTTAAATGGACTTTCAGTGCAGGTGATTTGCTCACAGCCTATAGGCATCCACAGTTGAAAGATTTCAGTGAGTATACTCTAATTTCCATGCCATTTACTGTATGTTGTTGCTCTTTTGGAAAGGAGTTTTTTTTAATGGATTGATGATTAATCGTATGTTTGGAATTTCAAGTCAGTAAGTAATGAGGTACAATACAATGTGTGTTTTGAGTTGCTGTGGTAAAGGGATTAGCAGGGTGGTGGACCCACACTCATTCCTCGGCTGACTATTGGTCATGTAAACACAATCCCTGGCGATTGGAGGGTTCAATATCCTGACGTGGTCTGGTAATAGATCCCTCTGCTTCCAAACAAATGTTGGGAGCATGTTACCTGTTTATATTCCAAAGCCTTGCGTTTCTTCAATACTGCAAGAATGGACTTTATCACGTTAATGAATGAATTGACGTTTTATTTCATCCAACTTTGGCTATTTGAGTCAATGTAAACTGGGAGGTTGTTGCATGATCTTCCATGTACATACTGTACCCTGATGAAGCCTAATCATTTTCCTAATCCAAAAGGTTATTTATGTATACAAAACAGAGGCTTTGTTTAGCTTGAATGAGTTATATCCTTGGTAAGGTCAGGCATGATGTTGATTATTTGGTGTCAGGATCAACAAAATCTGGAAAAGGGTCAAATTGTTAATTTAAGCAAGGTTGCCTGCATTTTATGGACTGTTTTACACATATATATATATACAGTGCCTTGTGAAAGTATTCGGCCCCCTTGAACTTTGCGACCTTTTGCCACATTTCTGGCTTCAAACATAAAGATATAAAACTGTATTTTTTTGTGAAGATTTCAGGTCTGGACTTTGACTTGGCCATTCTAACACCTGGATGTTTATTTTTGAACCATTCCATTGTAAATTTAGCTTTACGTTTTGGATCATTGTCTTGTTGGAAGACAAATCTCTGTCCCAGTCTCAGGTCTTTTGCAGACTCCATCAGGTTTTCTTCCAGAATGGTCCTGTATTTGGCTCCATCCATCTTCCCATTAATTTTAACCATCTTCCCTGTCCCTGTTGAAGAAAAGCAGACCCAAACCATGATGCTGCCACCACCATGTTTGACAGTGGTCATGGTGTGTTCAGACTGATGAGCTGTGTTGCTTTTACGCCAAACATAACGTTTTGCATTGTTGCCAAAAAGTTCAATTTTGGTTTCATCTGACCAGAGCACCTTCTTCCACATGTTTGGTGTGTCTCCCAGGTGGCTTGTGGCAAACTTTAAACAACACTTTTTATGGATATCTTTAAGAAATGGCTTTCTTCTTGCCACTCTTCCATAAAAGCCAGATTTGTGCAATATACGACTGATTGTTGTCCTATGGACAGACTCTCCCACCTCAGCTGTAGATCTCTGCAGTTCATCCAGAGTGATCATGGGCCTCTTGGCTGCATCTCTGATCAGTCTTCTCCTAGCATGAGCTGAAAGTTTAGAGGGACGGCCAGATCTTGGTAGATTTGCAGTGGTCTGATACTCCTTCCATTTCAATATTATCGCTTGCACAGTGCTCCTTGGGATGTTTAATGCTTGGGAAATCTTTTTGTATCCAAATCCGTCTTTAAACTTCTTCACAACAGTATCTCGGACCTGCCTGTTGTGTTCCTTGTTCTTCATGATGCTCTCTGCGCTTTTAACGGACCTCTGAGACTATCACAGTGCAGGTGCATTTATACGGAAACTTGATTACACACAGGTGGATTGTATTTATCATCATTAGTCATTTAGGTCAACATTAGATCATTCAGAGATCCTCACTGAACTTCTGGAGAGAGTTTGCTGCACTGAAAGTAAAGGGGCTGAATAATTTTGCACGCCCAATTTTTCAGTTTTTGATTTGTTAAAAAAGTTTGAAATATCCAATAAATGTCGTTCCACTTCATGATTGTGTCCCACTTGTTGTTGATTCTTCACAAAAAATACAGTTTTATATCTTTATGTTTGAAGCCTGAAATGTGGCAAAAGGTCGCAAAGTTCAAGGGGGCCGAATACTTTCGCAAGGCACTGTATATTTTCTTCAATGAAAAAAATGAATTAATCACAAGATTTCAGTATGTACAGAAATATTGGAGTCTTTTTTGTGTCTTTTTTTGTTGTTGAAATATATGTGGTACATCGTGTGATGCTGTGACAGTTTTACCATACCGTAGTTGCTTTATCATGAATTAGGTTTATTTCTGTCGCAAAAAGGCAACGAACTATTCAATTCCAAATGAAATTCAATTCACAAATTGAAAACTTAACCTCACTGAGAATATTGGACAATTTCCAATGTGTTACTTGACTCTCAATTCCATTGTTGAATTAGACTAATCCTAGCCCTGGTGTACAGTAATTGCCAAATTAACCTGCATTTACCCATATTACTAACTAGGACCAACCGGCAACGTTACACTCCATTGTGGGAGGTTGGCGGGAGATACATCATTGGTTTGTGTTTGGACAAGGCAGACTCCCGCTCCTGTGACTGAGTGATTCGTTTGTAGAGTGAGCACTTTGGCAGTGCCACTGTTCCCACAGGCTGAAACCCACAATACCCACAGGCTTACTACTATATACAAACTTAAGTCTACCCACTCTAGCAATCATCCATAGCAGCATCTTATATTATGTGCCAATAAGGTTTTCTGTAAGCATGCCATTTGATGCTGCCATCCCAGTTTTACAATCAAATCAAATCAAAGTTTATTTGTCAAGTGCACCGAATACAACAGGTATTCGGTATTCACCTTACAGTGAAATGCTTACTTACAGGCTCTAACCAACAGTGCAAAAAAGGTATTAGGTGAACAATAGATAAGTAAAGAAATAAAAACAACAGTAAAAAAGACGGTGATAAATAACAGTAGCGAGGACAAAATTCAGATAGCCTGGTTAGCCAATGTGCAGGAGCACTGGTTGGTTGGCCCAATTGAGGTAGCATGTATAGTTAAAGTGACAATGCATATATGGAAAACAGAGAGTAGCAGCAGCGTAAAAAGAGGTTTTTTTTGGGGGGGACACACAATGCAAATAGTCCGGGTAGCCATTTGTTGACCTGTTCAGGAGTCTTATTGCTTGGGGGGGTAAAAACTGTTGAGAAGCCTTTTTGTCCTAGACTTGGAGCTCCGGTACCGCTTGCCATGCGGTAGTAGAGAGAACAGTCTATGACTGGGGTGGCTGGGGTCTTTGACAATTTTTAGGGCCTTTCTTTGACACCACTTGGTGTAGAGATCCTGGATGGCAGCAGGTTAGCTCCAGTGATGTACTGGGCCGTACGCACTACCCTCTGTAGAGCCTTGCGGTCGGAGGCCGAGCATTTGCCGTACCAGGCAGTGATGCGACTAGTCAGGATGCTCTCGATGTTGCAGCTGTAGAACCTTTTGAGGATCTGAGGACCATGCCATATCTTTTTAGTTTCCTGAGGGGAATAGGCTTTGTTGTGCCGTCTTCACGACTGTCTTAGTGTGTTTGGACCATTCTAGTTTGTTGATGTGGACACCAAGGAACTTAAAGGTCTCAACCTGCTCCACTACAGCCTCGTCAATGAGAATGGGAGTGTGCTCTGGCCTCCTTTTCCTGAAGTCCACAATCATCTCCTTAGTCTTGGTTACGTTAAGGGAGAGGTTGTTATTCTGGCACTACCTGGCCAGGTCTCTGACTTCATCCCTATAGGCTGTCTCGTCGTTGTCGCTGATCAGGCCTACCGCTGTTGTGTTACATTTACATTTAAGTCATTTAGCAGACGCTCTTATCCAGAGCGACTTACAAATTGGTGAATTCACCTTCTGACATCAGTGGAACAGCCACTTTACAATAGTGCATCTAAATCATTTAAGGGGGGGTGAGAAGGATTGCTTTATCCTATCCTAGGTATTCCTTGCAGAGGTGGGGTTTCAGGTGTCTCCGGAAGGTGGTGATTGACTCCGCTGTCCTGGCGTCGTGAGGGAGTTTGTTCCACCATTGGGGGGCCAGAGCAGCGAACAGTTTTGACTGGGCTGAGCGGGAACTGTACTTCCTCAGTGGTAGGGAGGCGAGCAGGCCAGAGGTGGATGAACGCAGTGCCCTTGTTTGGGTGTAGGGCCTGATCAGAGCCTGGAGGTACTGCGGTGCCGTTCCCCTCACAGCTCCGTAGGCAAGCACCATGGTCTTGTAGCGGATGCGAGCTTCAACTGGAAGCCAGTGGAGAGAGCGGAGGAGCGGGGTGACGTGAGAGAACTTGGGAAGGTTGAACACCAGACGGGCTGCGGCGTTCTGGATGAGTTGTAGGGGTTTAATGGCACAGGCAGGGAGCCCAGCCAACAGCGAGTTGCAGTAATCCAGACGGGAGATGACAAGTGCCTGGATTAGGACCTGCGCCGCTTCCTGTGTGAGGCAGGGGCGTACTCTGCGGATGTTGTAGAGCATGAACCTACAGGAACGGGCCACCGCCTTGATGTTAGTTGAGAACGACAGGGTGTTGTCCAGGATCACGCCAAGGTTCTTAGCGCTCTGGGAGGAGGAAACAATGGAGTTGTCAACCGTGATGGCGAGATCATGGAACGGGCAGTCCTTCCCCGGGAGGAAGAGCAGCTCCGTCTTGCCGAGGTTCAGCTTGAGGTGGTGATCCGTCATCCACACTGATATGTCTGCCAGACATGCAGAGATGTGATTCGCCACCTGGTCATCAGAAGGGGGAAAGGAGAAGATTAATTGTGTGTTGTCTGCATAGCAATGATAGGAGAGACCATGTGAGGTTATGACAGAGCCATTGGTGTATAGCGAGAATAGGAGAGGGCCTAGAACAGAGCCCTGGGGGACACCAGTGGTGAGAGCGCGTGGCGAGGAGACAGATTCTCGCCACGCCACCTGGTAGGAGCAACCTGTCAGGTAGGACGCAATCCAAGCGTGGGCCGCACCGGAGATGCCCAACTCGGAGAGGGTGGAGAGGAGGATCTGATGGTTCACAGTGTCGAAGGCAGCCGATAGGTCTAGAAGGATGAGAGCAGAGGAGAGAGAGTTAGCTTTAGCAGTGCAGAGCGCCTCCGTGATACAGAGAAGAGCAGTCTCAGTTCAATGACTAGTCTTGAAACCTGACTGATTTGGATCAAGAAGGTCATTCTGAGAGAGATAGCGGGAGAGCTGGCCAAGGACGGCACGTTCAAGAGTTTTGGAGAGAAAAGAAAGAAGGGATACTGGTCTGTAGTTGTTGACATCGGAGGGATCGAGTGTAGGTTTTTTCAGAAGGGGTGCAACTCTCGCTCTCTTGAAGACGGAAGGGACGTAGCCAGCGGTCAGGGATGAGTTGATGAGCGAGGTGAGGTAAGGGAGAAGGTCTCCGGAAATGGTCTGGAGAAGAGAGGAGGGGATAGGGTCAAGCGGGCAGGTTGTTGGGCGGCCGGCCGTCACAAGAAGCGAGATTTCATCTGGAGAGAGAGGGAGAAAGAGGTCAGAGCACAGGGTAGGGCAGTGTGAGCAGAACCAGCGGTGTCGTTTGACTTAGCAAACGAGGATCGGATGTCGTCGACCTTCTTTTCAAAATGGTTGACGAAGTCATCTGCAGAGAGGGAGGAGGGGGAGGGGGAGGAGGATTCAGGAGGGAGGAGAAGGTGGCAAAGAGCTTCCTAGGGTTAGAGGCAGATGCTTGGAATTTAGAGTGGAAGAAAGTGGCTTTAGCAGCAGAGACAGAGGAGGAAAATGTAGAGAGGAGGGAGTGAAAGGATGCCAGGTCCGCAGGGAGGCGAGTTTTCCTCCATTTCCGCTCGGCTGCCCGGAGCACTGTTCTGTGAGCTCGCAATGAGTCGTCGAGCCACGGAGCGGGAGGGGAGGACCGAGCCGGCCTGGAGGATAGGGGACATAGAGAGTCAAAGGATGCAGAAAGGGAAGAGAGGAGGGTTGAGGAGGCAGAATCAGGAGATAGGTTGGAGAAGGTATGAGCAGAGGGAAGAGATGATAGGATGGAAGAGGAGAGAGTAGCGGGGAGAGAGAGCGAAGGTTGGGACGGCGCGATACCATCCGAGTAGGGGCAGTGTGGGAAGTGTTGGATGAGAGCGAGAGGGAAAAGGATACAAGGTAGTGGTCGGAGACTTGGAGGGGAGTTGCAATGAGGTTAGTGGAAGAACAGCATCTAGTAAAGATGAGGTCGAGCGTATTGCCTGCCTTGTGAGTAGGGGGAAGGTGAGAGGGTGAGGTCAAAAGAGGAGAGGAGTGGAAAGAAGGAGGCAGAGAGGAATGAGTCAAAGGTAGACGTGGGGAGGTTAAAGTCGCCCAGGACTGTGAGAGGTGAGCCGTCCTCAGGAAAGGAGCTTATCAAGGCATCAAGCTCATTGATGAACTCTCCGAGGGAACCTGGAGGGCGATAAATGATAAGGATGTTAAGCTAGAAAGGGCTGGTAACTGTGACAGCATGGAATTCAAAGGAGGCGATAGACAGATGGGTAAGGGGAGAAAGAGAGAATGACCACTTGGGAGAGATGAGGATCCCGGTGCCACCACCCCGCTGACCAGAAGCTCTCGGGGTGTGCGAGAACACGTGGGCGGACGAAGAGAGAGCAGTAGGAGTAGCAGTGTTGTCTGTGGTGATCCATGTTTCCGTCAGTGCCAAGAAGTCGAGGGACCGTGTTGTCTGCAAACTTAATGATGGTGTGTGTGTTGGAGTCATGCCTGGCCATGAAGTTGTGGGTGAAATGGGAGTACAGGAGGGGACTGAGCATGCACCCCTGAGGGGCTCCAGTGTTGATGATCAGCATGGCAGATGTGTTGCTACCTACCCTCACCACCTGGGCACGGTCCGCCAGGAAGTCCAGGATCCAGTTGTAGAGGGAGGTGTTTATGTTGATTGCATCATCTGGAGATTGCATCATGGATATTGCATCATCTGTGGATCTGTTTGGGCGGTATGAAAATTGGAATGGGTCTTGGGTTTCTGGGATAGTGGTATTGATGTGAGCCATTACCAGCCTTTCAAAGCACTTTATGGCTACAGATGTGAGTGCTATTGGTCTGTTGTCATTTAGGCAGTTTGCCTTCAGGGACTAAGGTGGTCTGCTTGAAACATGTTGGTATTACAGACTCAATCAATCATGTTGAAAATGTCAGTGAAGACACTTGCCAGTTGATCAGTACATGCCCAGAGCACACGTCCTGCTAATCCGTCTGGCCCCGCAGACTTGTGAATGCTGACCTGTTTAAAGGTCTTACTTGCGTCGGCTACGTAGAGCGTGATCACACAGTTGTCCGGAACAGCTGATGCTCTCATGCAAGCCGCCTAAGTGTTGCTTGCCTCGAAGTGAGCATAGAAGTGATTTAGCTCTTCTGGTAGGCTTGTGTCACTGGGCAGCTTGCTGCTGTGCTTCCCTTTGTGGTCTGTAATAGTTTGCAAGTCCTGCCACATAAGACTAGTGTTGGAGCCAGTGTAGTACGATTCAATCTTAGCCCTGTATTGACACTTTGCCTGTTTGATGGTTCATCAGGGGGCATAGCAGTGTTTCCTGCTTTTTGTTTGTCTTACATAAGATATTACAGTTTTTGATGTTCCGTTGGTAGGATATTCGTGATCGTACCTCATCTAATCTAATCAAGGGTAATCCCAAACCACTGGCATGTTTTACAACAATGATGTACCAATGAATTACACCCGTTGAGAGAGGATGTGTGATATGGGACATTACTGTTCAGAAGAGAGTAAGGAAAGACATGGTGATTGCCTAGCCGGGTTGCTTCAGTATTTGCTCGGGCAATGGTGCTGTATTTAGATTATTTTAGGCTGTCTGAGGGGTAGTCTATCAAACTGTACCCAGTGCATTTTATATATGATTTTACTAGTACATATAGGCAATTTAACCATTTCGCTTCCGTTTATTTACTGATTTGTATAGGCAAAGCAAATTGTCCCTCGGGCAATTCAAGATTTACTTTTCTACACTAAAAGTCAGTATAGGGATGCTGTTCATGTTGCCGAAACGGTCTATGACTCTGTGATACAGTACACACTTTTATTTTTTGTTTTCCTAGGCTACCTGGCAAAAATGCTTGCTCACGAGCCCAACTTCCTTTCATGAACAATGATGCGCCAGGCCAGCTAGTTAACATCAGCCTACTACATCTAGATACATATTGAACTTCCATTCTCTCAGGCCAGGGGCACAATGTAGGAATTCATGGTTGGATCAGAATTACTGTTTATAATCGTTTGCCAATAAGTAATACCACAAGTTCAAATCCCTATCTCCATCCATGGCTAATTTAGGAAATGGACGATTTTAGTTAGCTAGCCACCGGAGGACAACGGCACAACAAGATGTAACAATTAAAGGTTGACCGATTAATCGGAATGGCCGATTTAATTAGTGCCGATTTCAAGTTTTCATAACAATCGGTAATCTGCATTTTTGGACACCGATTGTGGACGATTACATTGCACTACACGAGGAGACTGCGTGACAGGCTGACCACCTGTTATGCGAGTGCAGCAAGGAGCCAAGGTAAGGTGCTAGCTAGCATTAAACTTATCTTATAAAAAACAATCAATCTTAACATAATCACTAGTTAACTACACATGGCTGATGATATTACTAGTTTATCTAGCTTGTTCTGCGTTGCATATAATCGATGCGGTGCCTGTTCATTTGTCATTGAATCACAGCCTTTTTTTAAATGTTTATTTTACCTTTATTTAACCAGGCAAGTCAGTTAAGAACAAATTCTTATTTTCAATGACGGCCTGGGAACAGTGGGTTAACTGCCTGTTCAGGGGCAGAACCAAGATTAGGCTGGCAATACTAAAGTATCTATTAGAACATCCAATAGTCAAAGGTATATGAAATACAAAGGGTATAGAGAGAAATAGTCCTATAATAACTACAACCTAAAACTTCTTACCTGGGAATATTGAAGACTCATGTTAAAAGGAACCCCCAGCTTTCATATGTTCTCCTGTTCAGAGCAAACTTAAACATTAGCTTTTTTACATGGCACATATTTCACTTTTACTTTCTTCTCCAACAGTTTGTTTTTGCATTATTTAAACCAAATTGAACATGTTTCATTATTTATTTGAAACTAAATTGAGTTTATTGATGTATTATATTAAGTAAAAATAAGTCTTCATTCAGTATTGTTGTAATTGTCATTATTACAAATATATATATATATAAAAAATTGGGCGATTTAATCGGTATCAGCTTTTTTTGGTCCTCCAATAATCGGTATTGGAATCGGCGTTGAAAAATCATAATCGGTCGACCTCTACTAACAATTTAAGTTTTTCTGTAAATTCCGTTCTACTTTTGATGTGATGTGATTGGTGTGAAGACAAGTCCAAACTCGCTTCCCTTTTAAGTTTTATTTTGGTGCACCAGGACAATTCACAGTTGAGCTCACTCAGTTTAGCTCAATGCTGATTGGCTATTATTATTATTTTATTTTTTATTATCAAGGGAGGCTAAATGCTGGCTGGCTTCCGTTGCATTCAATGAGGCAACAATGTCATTCTCAATTTTACCAGACAGCATCAGATAGATGGGATACACATACTGATGCTTTCTCCAGTGAGATATATTCAGCCTCTCGCAAATTGAAGGAACATGACTTCCCTTGCCTCCATGAGTACATACCACTGGGTTACTGACAGTTTTTATAATTCCCTGTGTCTCTGCACATCTAGGTCCTATCCCTCTAAGTGTTGACAGCTATCCGCTGATCTAGTGGGTCAAAGCTGTGGTGCTGTCAGTAGTGTCGCCTGCTCTCCTGGACAGTCTCTGCTCAACGGCGGTGGAGTGATGAGGTCGCTGTGGAGCTTGGGCCTTGCTTTCCTCTTGGCCTTGACCTCCAGGGCCGGAGGACTCGATATCCCCCTGGAAGGTAAAGTGCAGTATTGGCAACCTACACTGAGTGTACAAAACATTAAGAACACCCCACCCTTTTGCTCTCAGAACAGGGATGCAGCTGTGTCAAGATGGCTGGATGTCCTTTGGGTGGTGGACCATTCTTGATACACAAGGGAAACTGTTGACTGTGAAAACCCAGCAGCGTTAAAGTTCTTGACACAAACCGGTGCACTTGGCACCTACTACCATACCCCAAAGGCACTTCAATATTTTGTCTTGCCCATTTTCCCTATGAATGGCAAACATACACAATCCATGTCTAAATTGACTAAAGGATTAAAAAACCTTCATCTACACTGAATGAAGTGGATTTAACAAGTGAAATCATTAACGGATCATAGCTTTACCTGGATTCACCTGGTCAGTCTATGTCATGGAAAGAACATGTTCATAATCTTTTGTACATTCAGTATATTTCATAGTCTATAGGGGCGGCAGGGTAGCCTAGTGGTTAGAGCGTTGGACTAGTAACCGTAAGGTTGCAAGTTTGAATCCCCTAGCTGACAAATCTGTTGTTCTGCCCCTGAACAGGCACTTAACCCACTGTTCCTAGGCTGTCATTGAAAATAAGAATTTGTTCTTAATTGACTTGCCTAGTTAAAAAAAAATAGGGGAATGTTTTAGACACACCCTATGCCCATGATGGACAGTGAAGAGAGAGTATATGGTCCAGCTGTCAGAGACATGGACTGGCTAACTAAATTCATGCCTATGACGGGTCATTTACTTCAGGCATGTGTAACATGCAGTGCAAGATTGTTGGTTTAATCGCTGTCTGCACTGCAGTTCATTATTAGCTAAGACATGTGGGCAAATAGAGCTAGTTTCTCAATATTAATCTTCCAACAAGCATAAGTTATACATTTCCTGCTGTACATTGCACAAAACATGACCAAATCCCCATAATGGTAGTCAAGTTGTTAAAGTGTTTGATTGATGAAAGCAATATGGAGACAAATGTATGATTTCTATCTTTTCATCCTGCAGTGGAGCAGCTACCGACCATAACAGTGCAGACCGCTGGCCCTGTCATTGCCTTACCCTTTGAAGGCAGTTTTTCCATGAGATGTGAAGCCAAAGGCAACCCACAACCAGTGTAAGTGAGATGACTGCGATTCGTCCTAGGATCTTCCTGTTTTTTGCCCTTATGCTTATGGATTGTTCACACTATCAGCATTAACCCAATGCTTATTGTTGCATCTCAAGCTAAATATCATAACTGTAACCAAGCATTACAAAATGCTTCATTGCCCCAACAGATACAGATGGACAAAAGATGGCCAGGCCATAGATCCCCTCTTCGACTTGGGGGTCAAAAAAGAGAGAAACAATGGGAGTTTTGTGATTCATAGCGGGCTCCTTGCGCAGTTCCAGGGGATGTATCAGTGCTACGCTTCAAACAATCTGGGAACAGCAGTATCAGAGGAAATTGAACTCATTGTACCAAGTGAGTGCCACTCTCATGTTGTAAGAACCTAGCATAGTGAACAGTTTTGCATCTTACAGCAAGACTGTGAGTGTTACATTTGGAATCCTATCTAAAGGTGTTGACATGAGTAAAACATGCCTAACCATTGCACAGGTACCCCAAAGTTCCCCAAAGAGAAGATTGCCCCAATAGTTGTTAAAGAGGGCCAGCCTGTGATTCTGGAATGCAATCCACCACAGGGGATCCCTCCACGAAAGATCTACTGGATGACTATTGGTGAGAAAATAGACCACTAGTTCAATCTTTACAGCACCATCCAACTGAAACAGTTTAGAAGGAAATATGTCACTTTATACACATTTCAATTGAAATAGAGTACAGTAACACTTTACATTAGGTTGCTCCTATACCTTTGTTGTAATATTGTTATAATATTGTTATTACTCAAGTCACAAAATAGTATTGACATGTTCTTATGTAGTAATTCAGTAGTTGTTTTAAATTGGCATAGTAATGGGAATGAGCTTTTTTGTTATTACACAAGAAGAATTAGGGCCGCTCAACATAGATCCCTTTAAATTTTGACATTTTGTCACCTTTTTCTCACCATAGCCAAAAGAGGGTCTAATGACATTACAGCACTGTATGAAGTAGTGCCTCAATGGGGATAAGGCCATATGCTTAGGCTCTCAGCCGTTCTAGTTCCATCTAGCCAAATCACACACTTTTCAATTCGGCAAGGAGCTCAAAAAGAAATGCTTGTTTTTTAGAGCTGAGAGCAGCTTCTCATAAAGTGGTCCAAATAAAAGAAAGAAATTAAATAAGAATTCTAAACTAGAAATTAGAAAATGAAATTTCATGAAGAAAATCTAAGGTGAGTCAGTCTGTACCAGAGCTAGTTAATGCGGACCAGAGCTAGACCAATGATCCAAGCTATGCCCTGGACCAGAGCATTGACCAGAGCTAGTTAGTGCGGGGACCAGAGCAAGCTAGGTGCTAGTTACGCCCTGGATCAGAGCTGGACCAGAGCTAGTACGGATCAGACCTAGACCACAGTTAATTCTTGTCCGCTCTAGTTTTGGGCCAGGTCTGGTCCAGGACTTAGCTAGTAGATAGCTAGCTAGCTAGTCACTATTTACTATTGAAACCACTGGAGCGTTTATGCACATATTAAATGGTTATCGTTTAAAAGGCACAAACTCAGCAAAAAAAAGAAACGTCCCTTTTTCAGGACCCTGTCTTTCAAAGATAATTCGTAAAAATCAAAATAACTTTACAGATTTTCATTGTAAAGGGTTTTAACACATGCTTGTTCAATGAACCATAAACAATTAATGAACATGCACCTGTGGAACGGTCGTTAAGACACTAACAGCTTACAGATGGTAGGCCATTAAGGTCACAGTTATGAAAACTTGGAACACTAAAGAGGCCTTTCTACTGACTCTGAAAAACACAAAAATTAAGATGCCCAGGGTCCCTGCTCATCTGTGTGAATGTGCCTTAGGCATGAGGACTGCAGATGTGGCCAGGGCAATAAATTGCAATGTCCGTACTGTGAGAGGCCTAAGACAGCTGATCGTACGCCCAATTTTTCAGTTTTTGATTTGTTAAAAAAGTTTGAAATATCCAATAAATGTCGTTCCACTTCATGATTGTGTCCCACTTGTTGTTGATTCTTCACAAAAAATACAGTTTTATATCTTTATGTTTGAAGCCTGAAATATGGCAAAAGGTCGCAAAGTTCAAGGGGGCCGAATACTTTCGCAAGGCACTGTAAGTTTGAACATGTCAACATTGGTTTGGTGTTTGTAGCTTTAAAGATGCACTCCAGCTATTTTTGAACTTGTTGACAACAATATCCCACATATAAATAAAGTAATCATCACACACACAAAAAAATATGTTTTCAGCATAATAGTGTTTTTGCAAACTTTATGGAGTAGGCCTGATTTGGCCCTCTGATGACATCGGCCTTCCCCTGCTTGAATTTTTCCCATTCAATTATATGTCAAAAACTATGAATGGACAGACCAAGCCTACTTCTATAACCCCACTCTTACCTAATAGCTATCCAACCAAATACTCTCCCTACATTGCTCTATAAAGGGAAACACTTGGGGAAATCGTTCTTAATGGCTGCCATATTTAAAGCCACAGTATGGTCAGTCATGTCATGTGACCCTAGTTCTTCCTTTACACTTCCAATAAGAAACACACATTTTCGCCTTGTTCAATATTAAACACTAATTGTCGCTTTCTGTTGCAAAACATTTTCCATTGTGTCTTAATGAAAACGATATATTGTTTCCTCCAGGTCTCCAACATATTGAACAGGATGAGAGGGTGTCCATGGGCCATGACGGCAACCTCTACATCTCCAACGCCCTGGAGAAGGATAGCCGGAGAGACTACTGCTGCTTCGCTGCATTCTCCGTCATACGGACCATCGTTCGGAAGACAGCCATGTCGGTGGTCGTCAAGAGCTGTAGGTTGACAGTGTAATGCCCTACATCAATGTTTCTCAACCTGTTTTATACCAGGAACAGGCAAACTATAGTCCTTCCTCTAAACATTAGACCAAGAGGACATCCTCATATTCTAAGTGCAACATTAAGGCTCCGATACACTTACATTACAAGTAGCACTTAATCCGAAAAAACGTATTAAATAGGTGTCTGTAAGACCGGTCAGCAACATACTACTCCCAGGTTGAAATCCCTGCCCTACATGTTGAGTATGCATTGAAAGGGCATGTTCAGGACACTAGATGCAGTGATGGTGTAAGGAGAGGGAGGAGTGCTGTCCCCACACATGTCAAAGACAATTGTCAGATTCAAAAGTCTATCAACATTATATATGGTTTTATTTTACAAACGTGCAGTGTGTAGGTGAAAAAAGGTGCAGGCATGTACTTCAGATCAGAGGAATAGACATGGCTCCATTGGATCAAGGTGGGTCTTCATATTTAGTTTACATTTCAGTAAAACCTGCTTGTGAGTTAGATGACTGAGAGCAGTGGGGAGTTGCTTTAACATTATATTTGACTTTAACGTGAATGATAATATCCCATTACAGTTCACAGTATTTGACTGACTAAAGGCTCAAACGTAGTTATAGGAAAAGTCAATACATGTTTAATATGCACACGTTGAATGAGATTCATCTATGTAATTTTATCAGTACCAGTCAAAAGTTTGAGCCACCTACTCATTCCAGGTTTTACATTTTTTTAAACTATTTTCTACACTGTTGAATAATAGTGAAGAAATCAAAACTATGAAATAACACATATGGAATCATGTACTAACCCAAAAAATGTTAAACAAATAAAAATAAATGTTATATTTGAGATTCTTCAAAGTAGCTACCCTTTGCCTTGATGACAGCTTTGCACACTCTTTGCATTCTCTCAATCAGCTTCATGAGGTAGTCACCTGGAATGCAGTACAATTAACAGGTGTGCCTTGTTAAAAGTTAATTTGTGGAATGTCTTTCCTTCTTAATGTGTTTGAGCCAATCAGTTGTGTTGTGACAAGGTAGGGGTGGTATACAGAGGTAGCCCTATTTGGTAAAAGACCAAGTCCATATTATGGCAAGAATAGCTCAAATAGGCGAAGAGAAATGACGGTCCATCATTACTTTAAGACATGAAGGCCAGTCAATCCAGAAAATGTCAATAACTTTGAATGTTTCTTCAAGTGCAGTCGCAAAAACCATCAAGTGCTATGATGAAACCAGCTCTCATGAGGACCGCCATAGGAAAGGAAGACCCAGAGTTACTTCTGCTGCAGAGAATAAGTTCATTAGAGTTATCTGCCACCCAAATAAATGCTTAATTGAGTTCAAGTAACACACATCACAACATCAACTGTTCAGAGGAGACTGTGTGAATCAGTCCTTCATGGTCGAATTGCTACAAAGAAAACACTACTAAAGGCCACCAATAAGAAGAAGAGACTTGCTTCTTCCAAAAAACACGAACAATGTACATTAGACCGGTGGAAATCTGGAGTACAAATTTGAGATTTTTGGTTCCAACCTCTGTCTTTGTGAGATGCAGAGTAGGTGAATGGATGATCTCCGCATATGTGGTTCCCACCTTGAAGCATGGAAGAGGAGGTGTGCTGGTGTGGGGGTGCTTTGCTGGTGATACTATCTGAGATTTATTTAGAATTCAAGGTACACTTAATCAGCATGGCTACCACAGAATTCTGCAGTGATACTTCATCCCATCTGGTTTGGGCTTAGTGGGACTATGACTCAAAACACACCTCCAGGCTATGTAAGGGCTATTTGACCAAGGAGAGTGATGGAGTGCTGCATCAGATGATCTGACCTACGCAATCCCCAGACCTCAACCCAATTGAGATAGTTTAGAAGGAGTTGGACTGCAGAGTCAATCAATCAATCAATCAATCAAATGTATTTATATATAAAGCCCTTTTTATATCTGCCGACGTCACAAAGTACTGTACAGAAACCCAGCCTAAAACCCCAAACAGCAAGCAATGCAGATGTGGAAGCACAGTGGCAAGGAAAACCCCCTGAGAAAGGCAGGAACCTAGGATGAAACCTAGAGAGGAACCAGGCCCTGAGGGGTGGCCAATCCTCTTCTGGCTGTGCCGGGTGGAGATTATAACAGTACATGGCCAAGATGTTCAAATGTTCATAGATGACCAGTAGGGTCAAATAATAATAATCACAGTGGTTGTAGAGGGTGCAACAGGTCAGCACCTCAGGAGTAAATGTCAGTTGGCTTTTCATAGCCGAGTGAAGGAAAAGCAGCAAACAAGTGCTCAGCATATATGGGAACTCCATCAAGACTGTTTGAAAAGCATTCCTCATGAAGCTGGTTGAGAGAATGCCGAGAGTGCAATGGTGTCATCAAGGAAAAGGGTGGCTGCATTGAATAATAAAATATTTTGATTTGTTTAAATGTTTTTTGGTTACTACATTATTCCATATGTGCTATTTCATAGATTTGATGTCTTCACTATTATTCTACAATGTAGAACATAGTACAATATTAGGAAAAACCCTTGAATACGTAGGTGTGTCCAAGCTTTTGACTGGTACTGTGTATATATATACTAAGAGAGTGTACCAAAACACTCAAGTGCGGACAAACACCTACTGCAGTTGCTCCTATGGTTTCAGAAATATACCTACTATACATCTCTTATGCCTGTCATTTTCTGCCCATGGAAGCCTATGCCATTCCAGAGAGAAGACCGAGCCTTCTGGTACCCTCTGGTGTTCAGTCAGAGGTACGGCTGCTGAAAGGAGAGGAGCTGGTGCTAGAGTGTATAGCAGAGGGATTGTAAGTGGAGTCTAATTATTTCTCAAATTAGTATGAAGAATATTTATTCATAACTTCAGTGACTGGATGAACATGTTGTATTACATTTTATAGAATAATGTGTGTGTCATTTTTCACTAATCATATCTCGTTTTCTCTCATCTTGTTACTCAGTCCAACTCCTGTGATTGAATGGACAAAAAGGACAGAGAAGCTACCGAAACGGGCAAATCTAAAAAACTATGGGAAACGTTTAACCATTAATAACATTGAAGAGGAGGATGATGGGAAGTACACGTGTGAGGCGAGGAACTCTGTCGGAGACACAGTCCACTACTTCAACGTCATGGTGGAGGGTAAGTAGACTGAGGCAGGTTATACTTTCAGTGTGTCCCCCACAAAAAAGTTTGTTGTCCCCTTTACAATGTCCAAGTGAAGCCTTTGCCCTTCTTTATACAGTGTACGTTTAACAGTTTAATACCTTTTTAAAACCTCTCTTGTGCTGTTGTGTTCACTTACAGCAGCTACATTGTCAAAGGAAAACATTGATTTCTTATTAGAGCCTAAAGCATTCTAGAAGGGGTCATTTATCATCTTTCCAATGATGGACAAATCTCCAGGTGACCGTCTTTGTTAGATACAAAGGATTATGGTTGCCATTACATAGGTTGTGCTCCCCTGCTCAGACATTAGATGAATCAACCAATGGCTGCATGCCACGTCATGGATTGTGCCGCCAGGTACCAGAATGCTATAACGTATGGTTTAGTTAGCTGATACATAAAAAATACCTTTCCAGGAGTTGTAAGATGTGGCATGGGTCAGCAACGTCTGAGCAGGGGAACACAACCCTAGACTGACTAAGACTCTCTTTACAGTGCATTAGGAACGTATTTAGACACCTTAACTTTTTCCACATTTTGTTTCATTACAGCCTTATTCTAAAATGGATTAAATTGTTTTTTTCCCACTCATCAATACACACAATACCTCATAATGACAAAGTAAAAACAGGATTTTACATTTTTCTTCAAATGTATATAAAAAATAAAAAAAATAATACATTTCTGTAAGTATTCTGACCCTTTACTCAGTACTTTGTTTAAACACCTTTGGCAGCGATTACAGCCTCGAGTCTTCTTGGGTATGATGCTTCAAGCTTGACACATCTGTGTTTAGGGAATTTCTCACATTCTTTCCTGCAGATCCTCTCAATCTCTGTCAGGTTGGATGGGGAGTGTCGCTATACAGCTATTTTCAGGTCTCTCCAGAGATGATTGATGGGGTTCAAGTCCGGGCTCTGGCTGGGCCACTCAAGGACATGAAGTGAATTGCTTACTTACAAGCCCTTAAACAAAAATGCAGTTTAAGAAAATACAACATAAAAGTAAGAGATAAGAATATCAAATCATTAAAGAGCAGCTGTCATGGCTGTTGAAAGGAGAGGACCAAGGTGCAGCGTGTTGAGCGTAAATTTTAATTTATTAATCAAAATGACGCCAAACAAAACAAATAACACTACAAAAACAAACTGTGAAGCTCAAAGGCTATGTGCCCTAAACAAAGTCAACTTCCCACAAAGAAAGGAGGGAAAATGGGCTACTTAAGTATGGTTCCCAAACAGAGACAACGGTAGACAGCTGTCCCTGATTGAGAACCATACCAGCCAAAACATAGAAATACAAAAATCATAGATAACAAAACATAGAATGCCAACCCCAAATCACACCCTGACCTAACCAAATAGAGACATAAAAAGGCTCTCTAAGGTCAGAGTGTGACAGTACCACCCCCCACCCCAAAGGTGCGGATTCCGGCCGCAAAACCTGAACATATAGGGGAGGGTCTGGGTGGGCATCTATCCGCGGTGGCGGCTCAGGTGCGGGAAGCAGACCCCGCTCCACCTCTGGCTCACCCCGCTTTGGTGACGCCTTTGGTGTGGGGAACCTCGCCGCCGCCCCCGGACTGGGCACCCTCGTTGCTGCGGGCCCCGGACTGAGCACCCTCGTTGCTGTATGCACCGGTCTGGGCACCCTCGTCACTGCGAGCCCCGGACTGGGCACCCTCGTCGCTGCGGGCCCCATACTGGGCACCCTCGTCGCTGCGGGCCCCGGACTGGGAACCCTCGTCGCTGCGGGCCCTGGACTGGGCACCCTCGTCACTGCGGGCTCCGGACTGGAGGCTGTCACTGGGGGCTCCGTGCCATGGATCATCACTGGAGGCTTCTTGCCATGGATCATCACTGGAGGGAGGAGACATAGGAAGATTAGTTCTGGGCGCAGGCACAGGACTCACCAGGCTGGAGAGACATACAGGACGTCCTAGGCAGAGGACTGTGCAGACGCACTGGAGACACATTGCGCAGAGCCGGCGCAGCAGTAAATAACAATATTGGGGCTATATACAGGGTGTACCGGTACAGAGTCAATGTCAATATGCGGGTGCACCATTGACGAGGTAATTGAGGTAATATGTACAGTTGAAGTCGGAAGTTTACATACACTTAGGTTATAGTCATTAAATCTCGTTTTTCAACCACTCCACAAATTTCTTGTTAACGAACTATAGCTTTGGCAAGTTGGTTAGAACATCTACTTTGTGCATGACACAAGTCATTTTTCCAGACGTTTCAGAAGTTTACATACACTAAGTTGACTGTGCCTTTAAACAGTTCGGAATATTCCAGAAAATTCTGTGATGGCTTTAGAAGCTTCTGATAGGCTAATTGACAATTTGAGTCAATTGGAGTTGTACCTGTGGATGTATTTCAAGGCCTACCTTCAAACTCAGTGCCTCTTTGCTTGACATCATGGGAAAATCAAAAGCAATCAGTCAAGTTCTCAGAAACAAATTGTAGACCTCCACAAGTCTGGTTCATCCTTGGGAGCAATTTCCAAATGCCTGAAGGTACCATATTCATCTGTATAAACAATACTATGCAAGTATGAACACCATGGGACCATGCAGCCGTCATACCGCTCAGAACAACGGCAAAGGACCTTATGAAGATGCTGGAGGAAACAGGTACAAAGTATCTATATAAACAGTAAATCGAGTCCTACATCAACGTTACCTGAAAGGCTGTTCAGCAAGGAAGAAACCACTTCTACAACTGCACATGGGGACAAAGATCGTACTTTTTGGAGAATTGTCCTCTGGTCTGATGAAACCAAAATACACTACTCAAAAAAATAAAGGGAACACTAAAATAACACATCCTAGATCTGAATGAATGAAATATTCTTATTAAATACTTTTTTCTTTACATAGTTGAATGTGCTGACAACAAAATCTATGATCAATGGAAATCAAATTTTTCAACCCATGGAGGTCTGGATTTGGAGTCACACTCAAAATTAAAGTGGAAAACCACACTAAAGTCTGATCCAACTTTGATGTAATGTCCTTAAAACAAGTCAAAATCAGGCTCAGTAGTGGTGTGTGTGGCCTCCACGTGCCTGTATGACCTCCCTACAACGCCTGGGCATGCTCCTGATGAGGTGGCGGATGGTCTCCTGAGGGATCTCCTCCCAGACCTGGACTAAAGCATCCGCCAACTCCTGGACAGTCTGTGGTGCTACGTGGCGTTGGTGGATGGAACGAGACATGATGTCTCAGATGTGCTCAATTGGATTCAGGTCTTGGGAACGGGCGGGCCAGTCCATAGCATCAATGCCTTCCTCTTGCAGGAACTGCTGACACACTCCAGCCACATGAGGTCTAGCAATGTCTTGAATTAGGAGGAACCCAGGGCCAACCGCAACAGCATATGGTCTCACAAGGGGTCTGAGGATCTCATTTCGGTACCTAATGGCAGTCAAGCTACCTCTGGCGAGCACATGGAGGGCTGTGCGGCCCCCCAAAGAAATGCCACCCCACACCATGACTGACCCACCACCAAACCGGTCATGCTGGAGGATGTTGCAGGCAGCAGAATGTTCTCCACGGCATCTCCAGACTGTCACGTCTGTCACGTGCTCAGTGTGAACCTGCTTTCATCTGTGAAGAGCACAGGGCGCCAGTGACGAATTTGCCAATCTTGGTGTTCTCTGGCAAATGAAAAACGTCCTGCATGGTGTTGGGCTGTAAGCACAACCCCCACCTGTGGACATCGGGCCCTTATACCACCCTCATGGAGTCTGTTTCTGACTGTTTGAGCAGACACATGCACATTTGTGGCCTGCTGGATGTCATTTTGCAGGGCTCTGGCAGTGCTCCTCCTGCTACTCCTTGCACAAAGGCGGAGGTAGCGGTCCTGCTGCTGGGTTGTTGCCCTCCTACGGCCTCCTCCACGTCTCCTAATGTATAGGCCTGTCTCCTGGTAGCTCATCCGTGCTCAGGACACTACGCTGACAGACACAGCAAACCTTCTTGCCAAAGCTCGCATTGATGTGTCATCCTGGATGAGCTGCACTACCTGAGCCACTTGTGTGGGTTGTAGACTCTGTCTCATGCTACCACTATAGTGAAAGCACCGCCAGCATTCAAAAGTGACCAAAACATCAGCCAGGGAGCATAGGACCTGAGAAGTGGTCTGTGGTCTCCACCTACAGAACCACTCCTTTATTGGGGGTGTCTTGCTAATTGCCTATAATTTCCACGGGTTGTCTATTCCATTTGAACAACAGCATGTGAAATTTATTGTCAATCAGTGTTGCTTCCTTAGTGGACAGTTTGATTTCACAGAAGTGTGATTGACTTGGAGTTACATTGTGTTGTTTAAGTGTTCCCTTTATTTTTTTGAGCAGTGTACAACTGTTTGGCCATAATGACCATTGTTATGTTTGGAGGTAAAAGGGTAGGCTTGCAAGCCGAAGAACACCATCCCAACCGTGAAGCTGTGAGGCCAAAATTCACCAAACTTATTGTGTGTGTGTGTGTGTGTGTGTGTGTGTGTGTGTGTGTGTGTGTAAGTAAGAGCGTGAGTAAAGAAATAAAACAACAGAAAAAAAGAGTAGCATGGCTATATACAGACACCTGTTAGTCAGGCTTATTGAGGTAGTGTGTACATGTTGGTATCGTTAAAGTGACTATACATATATGATGAACAGAGAGTTAGCAGAAGCGTAAAAAGAGGGGTTTGCGGGTGGTGGGACACAATGCAGATAGCACGGTTAGCCAATGTGTGGGAGCACTGGTTGGTCGGGCCAATTTAGGTAGTATGTACATGAATGTATATTTAAAGTGACTATGCATATAAGATAAACAGAGAGTAGCCTACAAGAGGGGTTTGCAAATAGTCCGGGTAACCATTTGGTTACCTGTTCAGGAGTCTTATGGCTTGGGGGTAAAAACTGTTGAAAAGCCTTTTTTGTCCTAGACTTGGCACTCCGGTACCGCTTGCCATGCGGTAGTAGAGAGAACAGTCTATGACTGGGGTGGCTGGGGTCTTTGACAATTTGTAAGGCCTTCCTCTGACACCGCCTGGTGTAGAGATCCTGGATGGCAGGCAGCTTTGCCCCAGTGATGTACTGGGCCGTACGCACTACCCACTGAAGTGACTTGCGGTGGAGGCTGAGCAAGTGCCGTACCAGGCAGTGATGCTCTCGATGTTGCAGCTGTAAAACCTTTTGAGGATCTCAGGACCCATGCTAAATCTTTTTAGTTTTCTGAGGGGGAATATGCTTTCTCGTGCCCTCTTCATGACTGTCTTGGTGTGTTTGGACCAACCTAGTTTGTTGTTGATGTGGACACTATGGAATTTGAAGCTCTCAACCTGCTCCACTACAGCCCCTTCGATGAGAATGGGGATGTGCCCTGTGCTCCTTTTCCTGTAGTCCCCAATCATCTCCTTAGTCTTGGTTACGTTGAGGGAGAGGTTGTTATTCTGGCACTACCTGGCCAGGTCTCTGACCTCCTCCCTATAGACTGTCTCGTCGTTGTCGGTGATCAGGCATACCACCGTTGAGTCGTCAACAAACTTAATGATGGTGTTGGAGTCTTGCCTGGCCATGCAGTCATGGGTGAACAGGGAGTACAGGAGAGGACTGAGCATGCACCGCTGGTGAGCTCCAGTGTTGAGGATCAGCGTGGCAGATGTGTTGCTACCTACCCTCACCACCTGGGGGCGGCCTGTCAGGAAGTCCAGGATCCAGTTGCAGAGGGAGATGTTTAGTCCCAGGATCCTTAGCTTGGTGATGAGCTTTGAGGGTGCTAGGCTGTAGAACGCTGAATTGTAGTCAATGAACAGCATTTTCACATAGGTGTTCCTTTTGTCCAGGTGGGAAAGGGCAGTGTGGAGTGCAATAGAGATTGCATCATCTGTGGATCTGTTTGGGTGGTATGCACATTGGAGCGGGTGTAGGGTTTCTGGGATAATGGTGTTGATGTGAGCCATTACCAGCCTTTCAAAGCACTTCATGGCTACCGAAGTGAGTGCTACGGGTCTGTAGTCATTTAGGCAGGTTGCCTTTGTGTTCTTGGGCCCAGGGACTATGGTGGTCTGCTTGAAGCATGTTGGTATTACAAACTCAATCAGGGACATGTTGAAAATGTCAGTGAAGACACCTGCCAGTTGGTCAGCACATGCCCGGAGCACACGTTCTGGTTATCCGTCTGGCCCCGCAGCCAGTATGTTAACCTGTTTAAAGGTCTTACTCACGTCGGCTACGGAGAGCGTGATCACACAGTTGTCCGGAACAGCTAATGCTCTCATGCATGCCTCAGTGTTGCTTGCCTCGAAGCGATCATATAAGTCATTTAGCTCGTCTGGTAGGCTCGTGTCACTGGTCAGCTCGCGGCTGTGCTTCCCTTTCCTTGTGCTTCCCTTTGTAGTCTGTAATAGTTTGCAAGCCCTGCCACATCCGACGAGCGTTGGAGCCGGTGTAGTATGATTCAATCTTAGCCCTGTATTGACGCTTTGCCTGTTTGACGGTTCGTAGCGTGATTTCTTGTAAGCTTCTGGGTTAGAGTCTCGCACCTTGAAAGCGGCAGCTCTACCCTTTAGCTCAGTGTGAATGTTGCCTGTAATCCATGCCTTCTGGTTGGGGTGTGTACGTACAGTCACTGTGGGGACGAAGTCCTCAATGCACTTATTGATGAAGCCAGTGACTGATGTGGTGTATTCCTCAATGTCATCGGATGAATTCCGGAACATGTTCCAGTCTGTGATAGCAAAGCAGTCCTGTAGTTTAGCATCTGCTTCATCTGACCATCTTTTTATAGACCGAGTCACTGGTGCTTGCTGCTTTAATTTTTGCTTGTAAGCAGGAATCAGGAGGATAAAGTTGTGGTTGGATTTACCAAATGGAGGGTGAGGGAGAGCTTTGAACGCGCCTCTGTGTGTGGAGTACAGCTGATCTAGAGTAGAACTGATCTAAAGTTACCCTGCATTAAAGTCTCCGACCACTAGGAGCTCCGCCTCTGGGTGAGTGGATTCCTGTTTGTTTATTTCCTTATACAGCTGTCTGAGTGCGGTCTTAGTGCCAGCATCTGTCTGTGGTGGTAAATAAACAGCCACGAAAAGTATAGCTGAGAACTCTCTAGGCAAGTAGTGTAGCCTGCAGTTTATCACAATATACTCTACTTCAGGCGAGCAAAATCTAGAGACTTCCTTAGATTTCATGCACCAGCTGTTGTTTACAAACATGCACAGACCGCCACCCCTCGTCTTACCACCAGACCGTCACCCCTCGTGTGTTGTTCTATCTTGCCGGTGCAGCGTGTATCCTGCTAGCTGAATATCCATGTCATCATTCAGCCACGATTTCGTGAAGCATAGGATATTACAGTTTTTGAAGTCCCGTTGGTAGGATATTCGTGATCTTACCTTGTCTAGTTTATTGTCCAATGATTACACGTTGGCGAGTAATATTGACGGTAACGGCAGCTTTCCTAGTTGTCTTCTGCGGGTCCAGACGAGGCATCTGGCTCTTCGTTCTCTGCGTCTCTTCCTTTTGCAAATAATTGGGATGTCTGCCCTGTGGGGTGTTTGGAGAATATCGTGTGAGTCCTGCTTGCTGCTGTTGTTGTTGTTGTTGTTGAAGAAATCTTAGTCTAATCCAAGGTGAGTGATCGCTGTTCTGATATCCAGAAGCTCTTTTCTTCCGTAAGATACTGTTGCAGAAACATTATGTACAAAATCATTTACAATTATCTCGACAAAATTGGTTTGGAGACCGTAAAACGGCGGCCATCTCCTCTGTTTCCATCCTCTGTGTTCCCATATAAGAGCAACGTCAACTAACCAACATTGCGACCAGGAATACGACTTTCCCAAAGCGGAACCTCTGTTCGGACCACCACCCAGGACAATGGATCTGATCCCAGTAGGCGACCCAAAACAACGGCGCCACAGAAGGGGCACATGGAGCGATCTTCTGTTTAGGCTCCATAGACGGACTCACCGCTCCTGAGTATACTTCTCTCCAATGTCCAGTCACTTGACAAGAAGGTAGATGAAAATCGAGCAAGAGTTGCTTTCCAGAGAGACATCAGAGATTGTAAAATTCTCTGTTTCATGGAAACATGGCTCTCTCGGGATATGTTACATTTACATTACATTTAAGTCATTTAGCAGACGCTCTTATCCAGAGCGACTTACAAATTGGTGAATTCACCTTCTGACATCCAGTGGAACAGCCACTTTACAATAGTGCATCTAAATCATTTAAGGGGGGGGGGGGTGAGAAGGATTACTTTATCAGAGTCGGTACAGCCACCCGGTTTCTTCACGCTTCGCGCCGACAGAACCAGAAACATCTCTCTGGTAAGAAGAAGGGTGTGGGCGTATGCCTTATGATTAACGACTCGTCGTGTAATCATAACAACATACAGCAACATAAAAGTCATTTTGTTCACCTGACCTAGAATTCCTTTACAATCAAATGCCTACCACATTATCTAACAAGAGAATTCTCTTAGATTATAATCACAGCCGGTATATCCCCCCCAAGCAGATACCTCGACGGCCCTGAAATAACCTTCACTGGACTCTATGTAAACTGGAAACCATATACTCTGAGGTTGCATTTATTGTAGCTGGAGATTTTAACAAAGCTAATCTGAAAACAAGGCTCCCTACATTTTGTCAGCATATCGAATGTGCGACTCGAGCTGGCAGCATTCTGGATCATTGCTACTCTAACTTCCACGTCGCATACAAAGGCCTCCCCCACCCTCCTTTCGGCAATCTGACCACCACTCCATTTTGTTGCTCCCATCCTCTAGACAGAAACTGAAACAGGAAACGCCCGTTGTCAGGTCTGTTCAAGGCTGGTCTGACCAATCGGATTCCACGCTTCAAGATTGCTTCAATCACGTGGACTGCGATATGTTCCGCATAGCCTCAGACAACAACATTGATGTATACACCGACTCGGTGAGCGAGTTTATTAGCAAGTCCATTGGTGATGTTATACCCACGGTGATGGCAGCATTCATGCAAAACTGAAAATGCGAACCACTGCTTTTAATCATGGTAAGGCGACCGGAAACATGATCGAATACAAACAGTGCTGCTATTTCCTCCGCAAAGCAATCAAACAAGCTAAGTGTCAGTATAGAGACAAAGTAGATTCGCAATTCACCTGCTCAAACACAAGATGTATGTGGCAGGGTCTACAGTCAATCACGGATTACTAAAAGAAAACCAGCCCCATCGCAGGCACTGACGTCTTGCTGCCAGACAAATTAAACAACTTCTTTGCCAGCTTTGAGGACAATACAGTGCCACTGACACCAAAACCTGTAGGCTCTCCATCACCGTAGCCAATGTGAGTAAAACATTTAAACTTGTTAACCCTCGCAAGGTTGCTGGCCCAGACGGCATCCCTAGCCGCATCCTCAGAGCATGCGCAGACCAGCTGGCTGGTGTGTTTACGGACATATTCAATCAATCCCTATCCCAGTCTGCTGTGCCCACATGCTTCAAGAGGGCCACCATTGTTTCTGTCCCCAAGAAAGCTAAGGTAACTGAGCTAAACGACAATCGCCCCGTAGCACTCACTTCTGTCATCATGAAGTGCTTTGAGAGACTAGTCAAGGATCATATCACCTCCACTCTACCTGATATCCTAGACCCACTCCAATTTTTCAACCGCCCCAATAGGTCCACAGATGACGCAACCGCAATCACACTGCCCTATCCCATCTGGACAAGAGGATTACCTATGTAAGAATGCTTTTCATTGACTATAGCTCAGCATTTAACACCATAGTACCCTCCAAACGTGTCATTAAGCTCGAAACCCTGGGACTCGACCCCACCCTGTGCAACTGGGCCCTGGACTTTGTGACGGGCCGCCCCCCAAGTGGTGAGGGTAGGAAACAACTTCACTGATCCTCAACACTGGGGCCCCACAAGGGTGCGTTCTCAGCCCTCTCCTGTACTCCCTGTTCACCCATGACTGCGTGGCCATGCACGCCTCCAACTCAATCATCAAGTTTGCAGATGACACTACAGTGGTAGGCTTGGTTACCAACAACTACGAGACAGACTACAGGGAGGAGATGAGGGCTCTCGGAGTGTGGTGTCAGGAAAATATCACCACACTCAACGTCAACAAAACAAAGGAGATAATCGTAGACTTCAGAAAATAGCAGAGGGAGCACCCCCCTATCCACATCGACGGGACAGTAGTGGAGAAGGTGGAAAGTTTTTTTAAATTCCTCGGCGTACACATCACAGACAAACTGAAATGGTCCACCCACATAGACAGCATGGTGACGAAGGCGCAATTCGGCTCTTTAACCTCAGGAGGCTGAAGAAATGGGGCTTGTCACCTAAAACACTCACAAACTTTTACAGATGCACAATTGAGATCATCCTGTCGGGCTGTATCATCGCCTGATACGGCAACTGCACCACCCACAACCACAAGGCTCTCCAGAGGGTAGTGGGGTCTGCACAACACATCACTGGGGGAAAACTACCTGCCCTCCAGGACACCATCACAGGAAGGCCAAGAAGATCATCAAGGAAAAACACCCACCTGAGCCACTGCCTGTTCACCCCGCTATCATCCAGAAGGCGAGGTCAGTCCAGGTTTATCAAAGCTGGGACCGAGAGACTGAAAAACAGCTTCTATCTCAAGGCCATCAGACCTTTTAAACAGCCATCAGTAACATTGAGTGGCTGCTGCTGACTCAAATCTCTAGCCACTTTAATAATTGGATGGTATAAATGTATCACTAGTCACTTTAAACAATGACACTTATAATGATTATGTACCCTACATTACTCATCTCACATGTATATACTGTACTCTATACCATTTACTGCATCTTGCCTATGCCGCACGGCCATCGCTCATCCATCTATTTGTATGTACATATTCTTATTTATCCTTTTACACTTGTGTGTATAAGGTAGTTGTTGTGAAACTGTTAGATTACTTTGTAGATATTACTGCACTGTCGGAACTAGAAGCACAAGCATTTCGCTACACTCACATTAACATATGCTAACCATGTGTATGTGACCAATAAAATTATATTTGATTTAGAGACTTGTCCCGAAATGTTGTCTTGGCTGTGTGTTCAGGGTCGTTGGATGGTGAACCTTCGCCCAAGTCAGGTCCTGAGCGCTCTGGAGCAGATCTCTCTCTGTACTTTGCTATGTTTATCTTTCCCTCGATCCTGACTAGTCTCCCAGGCCTGCCGCAGCATGATGCTGCTACCAGCATGCTTCACCATAGGGATGGTGACCAGTGTCCTCCAGATGTGACCCTTGACATTTAGGCCAAAGAGTTCAATCTTGGTTATAGAGCAGAGAATCTTGTTTGTCATGGTCAGTGTCCTTTAGGTGTCTTTTGGCAAACTCCAGGTGGGCTGTCATGTGCCTTGTACTGAGGAGTGGCTTCCCATCTGGCCACTGTACCATAAAGGCCTGATTGTTGGAGTGCTGCAGAGATGGCTGTCCTTCTGGAAGGTTCTCCCATCTCCACAGAGGAAATCTGGAGCTCTGTCAGTGACCATCGGGTTCTTGGTCACCTCCTTGACCAAGGCCCTTCTCCCCCGATTGCTCAGTTTGGCAGGGCGGCCAGTTCGAGGAAGAGTCTTGGTGATTCCAAACTTCTTCCATTTAAGAATGATGGAGGCCACTGTGTTCTTGGGGACCTTCAATGCTGCATGCAATTTTTGGTACCCTTCCCCAGATCTGTGCCTTGACACAATCCTGTCTAGGAGCTGTACGGACAATGCCTTCGACCTCATGGTGTGGTTTTTACTCTGACATGCACTGTAAACTGTGGGACCTTATATGGACAGGTGTGTGCCTTTCCAAATCATATCCAATCAATTGAATTTACCACAGGAGGACTCCAAGTTCAACCCCAAGCTCAATTTTGAGTCTCATAGCAAAGGGTCAGTAATATTATGTAAATAAGGTATCTGTTTTTGTATAAATCTGCAAACAATTCTAAAAACTTGTTTTCACTTTGTTATTATGGGGTATTGTGTGAAGATTGATGTGAAACATTTTTTAGTCCCTTTTAGAATAAGACTGTAATGTAGCAAAATGTTGAAAAGTTCAAGGGGCCTGAATACTTTCTGAATGCACTGTATGTCTCACAGAGCCACCAAGATGGCAGCCGGAGCCACCCAAGGGCCAGTTGGCTGTTGTTGGCTCTGACGTGCACATCAAGTGCTCTGCCTCGGGAAAGCCACGGCCGGTTATCTCATGGAGGAAGAACGGACAGCCTCTGGACGGTGAGTGAGATGACCTCTAACATATGAAACCTGACCTCTGTCCTTGCCGGTTATTCAGTGCCCAGTCCACCCACTTCACTTGACTATATAGGATACAATATTATCTTTGTAGTTTTGTGTAATACAATAGTCATTCCACTGTGTTGCATTTGGTCCAGTTGTTGTTCAGCATCCTATAAATCAAATCACATTGATTTTGTTCACATGCGCTGAGTACAACAGATGTAGACTTTACTGTGAAATGCTTACATACGAGCCCTTTCCCAACAATGCAGTTAAAAAGTAAGAAAATTAAAATAGATAAAATAAAATAGTAACCCAATAAAATAACAATAATCAGGCAATATACAGGCCAGATACAAAGACTGCCAGTACTATAGAATCTGCATTCGTGTTTGGTTTTAAGCATTTCTTTCTGGTTCTTTCAGATGGCCCGTCATCGAACAGACAAGTGCTTGATGATACCCTAGTGTTGCACAGGGCCAGGCCTGAGGACAGTGCCGTCTACCAGTGTGAAGTCTCCAACAGACATGGCACCATCCTGGCTAATGCTAACATCATGATCATAAGTCAGTACTGGACATTAGCACTTTGTGTGTGTGTGTGTATTTGTATTTATTAAAGAAGCAGCTACTCTTCCTGGGGTCCAGCAAAATTAAGGCAGTTTTTACAATTTTAAAACATTACAATACATTCACAGATTTCACAACACACTGTGTGCCCTCAGGCCCCTACTCCACCACATAACTACAGTACTAAATCCGCGTGTGTGTGTGACTGTATGCATGGGTCTGTGCCAATGTTTGTTGTTTCACAGTCCCCACTGTTCCATAAGGTGTTTTTTTCGGGTTTTTTAAAATCAAATTTTACTGATTGCATCAGTTACTTGATGTGGAATAGAGTTCCATGTCGTCAAGGCTCTATGTAGTACTGTGTGCCTCCCATGGTCTGTTCTGGACTTGGGGACTGTGAAGAGACCTCTTGTGGCATGTCTTGTGAGGTATGCATGGGTGTTCGAGCTGTGTGCCAGTAGTTTAGACAGACTGCTCGGTGCATTCAACATGTCTCATAAATAAACCTCTCATAAATTAAAGTAGTGATGAAGTCAATCTCTCCTCCACTTTCAGCCAGGAGAGATTGACGTGCATATTATTAATATTAGCTCTCTGTGTACATCCAAGGGCCAGCCGTGCTGCCCTGTTCTGAGCCAATTGCAATTTTCCTAAGTCCTTTTTTGTGGCACCTGACCACACGACTGAACAGTAGTCAAGGAGTGACAAAACTAGGGCCTGTAGGATCTGCCTTGTTGATAGTGTTGCTAAGAAGGCAGAGCATCGCTTTATTATAGACAGACTTCTCTCCATCTTAGCTACTACTGCATCAATATTTTTTGACAGTTTACAATCTAGTGTTACTCCAAGCAGTTTAGTCATCTCAACTTGCTCAGTTTCCACATTATTTATTACAATATTAAGTTGAGGTTTAGGGTTTAGTGAGTGTTTTGTTCCAAATACAATGCTTTTAGTTGTAGAAATTTTTAGGACTAACTTATTCCTTGCCACCCACTCTGAAACTAACTGCTGCTCTTTGTTGAGTGTTGCAGTCATTTCAGTCGCTGTAGTAGCTGATGTGTATAGTGTTGAGTCATCCGCATACATTGAAACTCTGGCTTTACTCAAAGTCTGTGGCATGTCATTAGTAATAATTTTAAAAAGCAAGGGGCCTAAACAGCTACCCTGGGGAATTCCGGATTCTAACTGGATTATATTTTATAGGCTTTCATTAAAGAACACCCTCTGTGTTCTGTTAAACAAGTAAATCTTTATTTATCCACATTATAGCAGGGGGTGTAAAGCCATAACACATGTGTTTTTCTAGCAGCAGGCTATGATCAATAATGTCAAAAGCTGCACTGAAGTCTAACAAGACAGCACCCACAATCATTTTATCATCAATTTCTCTCAGCCAATCATCAGTAATTTGTGTAAGTGCTGTGCTTGTTGAGTGTTCTTCCCTATAAGCATTCTGAAATTCTGTTGTTTGTTTACTGTAAAATAGCATTGTATCTGGTCAAACACAATTCTTTCCAGAAGTTTACTAAGGGTTGGTAACAGGCTGATTGGTCAGCTATTTGAGCTTGTAAAGGGGGCTTTACTATTCTTGTGCAGCAGAATGACTTTAGCTTCCCTCCAGGCCTGAGGGCACACGCTCTCTCGTCGGCTTAAATTGAAGATGTGGCAATTATCTCTGCTATTATCCTCAGTAATTTTCCATCTAGATTGTCAGATCATGGTGGCTTGTCATTGTTGATCGACAACAATATTTATTTGACCTCTTCCACACTGACTTTACGGAATTCAAAAGTACAATTCTTGTCTTTCATAATTTGGTCTGATATACTTGGATGTGTTGTGTCAGCATTTGTTGTTGAAAGTAGTTTGCAATATCAGTGGGCTTTGTGATGAATGAGCCATCTGATTCAATGAAGGAGCCGAGTTGTTTTTTTTCTCCAAAAATTTAATTTAAGGTGCCCCAAAGCTTTTTACTAACTTTGTTTCATAGTGTAGTTTATTTTTATTTAGTTTAGTCACATGATTTCTTAATTTGCAGTATGTTTGCCAATCCGCTGCTAGACTTAATTGCCATACCTTTTGCCTCATCCCTCTCAACCATACAATTTTCATCAATTCAAGGGGATTCAACACTTTTTTTCTTAATGGGTGCGTGCATATTAGTAACTGGAATAAGTAGTTTCATAAATGCTTTAAGTGCAGAGTCTGAGTCCTCATTACACACCACAGACCAGCAAATATTCTGGTCTTATTTTCAATGACGGTCTAGGAACAGTGGGTTAACTGCCTTGTTCAGGGGTAGAATGACAGATTTTTCCCTTGTCAGCTTGAGGATTTGATCTTGCAATCTTCCAGTTACTAGTCCAACACTCTAACCACTGGGCTATCTGCATCCTATGGATTTGGATACTGCTTTAAAGCAAATATCTTCAGCGTTAGTAAAACTGTGATCAATACATGTTGCTGATTTAATTCCTGTGCTGTTTGTGCCTACCCTGGTAGGTTGACTGACAACCTGATTCAGGTTGCAGGCACAGGTTACAGTTTTTTCCTGAGTGTGTGTGTGTGTGTGTGTGTGTGTGTGTGTGTGTGTGTGTGTGTGTGTGTGGCTATAGCACACAGCCCTGGTTCACCCAGAAGTCTGATAGGGAGTTTATGGATGTCATATCCATACAAATATATTATTAAACATTTATACAACGGGTGGTTTGGAATTCCCATTGTTAGAGCTTCTCCTGCCCATGATATGAGACAACATACATGTACACATGGCCACGTTCATATAAAGTGGCATCGTTTACGTCATTACCTAGCAACCTACTACCACTACTACTTTTACAATTTTAAGTCTTACCACCTGTAAGTCATCATGGATGATCTTAAAGTTACTTTTGATTTGTTTTATCCACTAACATTTGAAGAATGGTGCCAACGAGAAGAGGAGGAGGATATGAAAGAAATGAAGCAAGAAGAAGTGGACCAGCAACCTGAGACTAGCGTTAACGTTAGACATGCAGAAATCAGTAGCACTGCTATAGACGACATAGAAAAGGAGAGACATTGGGCAATGAAGTGCTTTCCGGAATGGCTGTCAGAAAAGGGGATAAACATCGATCTGGCAACTGTTTCAAAACAGGAGTTGGGTAATATTCTCTGGGGTTTAAACACCGCTAAGGTAAGAAGACCGATATGGAATCAGCAGCTTCGCTGAACTGCGGGAAGGCCTCAACCGCAACTTAAATGAGCCTCCATTGAGACGATCTTGGTGTCAGAGATACTGAGTTCCTAAACGCAAACAATGTCTTTGCTTGTATCATAAAACAGAGGAGAAAGGAGGGCAGGGACAGAACCAGACACCACCCAGCTACAGTGGCTTGTGAAAGTATTCAACCCCCTTGGCATTTTTCCTATTTTGTTGCCTTATAAACTGGAATTAAAATATATTTTTTGGGGGGGGTTGTATCATTTCATTTACACAACATGCCTACCACTTTGAAGATGCAAAATATTTTTTATTGTGAAACAAACAAGAAATTAGACAAAAAAACGGAAAACTTGAGCATGCATAACTATTCACCCCCCCAAAGTCAATACCTTGTAGAGCAGCCTTTTGCCGCAATTACAGCTGCAACTCTTGGGGTATGTCTCTGTAAGCTTGGCACATCTAGCCACTGAGATTTTTGCCCATTCTTCAAGGCACAATTGCTCCAGTTCCTTCAAGTTGGATGGGTTCCCCTGGTGTACAGCAATCTTTAAGTCATACCACAGATTCTCTATTGGATTGAGGTCTGAGCTTTGACTAGGCCATTCCAAGACATTTAAATGTTTCCCCTTAAAGCACTCGAGTGTTACTTTAGCAGTATGCTTTGGGTCATTGTTCTGCTGGAAGGTGAACCTCCGTCCCAGTCTCAAATCTCTGGAAGACTGAAACAGGTTTCCCTCAAGAATGTCCCTGTATTTAGCGCCATCCATCATTCCTTCAATTCTGACCAGTTTCCCATTCCCTGCCGATGAAAAACAGGGTGTTATCAGGGTGATGAAAGGTGTTGGGTTTGTGCCAGATATATTGTTTTCCTTCATGGCCAAAAAGCAAAATTTTAGTCTCATCTACGCAGAGTACTTTCTTCCATATGTTTGGGGAGTCTCCCACATGCTTTTTGGCGAATACCAAATATGTTTGCTTATTTTTTCCTTTAAACAATGGCTTTTTTCTGGCCACTCTTCTGTAAAGCCCAGCTTTGTGGAGTGTACAGCTTAAAGTAGTTCTATGGACAGATACTCCAATCTCCGCTGTGGAGCTTTGCAGCTCCTTCAGGGTTATCTTTAGTCTCTTTGTTACCTCTCTTAAGGGGCTTCATAGCAAAGGGGGTGAATTTCCTTCGTTGCCTCTTCGGCCAGAGTGCAACTGGAAAACAAACCACACCTTATTCAGTTATCATATGGGGCGTCAGGGTGGCGTAGTGGTTAGAGCATTGGACAAGTAACCAGAAGGTTGTAAGTTCAAACCCTTGAGCTGACAAGGTACAAATCTGTCGTTCTGCCCCTGAACAGGCATTTAACCCACTGTTCCTAGGCCATCATTGAAAATAAGTCATTCATTTCTACTACATATAATAATATGATTAAATTATGTCTTTACATTAATATATTTCCTTTATAAGTCCAAAAATGGATCTAACAACTACAGATTGCCCCTTTAAGTCTATCCAAAGTGTGTGAGTTTGAGCATGTGTCCACTAGGCCTATGGATGTAATTTTTTTTATCAGCATGAATTTAATTTGAGCATTAAAAGCCCCACTTTTATTCCATAGGCCGGGATCCGCACTATGCAGATGTTGCAAGCGTACATTTTTCACTAGCTGTCTGTCACGTTGTATAGTGATTGGAGACAGGCGCACGAATACGACATAGGGTCTTTCAATTTCACTACCCAAAAGCGTACGTCATGAACAAGTCCAAAACAAACACGTGTATATGTATATGTGTCTATATATACACGTGTGTGTGTGTACGTACATACATACATACATACATACATACATACATACATACATACATACACACATACATACACACATACATACATACACACATATACACAGTTGAAGTCAGAAGTTTACATACACTTATGTTGGAGTCAATTAAACTTGTTTTTCAACCACTCTACAAATTTCTTGTTTACAAACTATAGTTTTGGGAAGTTGGTTAGGACATCTACTTTGTGCATGACACAAGTAATTTTTCAAAAAATTGTTTCCAGACTTTCACTTATAATTCACGATCAAAGCTTATTGGTCAGATACACATACGTATCACAATTCCAGTGGGTCAGAAATTTACATACACTAAGTTGACTGTGCCTTTAAACAGCTTGGAAAATTCCATAAAACGATGTTATGGCTTTAGAAGCTTCTGATAGGCTAATTGACATAATTTGAGTCAATTAGATATGTACCTGTGGATGTATTTCAAGGACTACCTTCAAACTCAGTGCCTCTTTGCTTGACATCATGGGAAAATCAAAAGAAATCAACCAAGACCTCATAAAAAATGTTGTAGACCTTCACAAGTCTGGTTCATCCTTGGGAGCAATTTCCATACCCCTGAAGGTACCATGTTCATCTTTACAAACAATAGTGCTCACTTATAAACGCCATGGGACTACGCAGCCGTCATACCGCTCAGGAAGGCGGCTCGATCGGTCTCCTAGAGATGAACGTACATTGGTGCGAAAGGTGCAAATCAATCCCAGAAAATCAGCAAAGGACCTTGTGAAGGTGCTGGAGGAAACCGGTACAAAAGTATCTATATCCACAGTAAAACGAGTCCTATATCGACATAGCGTGAAAGGCCGCTCAGCAAGGAAGATGCCACTGCTCCAAAACCGCAATAACAAAGCCAGACTACGGTTTGCAACTGCACATGGGGACAAAGATCGCACTTTTTGGAGAAATGTCCTCTGGTCTGATGAAACAAAAATAGAACTGTTTGGCCATAATGACCATCTTTATGTTTGGAGGAAAAAGGGGGAGGCTTGCAAGCCGAAGAACACCATCCCAACCGAGAAGCACGGGGGTGGCAGCATCATGTTGTGGGGGTGCTTTGCTGCAGGAGGGACTGGTGAACTTCACAAAATAGATGGCAACAGGAGGAGGAAAACTATGTGCATATATTGAAGCAACATCTCAAGACATCAGTCAGGAAGTTAAAGCTTGGTCGCAAATGGGTCTTCCATATTGACAATGACCCCAAGGATATTTCCAAAGTTGTGACAAAATGGCTTAAGGGGAACAAGGTCAAGCTATTGGTGTGGCCATCACAAGCCCTGACCTCAATCCTATAGAACATTTGTGGGCAGAACGAGCAAGGAGGCCTACAAACCTGACTCAGTTACACCAGCTCTGTCAGGAGGAATTGGCCAACATTCACCCAACTTATTGTGGGAAGCTTGTGGAGGGCTACCTGAAACGTTTGACCCAAGTTAAACAATATAAAGGCAATGCTACCAAATACCAACCGCACCAGCATATGGTCTCACAAGGGGTCTGAGGATCTCATCTTGTTACCTAATGGCAGTCAGGCTACCTCTGGCGAGCACATGGAGGGCTGTGCGGCCCCCCAAAGAAATGCCACCCCAACACCATGACTGACCCACCGCCAAACCGGTAGAATGTTCTCCACGGCATCTCCAGACTGTCACGTCTGTCACGTGCTCAGTGTGAACCTGCTTTCATCTGTGAAGAGCACAGGGCGCCAGTGACGAATTTGCCAATCTTGGTGTTCTCTGGCAAATGCCAAACGTCCTGCACGGTGTTGAGCTGTAAGCACAACCCCCAACTGTGGACATCGGGCCCTCATACCACCCTCATGGAGTCTGTTTCTGACCGTTTGAGCAGACACATGCACATTTGTGGCCTGTTGGAGGTCATTTTGCAGGGCTCTGGCAGTGCTCCTCCTTGTACAAAGGCGGAGGTAGCGGTCCTGCTGCTGGGTTGTTGCCCTCCTACGGCCTCCTCCACGTCTCCTGATGTACTGGTCTGTCTCCTGGTAGCGCCTCCATGCTCTGGACACTACGCTGACAGACACAGCAAACCTTCTTGCCACAGCTCGCATTGATGTGCCGTCCTGGATGAGCTGCACTACCTGAGCCACTTGTGTGGGTTGTAGACTACGTCTTATGCTACCACTGGAGTGAAAGCACCAACAACATTCAAAAGTGACCAAAACATCAGCCAGGAAGCATAGGACCTGAGAAGTGGTCTGTGGTCCCCACCTGCAGAACCACTCCTTTATTGGGGGTGTCTTGCTAATTGCCTATAATTTCCACCTGTTGTCTATTCCATTTGCAAAACCTTTTAGGCGAAAATGTAAAAAAAGGGGCTAATCTTAAGAGAGAACTCGTGGCTTCGCCTCATGGCTATGACCACATCACAGCCATGATAAAAATGTTATAACACATGGCCTCATGTATTATTGCTTAATTTGACTAATGTTTGATGAATCTGACAGTGATTTCTCCGTAAGATGTACAGTATAATAGTGAGTGTGCTGGCATGTGGGAATGCATGCAAGTGTGTTTATTGTACTGTTGCAACCTCTGCTGGCCACAGAACACACACACAACCAGTCCTATCCGAGAAGCAGAGCAGCATAGCACAAACAGATCCTGGACGAGGCTATGCTTGGACATTCCAAGCTAACAATTACTTTCTCAAACTAGAACAGCTTACCTAAAACCACCCAAATTCTTCCTCATGATAGTATCACCAATAAACCAATCATTAACCTATACCATGGTTGATAGCTTTATGTTTTTGCTTCCCCCACAGATCTCCCACCTCAGATGCTGACTAAGGATTACCAGCAATATTCAGTAGTGCAAGGGAGGAACATCATCATGGACTGCAAAGTATTCAGCTCCCCTCCATCCACTGTTTCCTGGTGAGTTGAGCCACCAGCCTATTTCTCCTCCACTGCTGTTGTTGGTGAACACCTGTAGTGACTGGTATGGAAAGCACTGCAAAAGGTTATCTTCAATAATGAATGTATTTGCCATTACATTTTGACAATCACTTTTTGGTGTGCTGTTCATTTAATTTACTATGAACAAGGATTCAGCACGCATCCAGTTTTGAAGTCAAATTTGTGAGTGAGTGATTTGTTTTTTATTATTGTTTTTTATTGTTTATTATTTGGGTGGTGAACAATGCCCAAATCATCCTTAATTCTTTCTCTCCTGCTATTTATATATCATACATCACCCTATTCTTCATTTGTCCTCCATCTGGGCAGTTCTGTGACACTTTTCCTCCGTTCATCTCCTTATATTCTGATTATCTCTTTCACTAACATCACCCCTAATCCTTCTCTTTTGGTGTGTTTAGATAGGGAACACTCTCTTAGACCCATTGACATTGACCCATTCAAATTTCATATAGGACTCATGAGTTCCACTAACAAAATGAGGAAGAGTGCAAACCAACCCTACTGGAAGTTCCACACACAATTCCATTTGCAATTTTAACATGACATGTTAAATGACTAGATAAACTGTTTTCCAAAAGTGTAATGAATTTAGGAACTAAAATTTCACTTCAAACAGGCTTTTCAGGTGTCTTTGAAAGCAAAGACGGGTGGAATGCATTTACAACGTATTAGAATTGAATTTGTGTTGCAATGAAATGTTTTTGTGTAATTATTGTATATCCAAACGCAGTTTTAAAATGTACATGTCCAGGAGGAAAACAACAAATGGCAACTCTGAAATGATTGTCTTCTAGGAACAAGGATGCCACTACGGAATCTGTTGAGGGGGAACGATTCTCAGTTTTTAAGAATGGATCGCTGCAGATCAACCAGGCAGGGAAAGAAGACAGTGGGGAATATGTATGTTTCGCAACCAATTCGGAGGGAAAATCAGCCATCACAGCCTTGTTGGACGTCAAAGGTATTTCAGCACCTTAGACAGCATTGAATGGCTTATCATTAGCTTTTTTCATTTGCACTTTGAAGGAAACTGGGTTTAGGACAAATAATAAGGATGTTGGCTTTCAGCCATATTCCTTTTATTCATCTAGTCCTTTCAGATAAGTGGTGACAGGAAAGGTAGCAGGGAAAATATGGCATTCATTATCCTCCAGACATAGTTCAGTTCAGCCTGTGTAAAATGTCTGTAACTCTCTCTCACCGGACTTACATAGCTAGCATGAGACTTCAAATATGGCCCGCAAGACCTTCAAATGTAACTGAACATCAGAAGAGTTTAAGATCTTGTTTTATTCACCCGGTAAATGTATTTGTATGTTTCAGATCCCACCCAAATCGTGGAGCCGCCGCAGGACCTGCACATATTAAGTGGAACCACAGCCCAGCTTACATGCCAAGCAGAGTATGATATATCTCTTAGGAACGAGTTTCAAATAGTCTGGAGCAAGGATGGGGAAGAGATACCCCCATTCACAGAACAGTCCAGGTAAGATACCCTAATGGGATTGTTACCCCATTTTGTATTCATCACTATACTATTACAAGAGTGTAGGAAGTTGGATCACCTCACAAAGATTACGGAAATATTCATAGAAACCACCTATTAAGATTGACAGCTTTACCAATGATACAAGTGAATGTATTATGAGTCTCTCTTTATAAATGTGATTTTATTATTAGATATTTTCTGGATGATGGAATGCTTCAAATTATCAATGTAAACCAAAGCGACAAGGGAACATACACATGTACCGCCAGAACCAATCTAGACCAGGACACCGCCTCTGCACTTGTTACTGTACTGGGTAAGAAGCATCACCGCCAGTTTCAGTAATGCCATTGTACTACGTCCGTAGTGCTGAAGTGCACAATTCAGGCCCTGGAGGTCCGCAGTCCAGACGGTTTTGATTTATCTTTGGAACCTACGGTGCTTAATAGGGATCTTACTGATTGGCTGAAGAGTGCACCAAGAGTTCACCAAACGGAAGAATATAGACTGAAAGAGGGAAGGACTACCTGGACAAAAATGTATAATTTTAGTTTTCTTTTGCAAAACAAAACATTTGTTATTTTTTTTCCATTGCATGCCCCAATGAACATGTCCCAGGTGTCACAGGTAGTCATTCCCTAGTTACTATATAAGGCGGTCAAAGACGAAATGTAGCAGGAATGCGGTCCTCAAATGACTGAAACTGTGCACCCCACCATCATAATGTCATTACAATGTTGCTGTTATGTTGTTTCAGATGTCCCTGATGCGCCAGAGGATGTGAAGCTGTCTGAACAAAAGAGCTGGAGTGTCCGGTTGGCCTGGGTACCCGGTGACGACCACAACAGCTCTGCCACTGGTAGGCCTGGCTACCACAGTCAGCTGTCATCACCCTCAATCTTTTGCTATAGGAAGGAGGGATGTCCTCAAATGTACCTGTGGGACTAGAAAGAGAATATCAAATGTGGTCCCAGTTTCAGCATACTACAAACATATACTGAACAAAAATATAAATGCAACATGCAACAATTTCAAAGATTTTACTGAGTTACAGTTCATATAAGGAAATCAGTCAATTTAAATAAATAAATTAGGTCCTAATCTATGGATTTCACATACAGATATGCATCTGTTGGTCACGGATAAATAAAATAAAAAAGTTTGGTCGACACCAGTCAGTATCTGGTGTGACCACCATTTGCCTCATGCAGCGCGGCACATCTCTTTCACATAGAGTTGATCAGGCTGTTGATTGTGACCTAGGGAATTTTGTCCCACTCCTCTTCAATGGCTGTGCGAAGTTGCTGGATATTGGCGGGAACTGGAACACGCTGTTGTACACATCGATCCAGAGCATCCCAAACGTGCTCAGTGGGTGACATATCTGGGTATGCAGGCCATGGAAATGTTCCGCTTCCAGGAATTGTGTACAGATTCTTGCAACACATGGGTCTGTGCATTATCATGCAGGAACATGAGATGATGGCAACGGCAATGGATGAATGGCACAACAATGGGCCTCAGGATCTCATCACGGTATTTCTGTGCATTCAAATTACCATCGATAAAATGCAGTTGTGTTCGTTGTCCGTAGCTTGTGCCTGCCCATACCATAACCCCACCGTAACCATGGGGTAGTCTCTTCACAGCGTTGATATCAGCAAATCGATTGCCAACACGACACCATACATGTGATCGGCGGTTGTGAGGCCGGTTGGATGTACTGCCAAATTCTCTAAAACGACATTGGAGGCGGCTATGGTAGAGAAATTAGCATTCAATTCTCTGGCAACAGCTCTGTTGGATATTCCTGCAGTCAGCATGCCAATTGCAGGCTCCCTCACGTTTAACATCTGTGGCATTGTGTTGTGTGACAAAACTGCACATTTTCGAGTGGCCTTTTATTGTCCCCAGCACAAGGTGCACCTGTCTAATAATTATGCTGTTTAATCAGCTTCTTGATATACCATACCGGTCAGGTGGATGAATTATATTGGCAAACGAGAAATGCTCACTAACAGGGATGTAAACAAATTTTGTGCAAAACATTTGAGAGTAATTCACCTTTTGTGCGTATGTAAAATGTCTGGGATCTTTTATGTCAGTTAATGAAACATGGGACCAGCACTTTATATGTTTTGTGTTTTTAATGTACTAAAAACATTGATTGTCATGTAACACTTGGGGGTGTTCTTCCTCAATATACAGTATTATAACCCCTTTCCTGAAACTGTAAAAAGAGATTTCTATAATGTGAAATATATGCACAGACAAGGTACACTATTGTGAAGTTGAAATGTCTAGGAGCAACAACGGCTCAGCCGTGAAGTGGTAGGCCACACAAGCTCACAGAACGGGACCGCCGATTGCTGAAGCGTGTAGCATGTAAAATTCGCCTGTCCTCAGTTGCAACGCTCACTACCAAGTTCCAGATTGCCTCTGGAAGCAACATCAGTACAATAACTTTTCGCTGAGAGCTTCATGAAATGGGTTTCCATGGCCGAGCAGCCGCACACAAGTGTAAGATCAACATGTGCAATACCAAGCGTCAGCTGGAGTGGTGTAAAGCCGCCATTTTACTCTGCAACAGTGGAAATGCGTTCTCTAGAGTGATGAATCACGCGTTCACCATCTGGCAGTTTGACGGACAAATCTGGTTGCCATGAGAACCCTACCTGCCCGAATCCATAGTGCCACCTGTAAAGTTTGGTGTTGGATGAATAATGGTCTGTGGCTGTTTTTCATTGTTTAGTCTTCCTTTTTCCAGTGAAGGGAAATCTTAACGCTAAAGCATACAATGACATTCTAGACGATTCTGTGCTTCCAGATTTGTGGCAACAGTTTGGGGAAGTTTCAGCATGACAATGCCCCCGTGCACAAAGTGAGGTCCATACAGAAATGGTTTGTCGAGATCTGTGTGGAAGAACTTGACTGGCCTGCACAGAGCCCTGATCTCAACCCCATCGAACACCTTTGGGATGAATTGGAATGCCGACTGCGAGCCAGGCCTAATCGCCCAACACCAGTGCCCGACCTCAATAATGCTTTTGTGGCTGAATGGAAGCAAGTCCCCGCAGCAATGTTCCAACATCTACTGTGGTGGACAGCCTTCCCAGAAGAGTCGAGGCTGTTATAGCAGCAAAAGGGGAACCAACTCCATATTAATACCCATGATTTTGGAATGATATGTTCGACGAGCATACTTATATACACATAGTGTATTTCGATATTTCCTAATGTAGACATACAATGTAGTACTTTTTCAGTAAACAGTATATTTATTTCTGAATGGCTAATTTATGATTTTGTATACTGTACGAGCACAGAGTTCATAGTGGAGTACGAGGAGAGTCAGTGGGATCCTGGGACTTGGCGAGAACTCCAGCGAGTCCCTGGCAACCAGGTCACAGCTTTGTTGACATTACACGGCCACCTGAACTACCAGTTTAGAGTGTATGCAGTTAATGGCATTGGGAAAGGGCCACCAAGCAACCCCACAGACCGATATAAAACCCCTCCTGCAGGTTTGACTTTCTCTGTAACCTGTTATAATCATCTTATTATACGTTTATAACTGTGTACTTTATTTATAGGTTAAGAAGATTTCAAAGTTTTCAATGAACTGGCCATTGTCATGTGAAGAGTTATTTTGGTCATATGCGCCCTTAAGGAATTGTCTCAACACAAAGCAAACTATATAATAATGCATATGTCCTCACAGCTCCTGATAAAAACCCAGAAAACATCAAAATTCAGGGTCATCTGCCCCATCAAATGGATATCAGTTGGGAGGTGAGAGAGACTCATAACTGCATCTATAGCTACCCTTAAAGGCAGCAATATGCTGTATGTCTTAGATACAGGTAGAGTATGTTGTAGATACCTTTATGTGTTTAATGATGTACTTTCTGTTGTGTTGTCCTCTGTCACAGCCACTATTGCCTGTGGAGCACAATGGTCCAGGCCTGGAGTACAAGTTGAGCTACAGGAAACTGGGAGTAGAAGATATCTGGAAAGAGCATTTTGTCAAGAGACACACCTTTGTCATCAAGAACACCCCCACATTCATCCCCTACGAGATCAAGATCCAGAGTCGCAACAGTCACGGCTGGGGCCCAGAACCCAAAGTAGTGACAGGGTACTCCGGGGAAGACTGTGAGTAACAGACCACCAGAGTTTTTCCTTTAATCCCGTGAACTTCATACATATGGCCTCTTTTTGGCAATGTCCCAATTATCAGTCCCTCGTCCCAAAGTGTGTACGTTCACTTCCCTTATATGCAGTTGAAGTCAGAAATTTACATACACTTAGGTTGGAGTCATTAAAACAAGTTTTTCAACCACTCCACAAATTTCTTGTTAACAAATTATAGTTTTGGCAAGTCAGTTAGGACATCTACTTTGTGCATGACTAAAGTAATTTTTCCAACAATTGTTTCACTTACAACTTACTGTATCACAATTCCAGTGGGTAAGAAGTTTACATACACTAAATTGACTTTGCCTTTTAAACAACTTGGAAAATTCCATTAAATGATGGCATGGCTTGAGAAGCTTCTGATAGGCTAATTGACATAATTTGAGTCAATTGGAGGTGTACCTGTGGATGTATTTCAAGGCTTACCTTCAAACTCAGTGCCTCTTTGCTTGACATCATGGGAATTCAAAAGAAATCAGCCAAGATCTCAGAAAAACAATTGTAGACCTCCACAAGTCTGGGTCATCCTTGGGAGCAATTTCCAAATGCCTGAAGGTACCACGTTCATCTGTACAAACAATAGTACGCAAGAATAAACACATGGGACCATGCAGCTGTCATACCGCTTAGGAAGGAGACTCGTTCTGTCTCCTAGAGATGAACATACTTTGGTATGAAAAGTGCAGATCAATCCCAGAACAGCAGCAAAGGACCTTGTGAAGATGCTGGAGGAAACAGGTAGAAAAGTATCTATATCCTAAGTAAAACAAGTCCAATATCGACATAACCTGAAAGGCCGCTCAGCAAGGAAAATGACACTGCTCCAAAACTGCCATAAAAAAGCCAGACTACGGTTTGCAACTGCACATGGGGACAAAGATCGTACTTTTCGGAGAAATGTCCCCTGGTCTGATGAAACAAAAATAGAACTGTTTGGCCATAATGACCATCGTTATGCTTGGAGGAAAAAGGGGGAGGCTTGCAAGCCGAAGAACACCATCCCAACTGTGAAGCACGGGGGTGGCAGCATCATGTTGTGGGGGCGCTTTGCTGCAGCAGGGACTGGTGCACTTCACAAAATAGATTGCATCATGAGTCATGAGGAAGGAAAATTATGTGGATATATTAAAGCAACATCTCAAGACATCAGTTAGGAAGGAAGTTCAAGCTTGGTCGCAAATGGGTCTTCCAAATGGACAATGACCCCAAGCATGCTTCCAAAGTTGTGGCAAAAGTTGTGGCAAAATGGCTTAAGGACAACAACGTCAAGGTATTGGAGTAGCCATCACAAAGCCCTGGCCTCAATCCTATAGAACATTTCTGGGTAGAACTGAAAAAGCGTGTGTGAGCAAGGAGGCCAACAAACCTGACTCAGTTACACCAGCTCTGTCAGGAGGAATGGGCCAAAATTCACCCAACTTATTGTGGGAAGCTTGTGGAAGGCAACCCAAAATGTTTGACCCAAGTTAAACAATTTCAAGGCAATGCTACCAAAATTCCACTGGGAATGTGATGATAGAAACGAAAGCTGAAATAAATCATTCTCTCTACTATTATTCTGACATTCCACATTCTTAAAATAAAGTGGTGATCCTAACTGACCTAAAACAGGGAATTTTTACAAGGATTAAATGTCAGGAATTGTGAAAAACTGAGTTGAAATGTATTTGGCTAAGGTGTATGTAAACTTCCGACTTCAACTGAATACAGTATTAATTCAAAGTTTCTTCACTGATTTGAAAGGAACTAGTGAATGAGTACGCACTTCAGGAGAAAGGAGATATTATTGCATGTACACTTTTAAGGCTGGATAGGTGTATAATAATGTGCGTTTTACCAAGCCCACCCAGGGGAGGCATGTTTCTCCTCTATGTGAATGAAAACAATTTTTCTACTCTTAGTTATATACAGTATATAAAGCAAATAATCATCATTGGTTGTATCATACATTTTCCATTTCCATTGTTTATCTACTGTTCTGATGTGCAGATGGTGTTGTAGTGTATCCTAGTACTACTCTGTTAAGTGACCCAACTGCCATTTTTGACAAAGAGACCAATATTATTAATTTATGTGAACATTGCATCTCCCCCATTTTCTTTCTTCAGTTGTCTTTTGGCATTGTTTTCGGGATAATGTATCAGGTTAAGTTTCTGTCATTTTTTTTCTGGATATCACCTCAGTCCTATGTAGGTGTAGTTCAAGTAGTCCCCTCACATAAGAAATTGGAACCGTTGCAGAGAGTTTGCAAGTCAAATTCTCACCTTTGTCTGAGCAAAATGTGAGATTTGACACATAATGACACAAAGGATAATGGATTTTAGTTTTGTTTTTCACACCCTCCATACTATAACCCCCCTCCCCGCCCTCTACATAGACTGTACTAATACGTACCCTCCATAGTTTCAGACAGAAGTGGAAATGCTTTTGTTTTATATAGTGTGTTTGTTCCTTCTTGGTGTTGTATTTCTTTGTAAATATGTGCTACCTACCCTTTGTCTAGTGTGTGTGCGTGTGCGTGCGCTTGTGTGCTTGTACTATTGCTACTGATTGGTGCCTGTCCTCTCCAGTGCCTACAGCTTACCCACAGGACGTGGCAGTGGAGGTGTTGAACACCACCCTTCTCAGAGTCAGTTGGACGAGGGTTGCCCAGGCAACATTGCGAGGTCATCTGGGAGGCTACAATGTGAGTGTTCAGGGTTGTGTTCATCAGGTACCAAATGGAAGAAAATGGAATGAAATAGGGAGGAACTAGCTTGTCCGCTTTCCATTGTATGGCCTAATGAGCATTATCCAAGTTTCTCTATCAGGATTTTACTTGAGGTGGGCCCATCTGCCTAGCTCTGTTGCTCTTCTTCACCCAAAGGAAGGCCATTACATCTCACTTAATATAAATACTGGGTCACCTGTACATATCCCTGGGTAGCCTACTCCACAGGCTGTATTCCTATTTGAGAAACAAAAATGTGGAATATTAAGGCTGATTTTAAGGTTGCCTGTGTGTTTTTCAAGTCAGGGTACTCTGTGTAATCTACCATTTTGTGTACATTATGTGCCCATTGAGCATAGCATGTTTTACATTGAAGTTAGTTAGCAGTTAGCATTAATTATTGGTCGACAAACCGCATTTTACATTATACAGTTAATGCACGAACCGGTTTGGATTTTTACTTTACGTTTGGTAAATGTTATATAAATGTAATAACTGAGTAATGAAACTCTAAAAAGTATGGCAATCGTCCGTTCTTATCACCAGTAAAAGACTGCTAACAGTTGCGAGCGGCTAATTTGCTAGCAGAGCTTTGGGTGTGCACATGTACTTTACACTGCCTTCAGAAAGTATTCACACCCCTTGACTTTTTCCACATTTTGAAAAACTTTGCTTAACAAGTCACACAATAAGTGTACTCTACACATACAAGTATCTGCAAGGTCCCTCTGTCGAACAGTGAATTTCAAACACAGATTCAACTACCAAGATCAGGGAGGTTTTCCAATGCCTCGCAAAGAAGGACACCTATTGGAAGATGGGTAAAAATAAAAAAGCAGACATTGAATTTCCCTTTGAGCATGGTGAAGTTATTAATTACACTTTAGTGTATCAATACACCCAGTCACTACAAAGATACAGGCGTCATTCCTAACTCAGCTGCCGGAGAGGAAGGAAACCGCTCAGGGATTTCACCATGAAGCCAATGATGACTTTAAAACAGTTACAGGAGAAACATATGGATGGATCAACAACATTGTAGTTACTCCACAATACTAACCTAAAAGACAGAGTGAAAAACAAGGAAAACCTTCCAGAATACAAATATTCTAAAACTTGCATCATGTTTGCAGTAAGGCACAAAAGTAAAACTGTGAAAAATGTGGCAAAGAAATGTACTTTGTCCTGAATACAAAGCATTATGTTTGGGGCAACAAGTATGGTTGTGGTTGCATAATTGTATGGGTTCGCTTTTCATCGACAAGGACTAGGGAGTTTTTTATGATACAAATAAATGGATTAGAGCTAAGCACATGCAAAATCCTAAAGAAAAACCTTGTTCAGTCTGCTTTCCAATAGACACGGGGAGACAAATTCACCTTTCAGCAGGACAATAACCTAAAAACACAAGGCCAAATATACACTGGAGTTGCTTACCAAGATGACATTGAATGTTCCTGAGTGGCCGAGTTACAGTTTTGACTTAAAAAAGCTTGAAAATCTCTGGCTATACATGAAAATGGCTGTCTATCTAGCAATGATGAACAACCAACTTGACAGAGCTTGAAGAATTTTAAGAAGAATAATGTGCAAATATTGTACAATTCAGGTGTGCAAAGCTAATTTCTAAAAACATGTTTTCACTTTGTATTGTGTGTAGATGGGTGACAAACAATCAATTTAATACATGTTTAATTCAGGCTGTAACACAACAACATGTTGAATAAGTCAAGGGGTATGAATTCTTTCTGAAGGCACTGTATGCCATGAATAGTGCCTGTGAGAGCGCGGGCACCAATGAGTTAGTGCGGGTGCCGAAAGCATCTTAGAAAATTGCACAATTTACCTTGTGGCGAAAGTATGAACTGTCGTTGAATCCATACATGGTCATAGAGGACAATCATTATTATGATAAAGGAAAATGGACTTTTTCACAAAACAGAGGCATACAAAGACAAATAAATGTTTTACAGCGTGGAAATAATAAATGAGTGAAGTAAATGTATGAAAATGCGAAACATTTATTTTTGGGTGAAGTTTAATTGAACAGTATAAAACAATCAGAAGAGAGAAAGCCCCATTTAAAACCACTTAGAATGTATTTGTTGCCTCCCTGGGGATATGCACTACTCATGAAGCATATTTAGAACTTGTATTATTAAAAAACAAAATATTGTCAAATACCCATACCATACATTTTTTTAAATGTGATATGATATTTTGGCCATATCACCCAGCCCTAGTTATCATTAGTCAGTTCATTCTCAATGGCACTTGAGTCATTATTGAGTTGCAATGGATTTTGGCATGGAATTTAGAAAAAATATCTCATTCATAGATTTTATTTATTTAAATGTATTTGGGTGGGTCTTCCCATTTTTAAATCTATTTATATGGCAACTTAATGACTTCAAATGCTCTATTTTATTGTGATAACCAGTCCTTTCCTTTCATCAAAATAGAGTAACACCAATTACACTTTATATTTAGTAACACCAAATCATTAGCCTGAAATCTAGAACCTGTTTTGCTAACATTCCACTCATTGTACTCCATGTCATGCTAAACATGCTATGGGTAGCATGACAATGTGTGGCAAGGAGTGGAATGAGAACTCAAAGACTGGTACCCAGGTTACCAAATCATAATTGAAATCCTCAAATGTATGACAAACTATAAGGGTGTGATTAACAAATAATTGTATGTCTTTGTAAGAAGTGGTTTGTATGTCAGTAACACCAATGGCATAAAACTTAGACACATATTTGTAAAAAATAAAAAAGGAATTTTAAGTATTCTTTGTTTTAATACAATATATTAAATACTTTTTTCATTTTCTAGCATTCAAAATAATAAGTCCCCAAAACATGTCACTACAACTCTACTAGGAAAAACAAATTTGCTTGCACTAAATACATTAAACAATAGATAAACAGAACGTGTTTCAGTTTCAAGGACTTGCATGATGTTTGATCATTGATAAACAGTTCAAATTAAACAAAAACATGAATGATGCGTTTAACTCTTTGCCATTTTAAAGATTTTTTCATGGTTGCACAGTTGACCAACCCCCCTTCTCAGGCACTGATTCTTCTGGCGTCCTTTTCGTTCTTCTTCAGATAGCTTTACAGTTCAAAGTGGATGGCCCATGATAATGTCCAATTTCAATGTCTCATCTTTACCACTCATTATGTCTTGTCCATTCGTCAACCAATATACCAGAATCATAAGAAAAGGTTAGAACAGATCTCCCTCTATGCTTACTCCATGTGGACTCTTCTCTCACACTCCTGAGAGAAGCATGAAAGAAAAGCAGTTGATAGCTTAGATCTCATACTGTACATCGATTTCTGGCTTGGTTCCTTTCTCTCGGTAGAAGTGGTTCAGAAGGCCTTCTTGAATGCCTTTGTCACTCTTCTTCAGTCAGTTAGAGAGGGTTTTGAGATACACACACTATTCGGTCCAATTATCTCTTCCATGCATTAAGATACCGTCTGATGTCACTTTTCAAGATCACCTCGAAAGAACAGATCAGAACAACAGTTTAGTTCAGTTCATTAACTACATGATAAAACATTAATTTGACCAATTATTAATACATATATCTAAACATATTTCAAAGCTTATACTCCCCATCTCACTGTCAACTCCACCGTAGAGCCAAGGATCAAGAAGTTAGACAATACCCCTCCGGAATAGAACCAAACAAACACAACAATACAATACACTCAACAATACAATACACTCCTTCACATATCACCCAAGGTGTATAAACTTCAATTCAAAACCTCAAACTGAATCCTCCCCCATGTTTTACACATATCTCTCCATGAGAGTAATGTAAAAAAACAAAACTACTAATGGAAAAAAATTAAAATAAATTCAAATAACCTTTTCAAATTATAATCACCAAACTGAAAATCCCCCACAAATAAAAATGATTTAACCACTATGGTCATAGGAAAATAGACTTAAAGCAGCATATCCTTAGTTAAAAGCAATGCCCTCTCCTTCTTCACAGTGGTCTAAATTACAAATATGGCTAAGAACTATAAACTCAAACATATTTATCAATTACAGGAATTTTCTTGAAAGCAGTATTACAAATTACCATAAATTCATTATCCAAATGGCCTTACGATGCAGGTGATCAAGCCACAACGGAAGGTCATTATAGAGGTCATAGATCATACAAAACCCTTCAAAGAAGTGTTTTTTACTATATTAGACAAATTGCAAACAATAGTCAAATAGTTCCTACATGTTGTATCCCGGGTTCCCAGAACATTCTTTTATCAAAAGAATTAACGTGTTTAATTAAACTCATTAAAATTCCATGTGCGTGCATGTCCCTTTAAGATACCTTTGCACTAAAACAAATGGAAAACTCACCAAACCCAAAGGAAATGTAAAAAAAATCAAACATAGTATTTTAAAAACACCAACAAATAGTCATAACAAATGTTTTAGATAACTTCCATCCGTCCCGGAAGAAAGAATCCTACTCAAACACATCAGATAATACAATGTTTAATTAAATAAAATCAACACCTAAAAACAATAAACAGTAAATAAATAAAGAAACCACTTTAATCAGCAATCTAATAATTTCAACCTGTTGATATAAATTTAGTAAAAACGAAATCTAAAATCTTTCAAAAGTTAGCGATGTCTCATCAGCATAAAAATCAAAACAAACTTTTTTCCACTTATATCCACAAGATTTTCATTCCCCAAAGGTCAATACTGTTCAGCACATACTTTAATGATCTTCCTTCTGTCTGTACAGGGTCTGAAGTTCCAATGTATGCAGATGATACAGTGATAAATTCATGCAAATAACAAACTACACAAGAACTCACTACTATAATGGTTCAGATGACAAACTTGCTCAGGGACTCATGTTTACATATCTCAATAAAATAAAACACAATCAGCATGTTTCTCAGAAAACAACAACTGATGCCCCTGAGTTAGATGTCTATGTATCAGGGGAAAAGCACAAATAAACACATTTAACCTAGCTAATTTCCCAAAACATATGAAATTCTTTTGACTATAGAGGTAACAAAACTAGAATTAAAATCTATGATACTCCCCACTTAACATACTAACTTACTAGTTTGACCCAAGCATGCTTTTCAACATTAATACCCATTCAGTCTTCTGCCAACAGGCTCTCAAATTATTCAACCTGCAATCAACTTTAATGACCTGACATTGTTCCACATAATGGAAACCGATTCTAATGTTAGTCTACATGAACTTTCCTGCTCAAATTCACTGGTGTTACCTAAACAATCAAACCAAGAATCAATAACCATTAGAATACATTAGCACAATGTTTCCTTACTCACACCTACATCACTTTCAGCTCAACAGATCCTATTTATTTTTCCCAGTGGGCAAAAATATATAACCCCTCTCATTTCAACATTTTTCCTTGCCTCTATCTTAAGCTTTAAAATCAAACTTTATAACTTCCTCTTCACACAATAACACGCGCAGCTCCAAAATTATAACACGTGTCAGTCAATCTATAAGAATGAAAAACATTTCGGTGGGCACCTCTCTATCTCCATTATCTCTCCGCTATTATTTAGAATTTCTTTAATTTAGGCAACTGTCTCCTCTATTGATACAGTAATTTAAATACGACTCAATTCTCAATACATTATTCCAGCAGATAATTTAGTGAACAGACATCGTCTGCATCAAAATTGGCTTCGTTATTATTTTTAGTTGAATGAATTCGTCTATCAATTTAACCTGAACAATCTATCAAAAAAAGTTCAATTTATCCCTTCTATCAATTTGAACCAAACAAGCTATTAAAACGTTCAGTTTATATCTTATACAAACACTAGCGACCATAACTTTCCAGGCAAAACATACAAATAGTTTAATTACAATCAAAAACTCGGGACTCCAGCTTGGAAGGCAGCTATGCTCAATACTATACCACCAACGCTATGTAAATGATTAAGATTCTCTGCAAATTAATCCACTTTACAAGTAAAATCATGACACGTCACAATTGGTAATTCCCAGAAAAATAGACCTAGTTTTAAAGGTCCAAGCGTTACTCCGGCTATGATTCTCATATGCCAAATGAATAGATTTGCAATCAAAGAATAAAATCAACATTTATTGACTAGGAAACAGATCTTGCGCCTTTTAATAAAAGTAGATTATGTTTACTTATGCAACGTATTTCAATTACTTTACTACATCACGCAATGATAATTAGTTTGATGGAAAACCTTAGGCTTTGTACGACATTATAAATTACTTTGAGATTCCCTCGAATTCTCTCTAACTTTATGGAAAAAAGTTTATTCAATAAATCCCGCAACTTCTCTCATACTGGGAAGAAAAATATAACATTATCAGACCTTAAGGGCAGTTTTATTTCAAATGTTGTACCCAGACGGAGATAATCAATATGCGTTTTATAGTTACATCTTTAGGGTAAGATAACCAAAAGTTGACACACACTAATCAGTTTCTAGAGCTCAATTTCCCAGATTTTGTAGACTAGTTTAATAGTGCTTAAACCCACATCTTAATCAAATTATCCATTGAAGATACGAACTCAAAACCTACATACGTCTACGAATGGGTGGTTTAAATTGTTTCTAATTATATTCTCAGCATTACTTTATCAAATCTCTAGTAATTGATTATACAAACATACAATTTATCATCATTTCAAATAATTCACAGAATCTATATAAAACATAAGAAATCTTAGGTACTCACACAGAACTTTAAGGATCATCCACACAGGATTGGTCAGATGTTCACATAGAACATCAGAACATACTTGAAAGGTTACTCACACAGAGTCAACCTACCCCGCTCACCCAGAACGCTCCGGCAAATATTACCTAGTGATCCCATAACAAAATACTCACACAGAGTAACCCAGGGCATACCTGGCTAGAACATTTAAAATAATTGGAATTCACCACCTCTGAGGGTCACTTAGACAATAACACAGACACACAGAATTAGGTCCTTCTTCCAATAGGGGTTCACCAAGTACCATGTTTCACACAGAACAGACAGTTACCCTGGCCCCTCACCCCCACAGACCACACCAATCCCCACTGTCATCAATTCAGTGTCAGGACAGCTCTTGGTCACTCGCAACCGGACAGTGGCAGAGTATCTTTGAGTCCACAAACTCTCAGATTACTCTCCTCTGACTCGGCCCTGCTTACACCTCCGAGATGCGCTCCTTACAAAGGAATTCACACTTAGAATATACGTAACAGAGGCATATTTAAAAAAAACTTGACTTCAAGTGTGTGGTTCGCTCACCTCTTTAAAAAAAAACTCAGTTCGAGATGTGGTATCCACTCGGCTCGCTTACTCTCAGATCAAAGGTTGGTCCATCTGCTTCGTTTCCGAAGTGTGGTTTCCCTAAGATCCCAAGTTTGAGGGATCACTCGTGCATGATTTATTTACATAGATCGTCAGGAATGGTCACCGAGTGAAGATTCATTATCCTATCCTATCCTATCCTATCCAAATGTCGTAGAAATTTCCTGTATTACCAAATCACGAGAGAGCAAACCACACACAAGTCAGAGTTATCATAAAGTCCATCTTTAATTATATGAGCTTCACCATATCCCTGTGACTCTCAGATTAATTTAGCAAAGACACCCACCTAAACTCACATGACAAATAACAGATCTTAGGAACATTACACAAAGAACCTTTTACTTAAAAAAAGGAGTATCCTATAGCCAGACAGCATTAGCTATAAATTATCGTTTAGTTTGCTCTCCTAAAACAAAGTTCTTATCTCGTTCTTGGTACCACTTAGGACCAAAACATTACCTCATCCAATGGCATATATCAATTGTCAATCCTAGATACTCCCATAAAAAATACAACCCCCCCTGGACAAGCTTATGGAGAGGAGTGACTGGCACACAGACATTGTGGAGCCAAAAGATAATTGGTTCCCCCTCAGTAATCCCTTCACAAGGTTTAAAAGATACGTTTACATATGAAGACAAGCCTGACCTCTCCCCTCTCTGGGCCCCAAGTAACTTTTTCCACATAAGCATACTTATGAAAATTGATAAAACATCTTATTTATCAATGTTACCTAATGAATTCTGATTCCGCTACCACAACATTCACCCCAGTCTAAGGTTCTGGGTGCTTTGGAGAAAGGTTTTCATCAAGGATCTCTCTGTACCTTTCTCCGTTCATATTTGCCTAGATCCTGAATAGTTACACAGTCCCTGCCACTGAAAAACATCCCCACAGCATGATGCTGCCACCACCATACTTCCCCGTAGGGATGGTGCCAGGTTTCCTAAAGATTTGGCACTTGGCATTCAGGCCGGACAAAGAGTTCAATCTTGGTTTCATCAGACCAGAGAATCTTGATCCTCATGTTCTGAGAGTCTTTAGGTGCCTTTTGGCAAACTCCAAGCGGGCTGTCGTGCCTTTTACTGAAGAGTGGCTTACGTCTGCCCACTCTACCATAAAGGCCTGATTAGTGGAGTGCTGTAGAGATGGTTGTCCTTCTGGAAGGTTCTTCCATCTCCACAGAGGAACTCCAAAGCTCCCTGACCAAGGCCTTTTTGCTCAGTTTGTTTGGCCGGCCAGCTCTAGGAAGAGTCTTGGTTCTAAACTTCTTCCATAAGAGTGATGGAGGCCACTGTGTTCTTGGGGACCTTCAATGCTGCAGACATGTTTTGGTACCCTTCCCCAGATCTGTGCCTTGACACAATCCTGTCTCTGAGCCCCCAGGACAATTCCTTCGACCTCATGGCTTGGTTTTTGCTCTGACATGCACTGTCAACTGTGGGACCTTATATAGACAGGTGTGTGCCTTTCCAAATCATATCCAATCAATTGAATTTACCACAGGTGGACTCCAATCAAGTTGTAGAAACATCTCAAGGATGATCAATGGAAACAGAATGCACCTGAGCTCAATTTAAAGTCTCATAGGAAAGAGTATGAAATACTTCTGTAATTAAAGTTTTTTTTATTTTTAATACTTTTGTAAACATTTCTAAAAGCCTGTTTGCTTTAGCATTATGGGGTATTGTGTGTAGATCGCTGAGGATTTTTGTTTAATTTAATCCATTTTAGAATAAGGCTTTAATGTAACAAAATGTGGAAAAAAAGTAAAGTGGTCTGAATACTTTCCGAAGGCACTGTATTTGGACAGTGAAGCAACATTTTTGAATTTGTCTCTATATTCCAGATTTTGGGATTTGAGATCAAAGGTTTCACATAAGGTGACATTACAGAATGTCACCTTTATTTGAGGGTATTTTCATAAATATATGTTTTACTGTTTAGAAATGAAATCACTATGTATCTATTCCTCCCATTTGAATAATTCATTTGAACATATTCACTTATAACGTATTAAAGAAGTCAAAGTGGAACTTTAAGCAAAACATAATAAATGGACATTGAAACGTGACTTTGTGGTGTACAAACACAAAACAATATCCCACAAAGCAGGTGGGAACAGGGAACCCCTAAGTATGATCCCCAATTAGAGACAATGAACATCAGCTGCCTCTAATTGGGATGCATACCAAGAGCACCAACATAGAAATATATAACCTAGAACGCCCCCTAGTCACGTGACAACTACATCAATCTTGCGACTCTACAAACTAATTTGCAGTTTGTTTTGATTGTGTTTTGGGTTATGTTTTGTCCATTAGTAACTGAATGATGACTAGAGTTATTTTCTTTAAGTGAATAGGTGAGATGTTTCTGATCCCATGATTAAGAAAAATAATGATGAGTGAGATGCCGTTCAGAGGCGGCAACAAAAAATGGGGGTTATGATTTTTGTGCCTCTGTAAGCTTCTCTCTCATCCTTATTCACAATTCATGATTATTCATAATCATGGAAGCATCCACATGGATGTAAAAGTGCTCCGAAATATCTTCTATTCTTACTTGCAATAAAAGTGACTCCAAAATTTTGCAAGACATGCTGACATTCTGTACTGTCGCATAATATGAAACATTCCATCTCAAATGCTGGAGTATAGAGCCAAATTAAAATGGTTCGCTTCACTGTCCAAATACATATGGAGGGGAGTGTATATGTCCAATAAAAATATATAATTAATAAATAAAAACAGGTCCTGTGAAACCATCTCCATCACAAACAAAACTTTTCTCATTTGAATATCATCTTCAAAATGGCTGCCATATAAGTCTCTTCATTTTCTATCCCTCCCTCAGGTGCACTGGCTGAGGAAACGGAGTCTCCTACATTCCAACAGAATTCCTGAAGAGAGACATGTCCTGACGTTCCCAGGGAACAGGAGCCATGCCATGGTACCTGGCCTCAGACCCTTCTCGGAGTACAGACTTACCGTCAACGTCTTTAACAAAAGGGGCAACGGCCCCAATAGTGACCCCGTCACCTTCCAGACTCCAGAAGGAGGTAAATATTTGGCAGAGGAATGTGTGCACTCACAGGTTTACTTCAAGGCATAACAGTACAACAATGCAAACTTTGTGTAGCAGATGTGAGACAGTTAGCTGTGTCCTGTAGTAATAGCCATTGTGCAGTGACATCACCTGCCCTGAGAACTGTGGTGTTGTCACAGAACACAACATGTTACTGTAAGTGTGAGTGTTTGTCTTATACTGTGTATTTTGTTTGTTTGTTTTTCTATGTTTTGACAGTTCCCGAACAAGTGCCCATTCTGACAGTGTCAAACGCCCAGAGAGACTCTATCACCCTGGTGTGGGCACCCCCCTTTGAGGCCAACGGCATCCTTACGGGATATCTCCTGCAGTACCAACTCAGTATGTACACACATGACCACCCTAGTATTACTTGATGAGTATGTACTCATAAGACCCCTCTAGTATTACTACAGTAGATGAGTATGTACACACAACTTCACCACAATTTTACCAGCTGAATATTACTCTTGACCTACTATTACCTAGCGGTCAGTTTAGACTGGTCATTTACTGTAGTACAGTTTGCTGTTGTTCCAATAGCTGCACTATCAAAACCTGCACTAGATGGTGCTGTTTAAATACTCAATGGTCAATTGGGTCCTCTCTAAAGCTCAATTATTGGTATTGCCCACTGGCAGAGGGTTACCTCTATAGGCATATCAAATGTAGTTGCTGTTTTTCCCCTAATAGAATGGGAACATTTACTAAATCAAAAGAAGACATGGCTAGTGTTCATATGTCATTATATGCTTTCTATCACATGGAATTGAAATGAAATCATTCACATCTTATATGAAGAGAACACTTATCTTATGGAGAGAACACTGAGGTAAGAGGCTTTCATCACATTCATTACATTTTCCTTTTACCTGCATTTTTTTTTTGCCTGACATTTCTGGAGGCATTGTGTGAAATGTTATGGGAGACCCTTCTCTGCAGTTGTTCTAGCACCCACTGAGCCAGTCAAGCCTCTGAATGCAGCCAGCATGCCCTTTTCGGTGCTTGTCATCAGATATAAGCATTTCACTGATATTAAAGTACAAGGAGCCAGTGGGAATATAAGCATTACAATAGAACTGGTTCAGAGAGCCTAACAGGCTGGCAAATATACAGTACTACAACAAAAAATAAACAAGGAAATCTTATTAAACCTTATCATTGTATAGAGGTATCTCTTTATGTACATGCTGCTTCAGAGCAACGTCTTTAGGAATAACATGGAAATGCACTAATACAGAAAAAAGGGAGGCAGTGAATTGTAAGTGCAGTAATTGGAATCTGTAATCGATGGGTAAAATACTATAACACTAACATCTCCATTTATTTACCACGAGACCTGACAATGAAAACCTCTGGAGCCTAATTACAGCATATGAGTAGGCCCCAGACTCTTAGTCAAGTCTTGTAACTAGAGTCTTGTTTTCCTCGTCAGCTCACAAAAGTCATGACCTGTGTCATGTGAATGTTTGACTATGAGCTCTGCTCCAGCCTCTCCAAACAAATTTGTATTTTTGTGTATGTGTGTGTGTTTATCTTCTTCTTGGGTGGTCCTCTGTACCTCAGTTGGTAGAACATGTCGCTTGCAACGCCAGTATAGTGGGTTTGATTCCTGGGACCACCCATACGTAAAACTCGGGCTCCCGAGTGGCGCAGCGGTCTAAGGCACTGCATCTCAGTGCTGGAGGCGTCACTACAGACCCAGGCTGTATCGCAACCGGCCATGATTGGGGAGTCTCGTAGTGGGTCACATAATTGGCCCAGGGTCATTATGGTTTGGCCGGGGTAGACCGTCATTGTAAATAAGAATTTGTTTGTCACTGACTTGCCTAGTTAAATAAAGGTTAAATAAAAAATGTAAACAATTATGCATGCATGACTGTAAGTCGCTTTGCATAAAAGCGTCTGCTAAATGGCTTCAATTATTTTCTTCTTCTATAGTAAATGAGACGTTGGCGATGGGGGACATGCAGGAGGTGAACGTCAGCAGTGCCGACACCACCCAGTGGCTCCTGCAGGGCCTGGGGGAGATGAGCAAATACATGTTTTACTTGAGCGCCTGCACCAGGGTGGGTTGCGGACCCCAGCGTATGGAGGAGGGTAGCACGGTCACAGAAGCAAGTGAGTAGCCAATCCACAGGGGGATGGATCATGGTTGAGTGAGTTGATGGCTGTGTTAAACTCAATGATTACTTTACGCTACGGAACAAAACACTACGCAACGCAGCTACGGTTGCTTGTAGTAGGTGTCGGTACGCTTGTAGCTCATAACCAAATATAATCTCAGCGACTCTTCAAACAATAATCCAAACAACATTGTTGATTTATTAGAGTCCACAAAATGCTTTTTGTTTGGAAGTAATAATAACTGTGTGATTCTAGGCTATTTTAAAATGGAAACGATGGTAAAGTTTTTACAGACGTTTTCTGCTATCTCACAGTGAGGAAGAATTCTGTTCTATTTTTTGCTGATATGGGCATGAACGCATTCAAGCAACATATCAAACTGGGATAATGTTGTAGGTTACACATTGTTATATCATATGGGGGAGATGTGGGAAGTTAAAAGGCTAGCTTGTTTTTTTACAACGAACTAGTAGACAAAACAAGGTAATAGTAAATAACCCTAAACTTTCTCCTACAACTGCAGACATGGTTTTGAAATTGCATCCATTCGTGTCAAGCCACATACTACTACACATGTATAGTTTACACTGTGCAAACAAATATTCAACAACAGCTTCAAACCCTTTTGTTGTTTTGTGGTTGACATCTAGATTATGAGACAAACTGTATATTCTGACAACTTTTAGCAAATATCAGGCAGCCACGTTGATGAAGCTGAATGAGAACTCATTGTTGAGACAACCAGTTTTTGAAGTGTCGAAGGGAGTTGTAGTCCGTGCTTGGAGTCAGTGCTCCTATTGGGACATTATAGTGTCTGTCATTACTGAACATGGTAGAGTATATGGCTCTGAATGGAGATAAAAGGGCCTATTGGGCATGTGTGCCTTCTGGCCAAGTCAGTCATTGTTATCTACAATAGGCAATAGGGGAGCTGGAACGCAATGAGTTCGGAGACATTGATGGGAGGTGATAGAGAGTATGGAGTTGATACTACATACAATGGAACATTCATGGCACTGTGAGATGCATCCTGGGAATATGGGAAAGTGTGGGTTGTGTGTTTTTGTTTCTGTTTGTATTTGAGTGTGGGTGGGTGGGTGCCTGTGAGCGAGAGAGAGAGGATGAGAGAGACTGACATGCGTGAGAGAAAGAAATAAGTGTATAGTACAAAGGAAATAGAAAAAGAGAAACTACTGAGAAACTAAACAAGAACAACAGCTGTGATACAAGGACACAACAGCAGTGATATCAGAACAATGTGTTGGGACACTTCAACTGGTCTAAAACCATCTATTTATGTCTGTCTCCTCATGGTGTAGCAAAAAAGTGAGAAAAAAATGTATGTTGCATTTAAGACAGATAGCAAAACCTCCTACCAAAAATCCCTTAGATAAACAGTGTATCACCAGAGATTCAATTACACTGAGTGCACAAAACATTAGGATCACCTGCTCTTTCCATAACATTGACTGACTAGGTGAATCCAGGTTAAAGCTATGGTCCCTTTTTCTTTTTTTAACGATTTCATTTGATATTTTATAAACAATACAAAACATACACTTATTGTACAAACGACTACATTGTACAAACATCAACTACATCACACCTGACCAGACCCACTTGCACACCCACCCTGATCTCCGGCGGCCGCATCACTTTCCGCCACATGGCCTGAAACTGCACCATTTTGTTTCTTTCCGTAGCCCACACACTTTCAGCATTTAAATATTAAATAATTTGATTTTTCCATTGTGTTAATGATGGCGGGTTTCAAGATGAGTGATGAAGAAAATTGTCCAACCCATCGGGTATCTCACTACACCCCCACATGCCATGCCTTGAAATTTGAAGACAGACGGATTAAAGGCAAGTTTGCATTGTAATACTTCTGACAGCCAACTTTCTAGCTACGCCCACAATTTCTGGACTTTATATCGTTCCCAGAAAGCATGGATTATTGAGTCATTATTCGTTTTACACTTAAGACCTGACTCTGGCCTTGTGCTGTAGAATTTGTGAATTTTGTCTTTTGTATAATAAATTCTATACACTAGTTTATACTGGATTAAGCTTTAAAATTATCGTTAACTGTAATTTCCTTAGTTATGCTCCAACTTTCCCTCCATCTTGTGCCAGTTCTTCATCACTTCTTTTTAAGTCTTGGTTCCAATAGTTATATTTTTTTACTGATTGTCAGTTGGACATGCTCTCTGCAAGGTTTTGTATATCTTCCCTATCATATGAAGATATTTTCCTGACTCAAATTGTAACAAAGTGAGCTGAGAGTCGCGAAGCAAATTCAGGGAGTGAATACATTTAATAAAGGAACGGAACTTTAAAACAAGAAACACGAGCAGCCTGGTGACCTAGAGGCCGGAGAAGGGAGCACACGTGACACAAATAAGATTCCCTCAAGGTTGCTCTGATGTCCAAAAGATTTCAAATCGAAATGTTGTGTTAAGTAACTTTTAAGTTGCATGTATTTGAAACTATCTACATTGTTCAGTCCAAAATTACTTTTTAATTCTGTCATGAAAACAAATGTATTTCCTGTTACCAAGTCATTAATGGTTTCTATGCCTTTAGTTTTCCAATGTGGACAAATTTATCAGTGAATTCTGAAAAGCTATCCAAGTATTGTTCCAAAAGATTGTGTTTTACGGAGTGATATTGTTACGCCCTGGTCTTAGTATTTTGTGTTTTCTTTATTTATTTGGTCAGGCCAGGGTGTGACATGGGTTTTTGTATGTGGTGTGTTTTGTCTTGGGGTTTTTCGTATGTATTGGGATTGTGGCTTCGTGGGGTTTTCTAGCATAGTCTATGTACATGCATATGAGAGGAGTAATGCAAGATATGTAAGCATTGTTAAGTGAATGAGATGCCGTAGAATAGTTTAGCCTGTCCGGAAGCAAGATGTCAGTCTCAGTGACGTGGCTGGTTTTCCTGCCACATACATCTCATGTCTGAGCCATTGAATTGCGACTCCACTTTACCTCTATACTGACATTTAGCTTGTTTGATTGCCTTGTGGAGTGAATAACTACACTGTTTATATTACCAGTCGCCTTGCCATTGTTAAAGGCGGTGGTTCGCGCGTTCAGTTTTTGCGCGAATGCTACCATCTGTCCACGGTTTCTGGTTAGGATAGGTTTTAAAAGTCACAGTGGGTACTCCTATACAATTCCTTCTCCTATACACTTCCTTATGAACTCAGTCACTGTATCCGTGTATGCGTCTAGATTATTTTTGCATGCTACCTGGAACATATCCCAGTCCACGTGATCAAAACAATCCTCAAATCAAATTGTATTTGTCACATACACATGGTTAGCAGATGTTAATGCGAAATGTTGTAAAAGGAAATTCAGCCATGTCACCAAGACCGACGTCTTGCTTCCGGATAGGCTAAACTATTCTACGGTATCACATTCACTTAAATAAATAAGGTTAAATAAAAAAAATAAAAGTATGTGACCTATACAATTTGATTTGAATCACTTGGCCAGTCTATGCCATGTTGTAGTGAAATGCTTGTGCTTCTAGTTCCAACAGTGCAGTAATATCTAACAATTAATCTAACAATTCCTCAACAACTACCTAATACACACAAATCTAAAGGAGTGAATGAGATTATGTAAATGTAAGTATATGGATGAGCGATGGTCGAGCAGCATAAGCAAAGTGAAATAGATGGTATAAAATACAGTATATACTTGTGATATGAGTAGTGTAAGATATGTAAGCATTTTTAAAGTGCCATTATTTGGAGTGGCATTGTATAAAGTGACTAGTGATCAATTTATTAAAGTGGCCAGTGATTGGGTCTCAGTGTAGTCAGCAGCCTTTCTGAGTTAGTGATTGCTGTTTAGCAGTCTGGTAGCCTTGAGATAGAAGCTGCTTTTCAGTCTCTCGGTCCCAGCTTTGATGGGACTGAGAGCGTGGATTCCGATTGGTAAGACGAGCATTGAATAGTACAAAGCACGGGCACTTCCTGTTTGAGTTTCTGCCTACAAGACGGGAGGAGCAAGATGGATTTGTGGTCAGATTTGCCAAAAGGAGGCCTGGGTGGTCCTTGTAAGCATCCGGAAGTTTGAATAGCAATGGTCGAGAGTCTTAGTAGTGCGAGTAGGACAGTCAATATGTGGTTGAATTTCGGCAGCCTAGTCCTCAGATTTGCTTTGTTAAAACCCCCAGCTACAATAAATGCTACAATAAATAAAAGCTACAATAAATCATTTTGTCTGTCGTAGTTGAAGTGTACCTATGATGAAAATTACAGGCCTCTCTCATATTTTCAAGTTGGAGAACTTGCACAATTGGTGGCTGACTAAATACTTTGTTGCCGCACTGTATGTGATATTTAGAATCCAGGTGAAAGCTATGATCCCTTATTAATGTCAGTTGTTAAATACACTTCAATCATTGTAAATAAAAGGAAGGAAACAGGTTAAATAAGTATTTTTAGGGCTTGACACAATTGAGACATGGATTGTGTATGGGTGCAATTCAGAGTGTGAATCGGCAAGACAAAAAATGTAAGTGCCTTTGAACGGGGTATGATAGTGGTGTCAAGCGCACCGGTTTGTGTCAAGAACTGCAACGCTTATGTTTTTCACGCTCAACAGTTTTCCGTGTGAATCAAGAATGGTCCACCACTCAAAGGACATCCAGCCAACTGTGGGAAGCATTGGAGTCAAAATGGGCCAGCCCCAAAGAATTGACGCTGTGCTGAGGGCAAAAGGGGGTGCAACTCAATATTAGAAAGGTGTTCCAAATGTTTGGTATACTCAGTGTATAAGCTCTTCATAAAGCACATTTCATAATTTCAGTTGTTTTGAAAAGATCAATACCTGGCTTTAGTGTTGTGCTTTGTGTAATCCCTTGCATATGTCTGACTGATTAAAAATGTACCATTTGGCTGTCATTATCATTGATATATGATGGTTGTAGTTTTTTATGTTGTGCGTATTGATGGATTATGGCTGTGTGTGTATGTATGTGTGTGTGTGTACGTGCATGCATGCATCGGTGCTTACGTACAAATGTGTATGGTATTTGGTGTTTGACTGTGCCTGGAGACTAGCTTTCCTCATGTTTGTGACGTGGTGCCTAATTTGAACTCTTCTCCCTCTGAAGATTTCTCCTCCATTCCAGCTGTGGCACCCACTGAGAGGACTATGTATCCATAGGCTTCCTGGATAGAATTCCAAATACAGATAGCGGTAGTTGTGGTAGTAGTACCTTACCGGAAATCTACATAAAAATGCGTTGGAAATACATGAATTACACAATAACACGTTTTATTGTAACACATTGAATTATAACATGTTGAATGTAAAAGGCATTCTACCCTATCTTTGCTTCAACAATTACCTTAAAAGCTATAGTTTGGAGTGGATTTTTAGATCCTTAATACATTTCAAATGTTTTGGAAATAGTTTATGAAGTCATTTCCCATGCCATTGGAACATGTTAGAATTGCAAACGGAATGTGTTAATTGTGTGGGATATTTTAATAGGTTAGTAGTGTGATGATCATTGCCCTAACATTAGTAACAGTATACCAGTGGTGTCATGCCCATCGAAACTAAAGAGGCACATGCCCCCTTCCCAGCGGGCAGAACAGGTTGAAATTGTCATTAGAATTAGTTATACATTCATTTTGACATCATTTCAACCAGCTTTGCTCGCTAGGCTAATTCTGGGATTTAGGCTTGTAATTCCAAATAAGATATGGAATTAATGCAAAAATGTAGTGGCCCTTCAAAAGAATGTGTTGAATGACGCCACTATAGTATACAGTAGTGGTAGTAGCGTCATTTTTAACCATAAATAGGCATTTGTAATTGGTGGCGAGATGTCAATTTGTAGAGCCTGGACACAATTGTTTCAGCATTCAATAACACTACATTGATACCTAGCACTGAGCCTACCATTAGTAGACCTCCGTTGTAAATGTTGACAAAGTACAATTTGAAATGGGTCATTACGTAAACAAGACCGTTGTAGAAATGTAGAAACTGTTTCAATGGGTACACTGGAACTTGAGGTGCGTCTTTCATTTCAGGGCATAACTGCTCTCTCATTCCTCCCAGCTCGATTCCTGTGAATGCAACTCCTTCCTCCTTAGGTATACTACCTACTCACGCTTCTAATATGATGCTCCTTTGTTTTTTGCTCTATTTCTATTATGATGAATTTTCCACTCTGTGTCTCTGACAACAATACAATTTCCAGACATTAAGTAGTCGGATCTATTTAGATATTATTGCATGTGGGATGTCATAAATGGCAGCTCAGAAGGCTTGCCTAAGTTATATATCTCCCTGTACTCCAAACCCAATTCCACACAATCAAGTAGAGGATGCCTGCCTTGCTTTCTAACAGTCTCCTTGAAGGGTGCCTAGTGGCTGCAGTGTTCTTTACTTGGGGGATCCGATTTGGCTTCACTAATCCTCTCTTCCCTGCCTCTCTTTTCTTTCCCCTTCCTTTCTTCTCTCTTTATCAGTCCCAGCCCTGTTTAACATAAGCTCCTATGTGAGTGACACCTTTGTAAAAATCAGCTGGACTGCCGGGGACAAGCAACAGGACTCTCAGCTTTATGTCACTTATATGAATAACCGTAAGCTACTCTCTAACCCCCACAGCTTTTTAAAAAAGTAGCACATTGCTAGTGTATTACTCTTTTTTTAAATGGACGCATGCAGTTATATGTCATAAGTAGGGCTGTTACGGTGACCATATTACCCCCACACCGGCGGTCACGAGTCATGATGGTACTCAAATTCCATGTGACCGTTTAGTAATTGTAATTAGGCTTCTCCAAGCTTTGATGCTGCTGATGGTCATTAGTAGCTTACTGAACTGGCGAACTACTCTATTGTCCCTCTAATCACTCTGACATCAATGCAAATGTAATAAAAAATCGAATCAAACACTTCATGGGAGCCTATGAGCTAATGTTGCTCAACAATTCTATAGGCTATCTAATTGCGTGAGAAAACAGAGTGATGGCCTCTATTAAAAAGAGGATGATCCCATCAGCTTTCTATAGGCTAGACTTACTATATTTATTTCTCCACCTTCGTAATATTAAGCAAATTGCTTCTCTTTAAAACAGGAGTAAAGTCTACCTGGCTGGCATGAAAATGAATCACGGGAAAGGCATCCTTCATTCGCGACTTAAGTGCACAGATGACATGTTTTTTCCCCCCGCTGCCCCTGTTCAATACAAGTGCATGATAATGGTCCATTCTAAATTAAAACTAATTTCACACATATATTATTTAGTATATGTAAAGACAAGACAAGACAATATTAGCCTATCACTTCTGAATTATATATTATCAATGATGCCCAGCTTAAGAATAACTGTGCATGCATTTTTTTGTAACTTTTTCAAATCATAATCGCACACCTCATGTAGCCTAGCCCATAGGCATATGTGTTATGATAAGGTTTGTATCACAACTAAAGTGGCCAAATAACTTCTTAAAATGAAGCACATGAATCCGCTTTACAATGGGTGTAGTACCTAACTGGCATACATACGCAGAGCGAGTGTTTTCAAGTTTGGGGAAGCTAATTTTCACCATAAAAATGCACCTTTATAATAAAATCATTACATGCATAATTGCATTTGTGGTGTTTTCCTGCTAATGGAACATTTGCGCCTTCTGTGTGTGCGCATTGCTGTGAAGAAATAGCCTATTCGTTTATCAACATTTTAAGCTAAAGTTCTCATCTGTTGCGTCGGGCTCATTGCTTAAAACAGGTTTTTTATATGCTAGTGGTTGTATTACATTTGGACCTTTCACATCCCACAATTGTCCCAGACTATGTTTGGAATATTTATTTCTCGCACAGAATGTCAACTTTTGTACTATGGGGATAGTAGATTGACATATTCTAGTGCTTCTTCTGTTTGTTTGGCCTACTCATCTTGTTGGCTGATGAAAAGTAAATGTGGAAAGTTCTTCCAATATCTTCAATATGCGCCTTGGAATTGGATAAGGATGCACGCAGTTGCGTCCCCGATGTGTCGGTCTTCACTTGTAGCCTGTGAGGAAGACCCAATCATGTGACTGAGAGCCATGTGAGTGAGAGGTGCTTCGGGCAGGCAGTAGGGAGAAGGGATTTATAATTATTATATTCAGCGAAAGGGCATAACGGCTACTGGCCGCAAAATACATTATTCTTTTTAGGGAAATTAGGGACACACAAATGGGATGCAGCCTGGAAATCCGAGGCATTATCAAGTGCTTGTCAAATTGTGAATGAGAGACTGATGAAGTGTGTGCGGCCTGTGCAAGTAACAAAGCAGAACTCTTGCCTTTCATGGAACTTTTTTCAAATCATCATTAGAGTCACATCATACAGCCTTAGAATGTATTAAAAAGCTAAACATATAGCCCAACATTTGTATCACAATTAAAGTTACATAAATAACTAAATTAAGCATATAGGAGTACCTGTTTCTTTGTTAACCGCTCCACACAGAATGCATGTGTGGAGAAAAGATCCTTTCTATTTTATTCAACTAGGTTCAATTGTATTCTTCATACTATAAAATAATATAAAATAATGTTACGGAATTCTAAGCAAATCTTTTCTCTTAAATGAACTAGTGTAGCTCAAATCTATATGGCATAGCCAGATCAGGACCATGCAGAGTATGCTATTCTGTTCTTCTGAAATAGATTACATTTTCTTCATATCTTTAGACCTGTCTAAAATAAATACTGGATTTATTGTGATGGTGTAGGCTATATTGCATGGATTTATTTGACTTTTTAAAATGTAGATGTTCTAAAGGTCTGCATCAGTAACTTGTAGGCTATGTGTGGAAGACAGGAGATGCTAAATGTGTTTATGTTAATTAACGGTCAATTACAGTGCGACCGGTAGTTTTTTGCTTGACAATCAGCAGCTGACAAAATTTCATGACCGCCACAGCCCTAGTTATAAGGATATATAAGGCTTGACTGTACTGTATGCACAAACTGACTTATATTGCATTTCAGTAACTTACAATTATTTATACTTTGTTTCCATGATCTGAAATGTAAACAATGTATTTTTCAGTGTTGTTGTTGTAGAAGTAGCGTTTAGCATGGCGATAGTCCTTACCATGTGCTGCTAGCCTGACTAATAACACCTGATGGTTGTGCGAATCCTGTAGGTGAAGGTAACTGGAGGATTTCAGAAGCAGTAAACACTTCTAAGAATTTCCACTTGATTGACGGGCTGGAGCCTGGGACGGTGTACACTGTGCGTCTCTTGGCTAAGTCACAGCTCGATAATGCTAGTATTTTCGAAGACGTTATACAGACCAGTGTTAAAGGTAAGAGAGAATAGTCCCATGTTGTGCAATTGGTAGCCATCAACTGTCCATTCCACTCACAACAACAGAATACCAGATTGACAAGCATTTGTTGACAATTATCGACAGCGTCTGTGGTGAGATGTGTTTTCATTTCCTGTGTCCTTTGTTTTATATTATTTTATAAGTGATTGACAAATGTTATCAGGGGAAAGTGAAACAATCAAACAATAGGGGATATCATTGTACTTTTGAGGTCTGTTGAGGAAAAAAAGTTATTTTCATGACCTCAACGGACTTCCATATGGTTCACATGCCAATCTGTTTTCTAATGTACTCGTTTTATATGAGTTGTTTAGGGCATGGGGCAAACTAACCTCATTTGTCTGTTTGGGGTGGGTTAGGTTTGGCCAGTCTTCACTTGGGAGTTTCTACCCAGGGCTGGTTCATCGGGATGATGTGCGCTGTGGCTCTTCTCACCCTCACCGTGCTCATCGCATGCTTCGTGACCCGCAACAAGGGTGGCAAATACGCAGGTACGCCACCTCACCCAAACATGTCTTCCAGTGTCCAAGGTCAGTTTTGTCTTTGAACTTCGCTGGTTTTGGCATCTATTTAATTCTATAGAGGAAATAAATTGCTTTTCAACTCACCAACCGAACATTAACCTATTGTTTTCAATGGTGATTTTTGTATTTACTAACAAATTTAATGCCTGTTAATTTCCTGATTTGAGTGAACCTGGCCAACAGCTTCAGCTTTGTTGTAGTGAGGTGCGTACTGGCGGCTGAGAAGTCAGGCGCAGGAGAGCGAAAACTGATTTACAGCGGTGTCGTTTAATATCCATAAACCACCGTCAACAGAACAATACAAATAAATGGGTCAAACAAAACCCGGTAATACCAGCATACCGTGCACAAGCACTACAAGAAAACAATTATGGACAAGGACATGGGGAACAGAGGGTTAAATACACAACTTGTAATTGATGGAATTGGAACCAGGTGTGATGGAAGACAAGAAAAAAACAATGGAAAATGAAAAGTGGATCAGCGATGGCTAGAAGGTCGGCAACTTCAACTGCCGAACACCGCCCGAACTAGGAGAGGGACCAACTTCGGCGGAAGTTGTGACGTGTGGGAATGCTCTTTGCATAACGTGCATGCCAATCAGTCCATGCATGTGGGAAATCAGACAAACCCCATTCAACCATGTGTGTGAAACATCGGCAAGGTGCTAGAGGCCTTCTTTCATTCCCAATTGTCCCTCCTCTCTGTGCTGTGGCCCTCGTGTCCCAGCCCGGCACCACTGATTACTGGGGTTGTCAAAAAGACAGGTTGGAATCAGCCAGCTTTGTTCCCCTTCTCCGCCTTCACCTGGACCCGGCCCTGGCTCTTCTCGAGCCTTTGTGCACCCGTCTCGGCCTCACAAAGGTGTTGCTGTCTCACCCACTCTCTTTCGCTCTCACCATTTCCGCCTGTGGGAGCTGTTAACATGAACACTGAATATTTCATCACCCCTGTATTCCCTCCTTTACTTGTCCTGATGCTTTTCATGAAACCCCTCTCCTTTGTATCTCGCAAAAGCCCCTTTATTTTTTAATCATATTTACACATAGAGCTGTTGGAAATCGCTTTGAACAGACGCACAAAAGAGCACTCAGGATGGTTGAGGAGATATTTTTGTTGTTCATATCCTTCTGTGGTTTCAACTGAGAAAATTACACATTTGTGTTACATACGTGTTGTGAAATAAAGGACACACTAACATTTGGTGCCGTAATAGGGTGTCGGGCCACCACGAGCTGCCAGAACAACGTCAATGCGCCTTGGAATACATTCTACAAGTGTCTGGATCTCTATTCTTCCACAAGAAAATCCCATAATTTTGTGTTTGGTTGATTGTGGTGGAAAGCGCTGTCTCAGGCACCGCTCCAGAATCTCCCATAACTTTCAATTGGGTTGAGATCTGGTGACTGAGACGGCCATGGCATATGGTTTACAGTGGGTTTCATGCTCATCTAACAATTCAATGACCACTTGTGGACTGGGGCATTGTCATCCTGAAGGAGACGACTCCCATCAGTATAGAAATTCTTCATCATCGGTTGAAGGTGATCACTCAGAATGGCTATTTATTGGTATTTTTGTTTACTTTTTGTTTGCCCTCTTGAGTGGACCTGCGACCCACACTATACCAGCTCAAACAACTGAAGTGTTTCCTTTATCTTGGCCTACAGTAGAACCCTCTATGAATGGTTCTTCACATAACCGTCTATGAAGGGTTCTACAAAAAAGGTTTTATCTAAATTAATCCAATCTGTTAGTAGTTAGACTTATTTCACCTTTTACTGAGATGTCTTTTCCAGTTTAGATGATTTAGGTAGTCTCACGAATTAATCTTCCCTACCCTGTCAGTCATTCTGAATGTGGGTTGCAGGACTTGAATGCCTGATGTGGCTTGTAAACCAGGAGATTCAGACTACTGCGATAGAGTATAGCTAGGCCCTCAAAGAAAGGCCTTTAAAATGTAACTTTTTATGACAATACATTACATATATCAAAGGCTAATAAGGCTGGTTGAACTGTTCATACAGGGTTCTAAGAAGAACCCTTCAAAGATAAAACGGTTCTCAATTTAAATCTTCATAGAAAGTTCTAGAAAGAACCTTTAGATGATAAAAGGGTGATTAGTAGAACCATTTTGTTGTGTGAAAGTTGAATGTAAATTATGCATGTTCTCAGCTTAGTTTTATTGTTGCCTTGCAACAATAAAGGAAGAACCCTTCATACAGTAGAGGGTTCTAGGTTGAACCCTCTGAAAAGGGTTTACCTAGCACCAAAAAGGGTTCTCCTATCGAGACAAGCTGAAGAACCCTATATGGTTCAACTAAGCAGAGTACCTTTTAAAGGTTACCTTTTTAAAGGTTCATCCTGTCACTCGATATTTCAGGGATGGAATGCAATCAAACATGTACACCTGAAAACCACACTGACTCTTCCTGGTACATGTCATTTGATCAATCAAAATAATACTGTTTTGTACTGAAGGTAGGACTGCTTTTTCTCAATGCAGGGACAATGTTACTTTCTCACAACCGGGATCTGCCACAGTGTCGTTTTGAAAGATGTCCGGTCACATTTTCTATTAAACTTCATGAATAAGACAATATAAATGCTTATAAATGCTTTATTCACTATAATAAATGTTCCTAATCTTTATGAATGGTAATGCTTATGAATGTTTATGATTATATAAGGAGGAACTATTTATCAATTATTTATACATTTTTCATGAAAATGTTGTGAAGTGTTACGACAATCTCCTTCCCTTAAATGTAATTGAATGAAAACATTCTGAGAGTCTGTATAGAGCTTTCTGGTACTAGGCTAATAGAACATGTTTCAATCTTGCAGTAAAGGAAAAGGAGGATCTCCACCCTGAAGTTGAGTCCCAGGGCATGAATGATGACACATTCTGTGATTACAGGTGAGCCATTTGCTATTGTTCTTGAGAATGGTGAGATTTAATATGGAAGTGCTTACATTGACAGCAATATGTATTTTCACTATAATGTATTTATGATTGAGCTTTGTGGCAATGAGATTAGAAGAACTTCTGTACTTTTCATGATTTTCTTACTGTACATCTCTCTTGTCCCGAAAGAAAACCTTATATGCATGCGCTTTTCTTGGATCAGCACAGAAATGGAAGCAGCTAAGTAAACAAAAAATGTAGGTAGTTGTTAAATTGATAAGGTAATGTAGAGTAGGATATTGTGTACAGTATATGTTTTGTCAATGTGTGTCTGGGTGGGTGCATGTGCACTTCCGTAAAATCTCAAACACATTTGTTGTACGTTGCTCCCTATGTAGTAGATGTGCTTTAAAACGTGATTTATTCTGAGACATGTAGGACAAAATACTTCCTTCAAAGCTGGAAAAAAAACTAAACGGGCGGTCAAAGGCGAGACATCTTTTGATGACCAAAGTCATCAAAAATCAGTGATGTACTTCCATCTCTGTCATGTCTGTGTGACCACGCATTGCCCAGTTAACTCCTCTCTCAAAGAGAGCAATGCGCTGCAGCTGAGGTCGAGGAGGAAGTTGGATTCAGATTCAAAACAGGCTGCCTAAGTATGGTTCTCAATCAGAGACAACGATTGACAGCTGCCTCTGATTGGGAACCATACCAGCCCAAAACCAGAAATACAAAAACATAGAACAACACATAGAATGCCCACCCCAACTTACGCCCTGACCAAACTAAAATAGAGACATAAAAAAGGAACTAAGGTCAGGACGTGACAATAGCTGTGTTCGAATACTCATAACCGTACTATTTGTGACATGAATTGAGTAAATAGTATGCCTATTGGTCATAGTATGGATATAGTTAGTATACCAAATGTTCCTGGATGCCGTACTAAACTTGGCAAAATACGAACTATACACGCATAGGACACTATTTCCGTACCTTTAGGGCCCATAATGCAATTCTTCAGAAAATGGCCGTGGCTTCACAACATTTTCAGATTTGACGAAATTGGTGGAAAATATGCAGCCAAAGTCCGACGAGCGAAAACAAATTCATTGAACTAACTAATGACAAATGTTAAGAAAATGTTGGGCAGTGTAATAAAGTAATGACTTTTCAATCCTTACGAGCCGCATAGCATTACAGCAGTATGTACTAGTATGTTAGTTAGTTACCTAACGTTAGTTGGATAATAATACATCGAACTTGCCAGGCAGTATATTAACTATATGCTATCTCAGGTTTATTGACTTGATTATTCACATTCTTAGCGAAGTGGTATAGTTGTTGTGCGTTTCAATGGACATTGTTAATTCATTGTTAAATCATCAATGCTCTGGATAACATAACAGCCTAACCAGCTCTGCTATGGTGAGTAAAATGGTCAGTGTGAAGTGTGTCATTTGTGTCTGGAAGTAGCTAGCCAACGTTAGCCAGTTAGCTTGGGTGCTTGACTGCCGTTGAACGCTCGGATCAACCCTACTCCTTGGCCAGAGAGTTCAGGGTGTGCTTTGAACGCTCTGAGAGCGAAACACTCCGAATTTACAGTCTGACAACGCTCTGGATTTACGAACGCCGAGAGCGCACTCCGACACTGCAGATTGAATTTACGGACACTCACAAAATCGTAAAATGTTTAGCTAGTCATTTGTTATGCTAAAAAGCTAGCAAGAGGTTCCATAGCAACAGCATCAACTTCCGGTACACAGGTAAAGCTCTAGTATGCTCAACTAAAATAATACCGTTAGTTTACAGTATACTAAAATGAACTAATAGTATGCAGTATATACTCATTAAGTATGTAGTATACAGTAGGTTTAGTATGGGTATTCGAACACAGCCCATGATGGGTCGCACCGGCTGCCGCACTTCACCAATAAACATAACACTTCGTGTTATATAGGCACTTGTTTGCCAGCTCTGATGTAGAAAAAAGAAAGAGAGATTGGTAGCAATTCAAATGAGGCCAGTGTAAACTGAAACATTACCGAATATCATACTGATATGAGAAGATTAATGTTGGATGATTTAATAGATTGAAAATTATTTCTTAAAGGCCTGATATGTAAATCTTCACATCTTTAACTTAATGCTTCCCCGAATCAATTGTCTCATGTTTGTGTTGACTATTCAGTGTGTACAACCATTTGATAAATTATCATATCACACTGAATTATGAATGCTAAATGGGACAGAGATAATGTAGAGTATTACCACATATTGATGGTCCTGGGCTTTAGTGAGGGTGATAAGAAATCCTTGGTACTGAGGTGACCCTTTGTCTTGTCGAGAGACACCTGCAAGCTGGCCATGTGCCCAGTCTTAAATTGGCATCTAATCTCCTTGGCCCCGGCGTGCTCCCATGGGAATACCAGGAATGACAGGCTGTTTGTCTGGGATTGCATATGGCCACTCTGTACGGAATGAGCAGCACTCGGGCAATTTCCATCTAAAGAGATTTGAAATTGCCTTCCGTCCTGAAGCCTTGGCAATTAGCAATTAGTGAAGTGAAGGGATTGTACGGTGGTAGCCTCACCCCGCCTCCCTTGCCCCCCCCATCCACCCTTTCCCCATCAAAACCACACCCCCACCCGCTATGTTAAAGCCATGCTAGCTGTGTGTGTTTCCGTGTGCATGTACGCACACGTCTGTGAGTTTGTTTGTGTGAGCATGTCTGTGTGCGAGTGTGTGTGTATATCAGTGTTAAAGCTGCAATATGTCACTTTTTGGGCGACCCAACCAAATTCACATAGAAATGTGTGTTATAGATCTGTCATTCTCATTGAAAGCAAGTCTAAGAATCGGTAGATATGTTCTATATCCACTATTTCTATGCCTCCCGTTTTGATGTTCAGTTTTTGCATATTTTACTTTCAGTTTTGTACACCAGCTTCAAACAGCTGAAAAGACAATATTTTTGGTTATGGAAAATATATTTAGCAGCGGTTTAGATCAGGGATGGGCAACTTTGATGCGGGTGGTATCCACAAAAAAAATTAACTCATCATGAGGGGCTGCAGTGGCTCGTGGGTCAATGTAGCCACATCCATACCTCCCCACCCATTGTAGTTACGCCCCTTCGTGATAGCAAAGAAAACAAAACATTTATTTTAGTTAATTTTCTGCTAAATATTGCCGTTTTAAATCAAGTTTGCTGCAATTCTACACCTTTTGCATTGCGGCGGAGAGAAGATTTTGCAATTTCTAACAAATTTCATGCAATTCTACTCATTTTGCCATGGGATGGAGAGAAAACAATATCTGTTTTACAATTCATTTCATGTAATTCTACACATTTTGCCATAGTGGGTATGCAAATGTTTACAATTTTTAATATGATAACTGATGATCAATTGGCATGTCACGTGATCAATTGGCATGTCACGTGATCTGGGTTTGGCATCTTTTATTCAGTGAAACACACAAAACATTAAAGAATAACGAAAGGTGACGACAATGGCGTGCTGACATACAACTACCCATAAACAATATCCCACAAAACACAGGTTGAAACAAGCTACCTAAATATGATCCCTAATTAGAGACAACGATTACCAGCTGTCTCTAATTGGGAATCATACAAAATCACCAACATATAAAAAAAATAGAACCCCACATAGAAAATATAAACTAGACTAACCCCCAGTCACGCCCTGACCTACTCTACCATAGGAAATAAAGGCTCTCTATGGTCAGGACGTGATAGGACACCACCCCAGTCGGTAATTCTGCCATGCTTACTACAATTTTAGGTAGTTTGCCGCTAGACTAATTTTACCAATCTAAACAATTTCCTGACATGGGCAAATTGAGTGACTGCTGATGCACAACCACATTTTGAAATTTTGCCTTGTGTTGAGACCCCAACTGAGTTCCCAAAAAATGTAATAAATATATTAAAGAAACTACAAAAGGGCGCCAGTTGCCCATCCATGGTTTAGATGGTACAATAATTCTCTACACTATACTTGCTTGTTTTGTCACCAACTGAAATTAGATACTATTTCTACATAGTGCATATTTAATTTAGTCAACTATAACTACATTTTACAAAAAAATATTAATTTAATTATCTATTTTCCCTGAACAAAAACGAATGACGATAACGAGACGAGATATATAAATATAACAAATTATTTTTCATTTCAGTTGAAGAAAATGTGATGGGACAAGAGTTCCACGAGACTAATTGTAACGGTTTTCATGCGATGAAAGAGAGTCGGACCAAAATGCAGCGTGTAGATTGCGATCCATGTTTAATAAACAAACGTAAACACGAATCAATACAAATACTACAAAAACAAAAGAACGTAACGAAAACCGAAACAGCCTATACTAGTGTAAACTAACACAGAGACAGGAACAAGGACACTAAGGACAATCACCCACGAAGCACACAAAGAATATGGCTGCCTAAATATGGTTCTGACTGACAGCTCCTTGCAGACTGACAGCTCCGGCTGCGCTAAACAGGCGGGAGACTCCAGCAGCGCTGTAGAGGAGGAAGGCTCTGGCTGCGCTAAACAGGCGGGAGACTCCAGCAGCGCAGGAGAGGAGGAAGGCTCTGGCTGCGCTAAACAGACGGGAGACTCCAGCAGCGCAGGAGAGGAAGAAGGCTCTGGCTGCGCTGAACAGGCGATGCGCACAGTAGGTCTGATGCGTGGTGCTGGCACTGGTGGTACTGGGCCGAGGACACGCACAGGAAGCCTGGTGCGGGGAGCAGCCACCGGAGGGCTGGTGTGTGGAGGTGGCACAGGATAGACCGGACTGTGCATGCGCACTGGAGCTCTTGAGCTCCGAGCCTGCCCAACTTTACCTGGCTCAATGCCCACTCTAGCCCGGCCAATACGAGGACCTGGTTGGTATATACCGCACCGGGCTATGCACCCGCACTGGAGACACCGTGCGCTCCACAGTATAACACGGTGCCTGCCCGGTCTCTTTAGCCCCCCGGTAAGCACAGGAAGTTTGCGCAGGTCTCCTACCTGGCGTAGCCATACTCCCTGTGAGCTCCCCCCCAAGAAATTTTTGGGGCTGACTCTCAGGCTTCCTTCCGCGTCGCCGTGCTTGCTTCGCCATCTCCATTCTCATATACCCTTCTTCGCATTACCAAAGTAAATCCCAGGCTTCTCCTCATACCAAAGCCTCTCAGCTCTCGCCGCCTCTAGTTCTTCTTTGGGGCGGCGATATTCTCCAGGCTGATCCCAGGGTCCTTCTCCAAACAATTTGTCCTCCCATGTCGATACCTCCTTTTGTTGCTCCTTGGGGCGGCTACACTCCCCTGGTTTAGCCCAGGGTCCTCTCCCGTCGAGGATTATCTCCCAAGTCCAAAAGTCCTTTTTACGCTGCTCCTGCTGCTGCCTTTGCTGTTTCTCCTGTGGCTCCTGCCTGTTGACACGCTGCTTGGTCCGTTTGTGGTGGGTGATTCTGTAATGGTTTTCATGCATTACATTTACATTTACATTTAAGTCATTTAGCAGACGCTCTTATCCAGAGCGACTTACAAATGCGGTGAAAGAGAGTCGGACCAAAATGCAGCGTGTAGATTGCGATCCATGTTTAATATACAAACGTAAACACGAATCAATACAAATACTACAAAAACAAAAGAACGTAACGAAAACTGAAACAGCCTATACTAGTGTAAACTAACACAGAGACAGGATCAAGGACACTAAGGACAATCACCCACGAAACACACAAAGAATATGGCTGCCTAAATATGGTTCCCAATCAGAGACAACGATAATCACCTGACTCTGATTGAGAACTGCCTCAGGCAGCCATAGACTAACGCTAGACATCCCACAAAACCCCCAGACAAAAACACACCACAATAACCCATGTCACACCCTGGCCTGACCGAATAAATGAAGAATAAACATAATATATTTTGACCAGGGCGTGACACTAGTGGACATTACATTTGCCATGAAGTGTCTTTTTATCTGTTTTGTTCAGGCATACGCATGCATGCCTTTGCAGAATATTTTTAAAGTAACTGTCCAGTGAAAATCTCACTTTTAAAAGTTCATATTCTGTTAACTCATAACCAAATAATGTTGACTCGTCCTTTGTGACCAGAGCACACGTTTTAGAAAAAACACTTCAAAAATCCAACCTCAAACTTGTATCAAACCAGCTGTTTCAAAAATGCCTGCTATTTACTTATATAACGTGACGTAATGTTGGCTCATTGGCTGAGCTGGCCAATCAGCTGTTTACTTTCATTAATATTTTTAATGACCGGTATTCGCCTTCACCATTCTGTTGTTGGAGTTACGGCTGTGCGATGTACCGTATTTAAGTACTAAAGTCCAAGTTGGTTGCGGTATATGACCTATATACCACAGCTAAGGGCTGTTCTTATGCACGACGCAATGTGGAGTGCCTGGATACAGCCCTGAGCCGTGGCATATGGGCCATATACCACAAAACCCAGAGGTGTCTTATTGCATTATAAACTGGTTATCAATTTAATTAGAACAGTAAAAATACATGTTTTGTCATACACGTGGTATATGGTATGTTATAAACTGTGTGGTTCGAGCGCTGAATGCTGATTGGCTGACAGTCGTGGTATATCAGACTGTATGACAAAACATTTATTTTTACTGCTCTACTTACATTGGTAACCAAAGTCTGTTAAAGTCTGTAAAGAAATAATAATATCTCCTCTCTTACTTTCATATTGGCCATTTTTGCTCTGATCACGTCAGAAGCTGCATTGCCATGTTGCAGTGGCTTTTTCCCAATTTTTAAAATACGAATGCTATTTCAGTATTTATTTGCCAGATCCACAGGACATAACAAGTGTAAAACAGTAGAGGAGAGTGGGGTAAGTTGAGTATTTCATTCAGCATCACTCCGTCAATGGAAATATAGTATTCTTTCTAACAATGATATCTATATACATTTCAGGATGTTGTGAATCCCTGGAAATAATTAGAATTAATGTAAACAGTACAGTTTTGAAAATAGCTTGTTCAAAAAAATTGTATTTTGACAAAACCTACCCCTGGTATGGACAGGAGCAGTTAAGCTGCCTACAAATGTCTGTAGTGAATTAAATATTACCACCACCCTTTTAAAACTTTAGTTTCCAAGATGGCATAGCAGTCAGACGTCCTTTGTCCTCGTCTTGTCGTGTCCCGTGTATATACAGTGGGGGAGGGAAGTATTTAGTCAGCCACCAATTGTGCAAGTTCTCCCACTTAAAAAGATGAGAGAGGCCTGTAATTTTCATCATAGGTACACTTCAACTATGACAGGCAAAATGAGAAGAAAAAAAATCCAGAAAATCACATTGTAGGATTTTTAATGAATTTATTTGCAAATTATGGTGGAAAATAAGTATTAGGTCAATAATAAAAGTTTATCTCAAAACTTTGTTATATACCCTTTGTTGGCAATGACAGAGGTCAAATGTTTTCTGTAAGCATTCACAAGGTTTTCACACACTGTTGCTGGTATTTTGGCCCATTCCTCCAAGCAGATCTCCTCTAGAGATTTTCTATGGGGTTGAGATCTGGAGACTGGCTAGGCCACTACAGGATCTTGAAATGCTTTTTACGAAGCCACTCCTTCGTTGCCCGGGCGGTGTGTTTGGGATCATTGTCATGCTGAAAGACCCAGCCACGTTTCATCTTCAATGCCCTTGCTGATGGAAGGAGGTTTTCACTCAAAATCTCACGATACATGGCCCCATTCATTCTTTCCTTTACATGGATCAGTCTTCCTGGTCCCTTTGCAGAAAAACAGCCCCAAAGCATGATGTTTCCACCGCCTTGCTTCACAGTATGTATGGTGTTCTTTGGATGCAACTCAGCATTCTTTGTCCTCCAAACACGACGAGTTGAGTTTTTACCAAAAAGTTATATTTCGGTTTCATCTGACCATATGACATTCTCCCAATCTTCTTCTGGATCATCCAAATGCTATCTAGCAAACTTCAGACGGGCCTGGACATGTACTGGCTTAAGCAGGGGGACACGTCTGGCACTGCAGGATTTGCTTCCCTGGCGGCGTAGTGTGTTACTGATGGTAGGCTTTGTTACTTTGGTCCCAGCTCTCTGCAGGTCATTCACTAGGTCCCCCCATGTGGTTCTAGGATTTTTGCTCACCGTTCTTGTGATCATTTTGCCCCCACGGGGTGAGATCTTGCGTGGAGCCCCAGATCGAGGGAGATTATCAGTGGTCTTGTATGTCTTCCATTTCCTAATAATTGCTCCCACAGTTGATTTCTTCAAACCAAGCTGCTTACCTATTGCAGTTTCAGTCTTCCCAGCCTGGTGCAGGTCTACAATTTTGTTTCTGGTGTCCTTTGACAGCTCTTTGGTCTTGGCCATAGTGGAGTTTGGAGTGTGACTGTTTGAGGTTGTGGACAGGTGACTTTTATACAGATAACAAGTTCAAACAGGTGCCATCAATACAGGTAACGAGTGGAGGACAGAGGAGCCTCTTAAAGAAGAAGTTGCAGGTCTGTGAGAGCCAGAAATCTTGCTTGTTTGTAGGTGACCAAATACTTATTTTCCACCATAATTTGCAAATAAATGATTTTCTGGATTTTTTTCCCCCATTTTGTCTATCATAGTTGAAGTGTACCTATGATGAAAATTACAGGCCTCTCTCATCTTTTTTTTTGCCCCACTGTATATATTGACATCTTTTCTTTGTATATCTTTATATATATCTTTATATATATATATTTTTTTTTTTTTTTCTAAAAACTCAACTTCAAAACATTCTACCTGCAACCCGCCTCACCAATTTATATATATAAAAAAAAGTATTATTCACCTCGAAATCTGAAATCCACAACAGAAGCTAGCCAGAAGCTAGCCAGTTCACTGGCTAATGTTAATATTCAGCTAACCACGGTTGTCGGTCATCCTATCCTTTAGCTCGAAAAGCTATCGCCAGTTTTGTACAAAGCAACTCAAACCAGAGCATACAGGACCTATTTTCTCTCCATATTCCCGGATTTCTATCGCAAGCTCTGGACATTTACACCTGGATCTTGCAGCTAGCTAGCTGCTATCTGAGTGACTTACGTCGGTCCCGGAGCAAACATGAATTATTCTGGAGCTAGCCAGCTGAAGAGTTCTGTCAGCCACTCCTGAGCTACAATCACTTATCCAGACCCGTTTTACTGCTGACGCAGAGCCCCACCGGGCCTTCACGACTGGAACACCAACGTTATCTGCCTGAGGGAGTTATCCAAAAGGCCCCTCTGTCGCGACATTACCTGAACGCCCATCTGCGGCCCGCTAATCGTTAGCTGTCTTATTGGCTGCTATCTGAATGGGGCAATCGGACAATTTTCTTGGGTCACTATAACTATGTCTATTTTGCCAATTGGATTGGTCCCCTCTACCACACGGAACCCCACTAATCTACAGATGGAAACGCACGAGGTGGCTAAAAACAGACCTCCATCATCTGCCAGCTTGCTACCCATGGCCCGGCTAGCTGTCTGAATCGCCGTGACCCCAACCATCCTCACTACTCACTGGACCCTTATGATCACTCGGCTAAGCATGCCTCTCCTTAATGTCAATATGCCTTGTCCATTGCTGTTCTGGTTCGTGTTTATTGGCTTATTTCACTGTAGAGCCTCTAGCCCTGCTCATTATACCTTATCCAATCTTTCAGTTCCATCATCCACACATGCGATGACATCACCTGGTTTCAATGAAGTTTCTAGAGACAATATCTCTCATCATCACTCAATACCTAGGTTTACCTCAACTGTATTTATATCCTACCATACCTTTGTCTGTACATTATACCTTGAAGCTATTTTATCGCCCCCAGAAACCTGCTCATTTTACTCTCTGTTCCAGATGTCCTAGACAACCTATTCTCATAGCTTTTAGCCGTACCCTTATCCTACTCCTCCTCTGTTCCTCTGGTGATGTAGAGGTGAATCCAGGCCCTGCAGTGCCTAGCTCCACTCCTATTCCCCAGGCGCTCTCTTTTGATGACGTCTGTAACCATAATAGCCTTGGTTTCATGCATGTTAACATTAGAATCCTCCTCCCTAAGTTTGTTTTATTCACTGGTTTAGCACACTCTGCCAACTCGGATGTCCTAGCCATGTCTGAATCCTGGCTTAGGAAGACCACCAAAACCTCTGAACTATCCATCCCTAACTACAACATTTTCAGACAAGATAGAATGACCAAAGGGGGCGGTATTGCAATCTACTGCAGAGATAGCCTGCAGAGTTCTGTCCTACTATCCAGGTCTGTACTCAAACAATTTGAACTTCTACTTTTAAAAATCCACCTCTCTAAAAACAAGTCTCTCACCGTTGCCACCTGCTATAGACCACCCTCTGCCCCCAGCTGTGCTCTGGACACCATATGTGAACTGATTGACCTCCATCTATCTTCAGAGCTCGTGCTGCTAGGTGACCTAAACTGGAGCATGCTTAACACCCCAGCCATCCTACAATCTAAGCTTGATGCCCTCAATCTCACACAAATGATCAATGAACCTACCAGGTACCACCCCAAAGCCGTAAACACGGGCACCCTCATAGATATCATCCTAACCAACTTGCCCTCTAAATACACCTCTGCTGTTTTTAACCAAGATCTCGGCGATCACTGCCTCATTGCCTGCATGGTTCAGCGGTCAAACGACTTCCACTCATCACTGTCAATCGCTCCCTGAAACACTTCAACGAGCAGACCTTTCTAATCGACCTGGCCCCGGGATCCTGCAAGGATATTGACTTAATCACGTTAGTGGAGGATGTCTGTTTTTTTTTTAAATGCCTTCCTCACCATCTTAAATAAGCATGCCCCATTCAAGAAATTTAGAACCAGTAACATATATATCCCTTGGTTTCTCTCCAGACCTGAATGCCCTTAAACAACACAAAAACATCCTATGGCGTTCTGCATTAGCATCGAACCGCCCCCGTGATATGCAACTTTTCAGGGAAGTTAGAAACCAATATACACAGGCAGTTAGAAAAGCCAAGCCTGGGGCCTCCCGGGTGGCACAGTGGCCAAGGGCACCATACTGCAGCCACCAGCTGCGCCACCAGAGACCCTGGGTTCACGCCCAGGCCCCGTCATAACCAGCCATGACCGGGAGGTCCGTGGTGCAACGCACAATTGGCCTAGCGTTGTCCGGGTTAGGGAGGGTTTGGCCGGTAGGGATATCCTTGTCTCATCACACACCAGTGACTCCTGTGGCAGGCCAGGCACAGCTCACCAAGTGCAACCAAGGTTGCCATGTGCATGGTGTTTCCTCCGACACATTGGTGCAGCTGGCTTCCAGGTTGGATGCGTGCTGTGTTAAGAAGCAGTGCGGCTTGGCTAGGTTGTGTATCGTCTCTCCCGAGCCCGTACAGGAGTTGTAGCGATGAGACAAGATAGTTGCTACTAACAATTGGATACCACAAAATTGGGGAGAAAAAGGGGTAAAAAAAAAGAACAAAAGCCAAGGCTAGCTTTTTCAAGCAGAAGTTTGTTTCCTGCAACACAAACTCAAAAAAGTTCTGGGAAACTGTAAAGTCCATGGAGAATACGAACACCTCCTCCCAGCTGCCACTGCACTGAGGATAGGAAACTCTGTCACCACCGATAAATCCACTATAATTGAGAATTTCAATAAGCATTTTTCTACGGCTGGCCAGGCTTTCCACCTGGCTACCGCTACCCCAGTCAACAGCACAGCACCCCCCACAGCAACTTGCCCAAGCCTTCCCCATTTCTCCAGCTGATGTTCTGAAAGAGCTGCAAAATCTGGACCCCTACAAATCAGAAGGGCTAGACAATCTGGACCCTTTCTTTCTAAAATTATCTGCCGAAATTGTTACAACCCCTATTACTAGCCTGTTCAACCTCTCTTTCGTGTCATCTGAGATTCCCAAAGATTGGAAAGCAGCTGCGGTCATCCCCCTCTTCAAAGGGGGGGAGACTCTTGACCCAAACTGCCACAGATCTATATCTATCCTACCCTGCCTTTCTAATGTCTTCGAAAGCCAAGTCAACAAACAGATTACCGACCATTTCGAATCCCACCATACCTTCTCCGCTATGCAATCTGGTTTCAGAGCTGGTCATGGGTGCACCTCAACCACACTCAAGGTCCTAAATGATATCTTAACCGCCATCCATAAGAAACAATACTGTGCAGCCGTATTCATTGACCTGGCCAAGACTTTCGACTCTGTCAATCACCACATCCTCATCGGCAGACTCGATAGCCTTGGTTTCTCAAATGATTGCCTCACCTGGTTCACCAACTTCTTCTCTGATAGAGTTCAGTGCGTCAAATCGGGGGGCATGTTGTCCGGGCCTCTGGCAGTCTCTATGGGGGTGCCTCAGGGTTCAATTACAGGACCGACTCTCTTCTCTGTATACATCAATGATGTCGCTCTTGCTACTGGTGAGTCTCTGATCCACCTCTATGCAGACGACACCATTCTGTATACTTCTGGCCTTTATCTGGACACTGTGTTATCAACCCTCCAGATGAGCTTCAATGCCATACAACTCTCCTTCCGTGGCCTCCAACTGCTCTTAAATACAAGTAAAACTAAGTGCATGCTTTTCAACTGATCGATGCCTGCACATGCATGCACGTCCAACATCACTACTCTGGACGGTTCTGACTTAGAATATATGGACAACTACAAATACCTAGGTGTCGGGTTAGACTGTAAACTCTCCTTCCAGACTCACATCAAACATCTCCAATCCAAAGTTAAATCTAGAATAGGCTTCCTATTTCGCAAACAAAGCATCCTTCACTCATGCTGCCAAACATACCCTCGTAAAACTGACCATCCTACTGATCCTCGACTTCGGCGATATCATTTACAAAATAGCCTCCAATACCCTACTCAATAAATTGGATGCAGTCTTTCACAGTGCCATCCGTTTTGTCACCAAAGCCCCATATACTACCCACCACTGCGACCTGTACGCTCTCGTTGGCTGGCCCTCGCTTCATACTCGTCGACAAACCCACTGGCTCCAGGTCATCTACAAGACCCTGCTAGGTAAAGTCCCCCCTTATCTCAGCTCGCTGGTCACCATAGCAGCATGCGCTCCATCAGGTATATCTCTCTGGTCACCCCCAAAACCAATTCCCCCTTTGGCCGCCTCTCCTTCCAGTTCTCTGCTGCCAATGACTGGAACAAACTGCAAAAATCTCTGAAACTGGAAACACTTATCCCCCTCACTAGCTTTAAGCACCAGCTGTCAGAGCAGCTCACAAATTACTGCACTTGTACATAGCCCATCTACTGTATAATTTAGCCCAAACAACTACCTCTTCCCCTAATGTATTTATTTATTTTGCTCCTTTGCACCCTATTATTTATATTTCTACTTTGCACATTCTTCCACTGCCAATCTATCATTCCAGTGTTTTACTTGCTATATTGTATTTACTTCGCCACCATGGCCTTTTTTTGCCTTTACCTCTCTTATCTCACCTCATTTGCTCACATCGTATATAGACTTGTTTATACTGTATTATTGACTGTATGTTTGTTTTACTCCATATGTAACTCTGTGTTGTTGTATGTGTCGAACTGCTTTGCTTTATCTTGACCAGGTCGCAATTGTAAATGAGAACTTGTTCTCAACTTGCCTACCTGGTTAAATAAAGGTGAAATTAAAAATAAAAAAATCATATCATGTCTCCTTTTTTCCCCAAACACAATTCCATACAATCACAATAGCTTTTTGTCTTTGAATAATTGTAAGCATCTCTTAACACAGGCTTAACACCTAACAACCACGTTGTACTATTTAAAACACTTTTAACATAGTCCAGGCCCTGTTGTTACCTCATATCCCAGCGATAATGCCTTGAATTACGCCTGGGAAGAAAACACTTCAATTTGCTCAACTTGCCATTTGCTCAACCATTGGCTCAATTTAACTCATGGCCATTGGCTCGACTTACCCCAAGGCAAACATTTGGACTATATTAGCCCGCATAGTGCTAATATACACTTTCATGCTAGGTTTATTGAAGCTTATAGAGATGCCAACTGATGTATAGAACAATATTATCTACTTTGGTTTAGGTACAATACATTCTTTTGACTTAAAATCTGTTTTTTTGGACTTGCTTTCCACTTTTTCCATGTGGTTTCTTCCTTCACAGACTCAATGAAAATGATGACCACTTCCTAATAATTTGGTCAAATTATACATTTTGTGTATGGTTTCCTAGAAACAAGGGAGGCTCAACTTAACCCTTCGGCTCAACTTCACCCTTCGGCTCAGCTTCACCCTTCGGCTCAGCTTAACCCTTAACCCTTAACCCTTAACCCTTTATACATAAAAAGTGACTGGTAGTAGGATATACATGTGAACTGAGCTGAAAAGTGACTGGTAGCAGGAATATATAACTATGCATGGTAATATATACAGCTCATTTGGAAAGTATTCAGACCCCTTGACTTTTCCCACATGTTGTTACGTTACAGACTTATTCTAAAAATGATTCAATTGTCCCCCCCTCAATCTACACACAAGACCCCACAATGCCAAATCCAAAACAGGGTTTTAGACATTTTTGCCAATGTATAAAAAATGTAATATCACCTTTTACATACTGTAAGTATTCAGACCCTTTACTCAGTACTTTGTTGAAGCATCTTCAGCAGCGACTACAGCCTCGACTCTTCTTGGGTGTGACGGTACAAGCTTAGCACAACTGTATTTGGGGAGTTTCTCCCATTCTTCTCTGCAGATCCTGTCAAGCTCTGTCAGGTCTCTCCAGAGATGCTCAATCTGGTTCAAGTCTGGGCTCTGGCTGGGCCACTCAAGGACATTCAGAGACTTGTCCCGAAGCCACTCCTGCATTGTCTTGGCTGTGTGCTTTGGGTCGTTGTCCTGTTGGAAGTGAAACTTCGCCCCAGTCTGAGGTCCTGAGCGCTCTGGATCATCAAATATCTCTATGTACTTTGCTCCATTCATCTTTCCTTCGATCCTGACTAGTCTCCTGGTCCCTTCTGCTAGACAACTTGCCACCACCATGCTTCACCGTAGGGATGGTCCCAGGTTTCCTCCAGATGTGACGCTTGGTATTCAGGCCAAAGAGTTCAATATTGATTTCATCAGACCAGAGAATCTTGTTTCTCATGGTCTGAGAGTCTTTATGTGCCTTTTGGCAAACTCCAAACGGGCTGTCATGTGCCTTTCACTGAGGACTGGCTTCCGTCTGCCTACTCTACCATAAAGGCCTGATTGGTGGAGTGCTGCAGAGATGGTTGTCCTTCTGGAAGATTCTCCCATCTCCACAGAGGAACTTTGGAGTTCTGTCAGAGTGACATTGGGTTCTTGGTCACCTCCCTGACCAAGGCCCTTCTCCCCCGATTGCCAGCTCTAGGAAGAGTCTTAGTGGTTCCCAACTTCTTCCATTTAACTGTGTTCTTGGGGACCTTCAATGCTGCAGAAATTGTTTGGTATCCTTCCCCAGATCTGTGTCTTGACACAATCCTGTCTCTGAGCTCTATGGACAATTCCTTTGACCCCATGTCTTGGTATTTGCTCTGACATGCACTGTCAACTGTGGGACCTTATATAGGCAGGTGTGTCTCTTCCAAATCATGTCCAATCATTTGAATTTACCACAGGTGGACTCCAATCAAGTTGTAGAAACATCTCAAGGATGATGAAAGGAAACAGGATGCACTACACTCTCAAAGCAAAGGGTCTGAATACTTATGTAAATAAGATATTTCTGTTTTTATGTGTTAATATATTTGCAGCAAAAAACTGTTTTTGCTGTCATTTTGGGGTATTGTGTGTTGATTGATGATGAAAATGTTTTGTTTAATCAATTTTAGAATTAGGATGTAACATAATATATTGTGGAAAAAGTCATGAGGTCTGAATACTTTCCAAATGTAAACAGGAGTAATAGTGACCAGTAGCAGGATAAATAGATAAATGTTATTGGAAATTGATAGTCAATGGACAGCAGCGTAATGGGGTAATACATCTCATCAATAATATTTTTAGCAGCAGCGTAGGTTGTGTCTGAGCGGGTAGAGATCTGAGGATGGGCATATAGTCAGTGTGGATAGTCTGTGGGAGAGGGAGAGCAGTAGTTGTTAGCCATTTAACGGTCTTATAGCCAGGGGATGGAAGCTGTTTAGGAGTCCGTTGGTCAGAGCCTTGATGTACCACCTACCGGACGGGAGCATGGAGAAGAGTCTTTGTCAATTTTTCAGGCCTTTCTAAGACAACGCCTGGCATATACTATTTGCTAAATAGTATTGCTGTAATAATTATGTCATTGTTGGAAAGCTCAGATACTTCCCTCTTTAAGTGAATAATTGATCCCCCTCAGATGGTGATGACGAGGAAAGAATTGGAGCTATAAATTGTTTCAACTTTATCCAGCTATTTAACCACAGCCAGAATTGACCATAGAGTATGCTACAATCTACCACAATAGCAATGTTGCCAACTAAGATATAGGAGGTTATTGTAGGACAAGGCTATCTGAATTTATGCATCTCTTAACACAGGAAGTTAGAGGTAAATATCAATTATTCAATGAAAAAAATTACTGACTGAAACTAGACTAAAACGGTCCAGACTTTTAGTCGACTGACAATAACATTAAGGATTCTTCAATAAAGTCTTTGTTGTTCATTGAGAAATAGTGCACCAAAAATCGAAGTTAGATATAAAATTGTGTGATTAAGATCTCCTCTGCAAAAAGGTCTAAATTAATGACAGGAAGCTTGAGGAAGCGTATACTGGCTACGGATTCTCAAAATTGAATAACAGCACTGTGGCTGCTTTTTTCTCGTATTTGAAGTGAATGTCTTAAGGGAGTATGCGTTCACGCCAGCCAGACTGAAGCATACTGACGCCTTAAGACTAACATGAAATCTAAAATAGCAGCCAAAATTGTGTGTGTGTGTGTGTGTGTGTGTAACCAAAATGAGCCTCTGTCCTTTGTGCTGTGTGACAGTGAGGAAAACCCACTGAAGGCTAGCCAATGTTCCCTGGATCAGGGCATGGGAGGGGACAGCGACTATGGGGACGAAGAAGAATGCCAGTTCAACGAAGATGGCTCATTTATCGGTGAATACTCTGGCCACAAAAACAGAGGCTCTGTAAGATCCAGCCCAGTCACTACGTGAAGAGACAAATGCTTCCTTCGGACTTCCCTCTGAAGGGTGTGTGACAGCAAAAGGAAATGAATGGCATCATCTATGTGATGCATGCCATTGATCAGAAATGTTAAATTCCTGTAAATCACAATTGTATATGATACATATTTATATTGTACCTCCACATTGTGACGGATTCATAAGGAAATGTTTTCACATTCTTGTAGACAGGATTGGACATCTGCCGTTTCAATATACAGTACCAGTCAAAAGTTTGGACACTTTATTTTCACTATTTTCTATATTGTAGAATAATAGTTAAGACATAAACTATGAAATAACACATATGAAAACATGTACTGTAGTAACCAAAAAAACTGTTAAACAAATCAAATTATATTTTCTATTTTAGATTCTTCAAAGTAGACACCCTTTTCCTTGATGACAGCTTGCACGTTCTTTGCATTCTCTCAACCAGCTTCACCTGGAATGCTTTTCCAACAGCTTTGAAGGAGTTCTCACATATATTGAGCACTTGTTGGCTGCTTTTCCTTCAGTCTGTGGTCCAACTCATCCCAAACCATCTCAATTGGGTTGAGGTACGGTGATTGTGGAGGCCAGGTCATCTGATGCAGCACTCCATCACTCTCCTTCTTGGTCAAATAGCCCTTACACAGCCTGGATGTGTGTTAGGCCACTGTGCTGTTGAAAAACAAAATATAGTCCCACTAAGCGCAAACCAGATTGGATGGCGTATCGCTGCAGAATGCAATGGTAGCCATGCTGGTTAAGTGTGCCTTGAATTCTAAGTAAATCACTGACTGTGTCACCAACAAAGCACCATCACACCTCCTCCTCAATGCTTCACGGTGGGAATCACACATGTGGAGGTCATCTGTTCACCTACTCTGTGTCTTAAAACATGGCGGGTGGAACCAAAAACCTCCAATTTGGACTCATCAGACCAAAGGACAGATATCTGCCGGTCTAATTTCCATTGCTCGTGTTTCTTGGCCCAAGAAAGTCTTTTCTTGTTATTGGTGTCCTTTAGTAGTGGTTTCTTTACAGCAATTCGACCATGAATGCCTGATTCACACAGTCTCCTCTGAACAGTTGATGTGTCTGTGACTTTTATTTAGGCTGCTTTCTGAGGCTGGTAACTCTAATGAACTTATCCTCTGCTGCAGAGGTAACTCTGGGTCTTCCTTTCTTGTGGCGGTCCTCATGAGAGACAGTTTCATTATGGGGCTTGATGGTTGGGGCGGCAGGACTAGTAACCGGAAGGTTGCAAGTTCAAACCCCCGAGCTGACAAGGTACAAATCTGTCGTTCTGCCCCTGAACAGGCAGTTAACCCACTGTTCCTAGGCCGTCATTGAAAATAAGAATTGTTCTTACCTGACTTGCCTGGTTAAATAAAGGAAAAAAAGAATGGGTGAACTTGCACTTGAATAAACTTTCAAAGTTCTTGAATTGTTCTGTTTTGACTGACCTTTATGTCTTAAAGTAATGATGGACTGTTGTCTCTCTGCTAATTTGAGCTGTGCTTGCCATAATATGGACTTAGTATGGGCCATCTTCTGTATTCCACCTGTCATGGTTCCTCCTGGCACCAGAGGGAGGCAGGTGTGTCTTATTATTTCATAATTGTGTCCCTGCTTAAAGAGGAGTGTTTTCTGTGGTCCTTTGCAGAAGCTTAAATTGTTTACTGTGTGCATTTTGTTTCAGTCAATTTTCGATACTTAGTGTTTGTTGTTTTTTCTGGTCTCTTCTCTGCACCTGGGTCCAACCTTACCACGTCACACCACCCCTACCTTGACACAACACAACTGATTGGCTCAAACGCATTAAGAAGGAAAGAAATTCCACAAATTAATTTTCAACAAGGCACTCCTATTAATTGAAATGCATTCCACGTGACTACCTCATGAAGCTGGTTGAGAGAATGCCTAGAGTGTGCAAAGCTGTCAAGGCAAATGGTGGCTACTTTGAATAATCTCAAATATAACCTGGATTTTGATTTAACAATGTTTTGGTTGCTACTTTTTCCATATGTGTTATTTCATAGTTTAGATGTCTTTCTTATTCTACAATGTAGAAAATAGTAAAAATAAAGAAAAACCCTTGAATGAGTAGGTGTGTCCAAACTTTTGACTGTTACTATAAATACACTATATATATCTTTAAAAAGAAAAGGTAGACAGCAGACACATATATCATTAATAACGATGCATGATTTCTTATGTTTTTACTTTCTTAGAAAAGGTCAACAGATATGAGGCATAAACATTCTTTATACCACGGTATTGTTGAATACTTGTTTCTGATTGGCTTGTATGACATTCTAGAGTGTGTATTATGTAAGGAATAATCAATGAGTTGCTCTGCGTTCTATGGAAAATAATGAAGGACCTGGAAGTTGTGTTCCACGATATGCAGGGTGGAATTGACCTTCCACTGAGTTGGATTATTTTCCAGACAACCCCGAGTTGATAATCCCTTTCATACCAGGGCTATAATTTAGCACATTTGCCACTAGAAATGTGTTCATTTGCTGGTATACATTTTTTTATTAAACTTTTGCTTTCAAAACCTTTACATGTAAGACATGTAAGACTTAATTATAGCCATCGAATTCTACCGAGATAATATAGCGTGGGCGACAAGGTCTAATCGTGAATGCTGATTGGTTAAAACCGTAAATGGTGTCTATTCCACCATTTACCATCGGCTAAATCTATGATGTTAAAATGCCTATATTTGTGGCCAAAAGTTTTGAGAATGACACAAATATTAATTTCTACAAAGTTTGCTGCTTCAGTGTCTTTAGATATTTTCGTCAGATGTTAATATGGAAAACTGAAGTATAATTACAAGCATTTCATAAGTGTCAAAGGCTTTTATTGACAATTACATGAAGTTGATGCAAAGAGTCAATATTTGCAGTGTTGACCCTTCTTTTTCAAGACCTCTGCAATCCACCATGGCATGCTGTCAATTAACTTCTGGGCCACATCCTGACTTATGGCAGCCCATTCTAGCATAATCAATGCTTGTGGGTTTTTGTTTGTCCACCCGCCTCTTGAGGATTGTCCACAAGTTCTCAATGGGATTAAGATCGGCGGAGATTCCTGGCCATGGACTCAAAATATTTATGTTTTGTTCCCCGAGCCATTTAGTTATCACTTTTGCCTTATGGCAAGGTGCTCCATCATGCTGGAAAAGGCACTGTTCGTCACCAAACTGTTCCTGGATGGTTGGGAGAAGTTGCTCTGTGTTGTGTTGGTACCATTCTTTATTCATGGCTGAGTTCTAAGGCAAACTTGTGAGTGAGCCCACTCCCTTGGCTGAGAAACAAACCCACACATGAATGGTCTCAGGATGCTTTACTGTTGGCATGACACAGGGCTGATGGTAGCGCTCACCTTGTCTTCGCCGGACAATCTTTTTTCCGGATGCCCCAAACAATCGGAAAGGGGATTCATCAAAGAAAATTACTTTACCCCAGTCATCAGCAGTCCAATCCCTGTACCTTATGCAGAATATCAATCTGTCCCTAATGTTTTTCCTGGAGAGAAGTGGCTTCTTTGCTGCCCTTCTTGACACCAGGCCATCCTCCAAAAGTCTTTGCCTCACTGTGCGTGCAGATGCACTCACACCTGCCTGCTGCCATTCCTAAGCAAGCTCTGGTGGTACCCCAATCCCACAGCTGAATCACATTTAGGAGACGGTCCTGGCGCTTGCTGGACTTTCTTGGGCGCCCTGAAGCCTTCTTCACAACAATTGAACCACTCTCCTTGAAGTTCTGGATGATCCGATAAATGGTTGATTTAGGTGCAATCTTACTGGCAGGAATATCCTTGCCCGTGAAGCCCTTTTTGTGCAAAGCAATGATGACGGCACCTGTTTCCTTGCAGGTAACCATGGTTGACAGAGGAAGAACAATGATTCCAAGCACCATCCTCCTTTTGAAGCTTCCAGTCTGTTATTCGAACTCAATCAGCATGACAGAGTGATCTCCAGCCTTGTCCTCGTCAACACTCACACCTGTGTTAACAAAATAATCACTGACATGATGTCAGCTGGTCCTTTTGTGGCAGGGCTGAAATGCATTGGAAATGTTTTGGGGGGTTCAGTTCATTTACATTGGTAAAGAGGGACTTTGCAATTAATTGCAATTCATCTGACCACTCTTCATAACATTCTGGAGTATATGCAAATTGCCATCATACAAGCTGAGGCAGCAGACTTTGTGAAAATTAATATTTGTGCCATTCTCAAAACCTTTGGCCACAACTGTATTTACTCTGTTCCATCTGACTGCTCAATCCACTGTCTCGTCAGCCCAGCCAAGCAATTTATAAACTTGATCTCCACTACATTATCTCACATTTCTTTTAGACTAACATTTTGTTTTCAACAGCGGAGATTTGTATAAACTTTGCTGTCTGACATTTGCAGCATTGTTTCAATATTCAAATTCTATCTCCAGCTGTCTCATAGTAATGAACATGTCAGGAGTCGAAAAGAGACAAAGGCATTATAGCCGTGGTATAAGTGGGATAATCAATCCTGAGCTCTATGCATTCTATGGAAAATAATGTAACTCCGTGGAAGGTTAGTGCCACTCTGCTGCGCACCTTGGCACACACCTTCCACGTTGTGTATTATTTTCTATAGACTGCCTATCCCCTCGTTGATTACCTTTACATAATTACTTGATCCTACTTGTGTATATTTAATTTTCACAATGTTAAGTGTTTTTAATTGTATTTTTAAATCATCACTGTATGTCTAATACATCACTGTGTTTGTTTATTTCATGAAAATAACTCCAAATATATTTTTTGTCATTTATTTCCCTGAGCCTCCTTTCGACATTGAAATTCTCAGTCTGATCGTTTGGGCGTTGATACAAATTAAAATATATTTACTATAAATTCACAGCCCTGATTGTCGGATATAATTGTCTAGACCCCTTCACTCAACTCTGGACCTCGAAGACAGTTCCACTGTGTTTTTTAAATTATAGGAGAACAATCAGGGACTGATTTAGACCTGGGACACCAGGTGTGTGCAATTATCAGGTAGAACAGAAAACCAGCAGGCTCTGGACCTCGTAGGGTAAGAGTTGAGTACCCCTGCTCTAGAGCCTACTCAGCTTACCCCTTCAAAGTAGGAGGATTATGCATGCAAATAAAAGATGATTGGTCCTTGGTCAGAATAATAAGATCTGATTGTGATGTCATGATCTTGGTCAAAAACTTCATCCCACCTGAACAGGCTGAAATTCCAGACATTCTTTAAAAAAATCTGTTACATAATTTTCACAACTTCATGCTGTTATTCGACCTCAGTGTGGAAATATCATCAGAATAACAGGAAATCAAGTTTTTCATGGCACTGCCCTTTTAATACTTCACAACACTGTATATATTGTAGAAAACAAAAGTTGGCTTTGTATGCAATGTGTGAATGTTACTGTGGTTGATTGCATTTTATAATGTTAATACTAATGTCTAATGTGTTTTTGTAAATGATAGGATCAAACATATTACAGGTGTTTCCATCCCTGCTTTGGAAAACTGTCTACTAGTAAATTAAATGTAAAAGACTAATTTAATAATTGAAATAATTATATGCTAGTGAAATTCAAAAAAATGTAAATACAAATTATAATGAAATCACCATATGCACATCGATAGTACAGTAGAAGGTGTACAAGCTGTGTATGCTGTAAAATCGTGTTCGGGCATTGGTCGAATTTAGGTCAGTTTTCATTTTAATTTCCTGTCAAAATCATGGCATGAACCAATTTCATTCAACAGAAGGTTGGCATTCCTAATAAATTTCTTAGGTTGCTGCAGTTGTTATAGTATTCAAGATAATGATATTTTTCACTCTATCACTTGTCAACATTTAAAAATTTACACCAGCAGCATACCACCCTGCATACCACTGCTGGCTTTCTTCTGAAGCTAAGCAGGGCTGTTCCTGGTCAGTTCCTGGATGGGAGACCAGATGCTGCTGGAAGTGGTGTTGGAGGACCAGTAGGAGGCACTCTTTCCTCTGGTCTAAAAAATATATATATAGGTTGCTGTCTTTCAGATGTGCTGTTATACAGGTGTCCTGACTCTCTGAGGTCATTAAAGATCCCATGGCATGTATTGTAGGGGTCTTAACCCTGGTATCCTGCTAAATTCCCAATCTGTCCCTCAAACCATCATGGTCACCTAATAATCCCCAGTTTACAATTGGCTCATTCATCCCCTTACTATTCCCCAGGTCGTTACTTCAAATGAGAATGTTTTCTCAGTCAACTTACTTGGTAAAATAATGGCTAAATACATTTTTTTTAAACAACTGCTAGTTGGCCATTCCAAGAACATTCTATCGTGCCTGAATGTAAGTGTGCATCCCAAATGGCACCCTATTCCCTATATAGTGCACTAATTTTGAACAGATCAGTGCACTAGGCCTAGATGGGGAACAGTGTGCCATTTGGGACAAATCCTAACTGTGAGTGGTTCCCACTAAACAGGAGATGAGTCGATTCTTCCCATCTCTATTGGTTTGGAATTCCGCTTCATCAAAGGTGCAATTTTCCGGAAAATTAAAATTGGGGGAGGAATTACACTGAACAAAAATATGAACGCAACATGGAAAGTGTGGTTCCCATGTTTCATGAGCCAAAATAAAAGATCCCAGAAATGTTCCATACTCACGATTTATTCTCATTTTTTTTGCCACAAATTTGTTTACATCCCTGTTAGTGAGCATTTCCCATTTGCCAAGATAATCCATCCACCTGACAGATGTGGCATATCAAGAAGCTGATTAAAGAGCATGATCATTACACAGGTGCACCTTGTGCTGGGGACAATAAAAGGCCACTCTAAAATGTGCAGTTTTGTCACACAACACAACAGATGTCTCAAATTTTGAGGGAGTGTGCAATTGGCATGCTGACTGCAGCACACCAATTACATTTTCCATCACTTTCCCTCCTCTTATCACTCAATCTGTGATTATCATTACATTTTAAGGTAAGCATTAGATTATAGTTTATATCAAAAGTTTCTATACTTCTATTAAAGTAAGGGAAATCAACCCATAAAAGCAGTCACTTCATCATTTCAAACCCTTTATTCTGGGTTATACAATCTAATTAGTATGGTAATACTGTCATCATACTAAAGGTTATACTATTAATGGGTGTGAGAGAAAAGGCAGTTGATAGCTTCGACTGGATGCTGTGTACAGGTTTCTGGCTCGGCCTCAGGTCTCACGGTAGAAATGGTGAAGGACATGGCCATAGTGAACACCATTGTTACCATTACTTCCGCCGGTTAGACGGGGTGAGGCTCACACTGTTCTGTCAAATTATCCTTCCATGCATTTAGATCTACTCACTCTACTCTATTTAGTTTAGGGCATTTATGATTCAGTAAATCCAGACAAATTATTCACTGTATGACGAATGTGACCGACTGGCTCGATTCGGTTTGATGTAGAAAAATGTTGTTGTTTTTTACATTGGATAACAGTAGGGACTCAGAGCTAGGAAAGGGTATATCATCAACTACAGTTGAGAAACAATGGGAAAGGAATTCTGCTTTGAAAGCTTCTCACTTTTGACAAAATTGCCTTTGAATGTTTTGGTACACCTACTGGAGAGCTCTTCTTTGTCAGCATCTTTCACACCCTCTTAAGCTTTAGCCCCACCCATCTCTTTAAGGGTTGATCCGAGTGTTCTGTCCTAACAACAGCAGTCAAGCAGACAAGCTAACTGGGTGATGTTGGCTAGCTTGCTAGCACCTTCCAGACACAATCGAGAGAACAGCTCACTCTGGTCATTTTACTCGCCCTAGCAGAGCTGGTTATCCAGAGCGTTGGTGACTGCAACTGTGCTGCCGGCAACAATTTACGCTTTTTTTACCAATGTTTACTGACACAAGTCATATTCAACATGCGTGGAGCGCTCTTAAATTTGTCAGTTATTCTGCGCGCTGGCAAACTCAAATGAGAGTGCTCTGAAATCGGAGAAGATAGCCAGAACAAATTTACCAGCTACGTCTATCAACAGTTGTCACAAGGACATCATTAATGTTCTATTGAAATTATTACTTGCATAGTGGAGTATTTTGTTAAGACAGGTAGCTAGTTAGCTAGCTAAACAATGAACTATAATCCCAACTCATTATGTTACTAGCCTGCATTAATCTTCAGGTAGCTAACCAACCAGGTTCAGTGTTAGCTAGTTAGTATTAGGCTATAACTAGCAAAGCAAATGTCTCTGAGATATGAATAATATTACTACACAGATCATACACATAATGTTAGCTAGTGAGCCAGCCAGCTAACTTTAGCTAGCTAGCTAACCGTACACTTTAACTTGAAATGAAAATTACTTTATGACAAAATTAGAAATGTGGAGTGTCTGAAAATGTAGCTAGCTAGACTATCTTACCCATATACATGGATGGACACTTCTCCCTCTGTCACGGATGCCGTGGTTGCCCTTAGTTTAAAGACGTAATCCGGAGACAGGTGTTTTCTCTATCTCTTTAGCTATTATACTCTAATTCCACTGATTTCATATTCTGAAATAGTGCTCCTTTCATATCTCCATACAGAATCCCTGTATAACGTTATAAATCAACTTAGGTATTTATATCCTCACCACCAGCAACAATCACAGCGCAGCAGCCCGAGAGGTACACATATCGTGTTCCCGAGGAAATCTTAGTGTCTGGGGGCATCCATGAACTTCATTGTTACAGCCCTTACCAATCTCAGCTCTTACTGCCCATACTGTTACCCTATCAAACTTTTCAATGACTTCTCCTGTCAGTACTCACTACATGTAGATCAACGGGAGGTTGTGGACAGAACCCCTAGATAAAGTTATAGATTAAAAAACTCAGCAAACAGAACTGGTTCGGGTATTCATTACAAATCCTCAATAATCTCCCATATTGCCTCTCTCACACCGGATTTAGTCCCATGATAGCTCTCATTCAAGCAATACTTAGTTACATTTCAATCATCTTTTTATCCAAATTTCAATCAGCTTAGTATCCTAATTTCAATCATGTCCTTTCCACACATGCACCACTCTCACAAGCTGGAGAGGTCAGAGTCAAATTTAGATGCATAAAGTATCGGTCTGAAGTGAGCTCCGTCGGGACAGTCCCATTAGATCTTTTATATACTGCTTATAGACACATTACATAGGCATAGTTCGTAGGGTTGGTTCCGGCATGTGTTTGGCACAAAATACATTACAGACAACATACTTTTCATACATTTAAAAACCTTAATATGTGGTGTGTGTGTGTGCGCATCCATCAGTTACACATATATGTCAGTACATACACACAACAAGTAGGTCACATGGGGGAGAGGCATTGTGCCATGAGGTTTTGCATTATTTGTTTTTTGAAGCCAGGTTTGTTGTTCAATTGTGCTATATAAGATGGACGGGAGTTCCATGCACTCATGGCTCTGCATTATACTGTACATGTTGTAACGTCCGTCGTTCAAATGAGACCAAGGTGCAGCGTGGTAGGCGGATATTTTCTTTATTAAAATGTTCCACCAAAAATACAATAAACTCAACGAACGAAAAGCTTAGGAGTGCAACTCATGCAACAAACAAAGACAAGATCCCACAGCTGAAGGTGGGAAAAAGGACTGCATAAGTATGATCCCCAATCAGAGACAACGATAGACAGTTGCCTCTGATTAGGAACCATACTAGGCCAACAAAGAAAAAGAAAATATAGATATACAAAAACTAGAGTACACACCCTAGTCACACCCTGACCTAACTAAAATATAGAGAATAAACAGGGATCTCTAAGGTCAGGGCGTGACACGTACTTGAATTTGTTCTGGTCCTGGGGACTGTGAAAAGACCCCTGGTGGCATGTCTGGTGGGGTAAGTGTCTGTGTCAGTGCTGTGTGTAAGTTGACTGTGCAAACAATTTGGGATTTCCAACACATTAATGTTTCTTATAAAAACAAGAAGTGTCAGTCAGTCTTTCCTCAACTCTTAGCCAAGAGAGACTGGCATGCATAGTATTAATATTAGCCATTTGATTACAATGAAGAGCTAGACGTGTGCCTCTTTTCTGTTCTGGGCCAGCTGCAGCTGCAGTAATTATTTGCCTCACTTTGCTGGACAATATTCAAGATAAGATAAAATTAGAGCTTAAAGGACTTGCTTTGTGGAGTGTGGTATCAAAAAAGCAAAGCATCTCTTTATTACAGATGGAATTCTCACTATCTTTACAACCATTCAATCTATATGTTTTGACCAAAACAGTTTACAGTCTAAGGTAACATCATCAAATTTTTCAACAGCCACAGCATTCATTACCAGATTCAGCTGAGGTCTAGAATTTAGGGAATGACTTCTACCAAATACAATGCACTTAGTTTTAGAGATGTTCAGGACCAGTTTACTACTGGCCACCCATTCCAAAACAGACAAACTCCTGTTTGGAGTTTCAGGGTTTCAGTGACTTCATTAGCTGTGGTTGCTGATGCGTATATGGTTGAATCATCAGCATACATGGACACACATGCTTTGTTTAATGCCAGTGGTAGGTCATTGGTAAAAATAGAAAAGAGTAAAAGGCCTAGAGAGCTGCCCTGCGGTACACCACACTTGACATTAGAGAAGCTTCCATTAAATAAACCCCTCTTTTCTATTAGATAGATTGCCATCACGTGGATTCAGAGCTGAGGTTCAAAAGCCATAACACATACGTTTTCTCAACAACAGGCTATGGTCAATAATATCAAAGGCTGCACTGAAATCTTCTTATTATATATTTCTTTCAACCAATCATCAGTAATTGTAATGGTCTTCTTCCTCCTCTGACGAAGAGTAGTAGGAAGGATAGGAGGACCAATGCGCAGGGTGGTAAGTGTCCATATTTTTAATAAAGAAATTGAACACTGAACAAAAACAACAAAGTGCACGAACAAAACCAAAACAGTTCTGTCTGGTGCAGAATACAAACACTCAACAGAAAATAATCACCCACAAATCAAGGGTGAAAACAGGCTGCTTAAGTATGGTTCTCAATCAGGGACAACGATTGACAGATGCCTCTGATTGAGAACCATACCAGGCCAGACACAGAAATAACAACTCATAGAAAAACAACCAAAGACAACCAACCCAACTCACACCCTGACCATACTAAAGCAAAGACATACAAAAAAAGAGGTCAGAACGTGATAGTACACCCCCCCCGCAAAACCTGTACCTATAGGGGAGGGCCTGGGTGGGCGTCTGTCCGCGGTGGCGGCTCTGGCGCGGGACGTGGACCCCACTCCACCATAGTCTTTGTCCGCCTCTTAACCCACCTCCGTGGCCCCTTTTAGAACGGCCCGACCTCGGACTGGGGACCCTAGCAACGGGTCCCGAATGGACGGGAGATTCCGGCAGCACCGGACAGGCAGGAGTGACAGGCGGCTCTGGCAGCTCCTGACTGGCGGGAGACTCTGGCAGCTCAGGACAGAAGGGAGACTCTGGCAGCTCAGGACAGACGGGAGACTCTGGCAGCAATGAGCAGGCGGGAGCACCTGTAGGGAGGAGATGGAGAGACAGCCTGTTGCGGGGGGCTGCCACCGGAGGCCTGGTGTGTGGAGGAGGCACCGGATAGGACGGACCATGGAGGCCCACTGGAGGTCTCGAGCACCGAGCCTGCACAACTCTTCCTGGCTGGATGCTCCCCGTAGCCAGGCCAGTGCGGCGATGTGGAATAGACCGCACTGGGCTGTGCTGGCGAACCGGGGACACCATGTGTAGGGCTGGTGCCATGTACCCCGGCCCGAGGAGACGCACTGGAGACCAGATGCGCTGATCCGGCTTCATGGCACCTGGCTCGATGCCCACTCTAGCCCGGCCAACACGAGGCGCTGCTATGTAACGCACCGGGCTATGCCTGCACACCGGGGACACCGTGCGCCTCACGGCATAACACGGTGCCCGCCTGGTCCACCTCTCTCCACGGTAAGCACGGGGAGTTGGCTCAGGTCTCCTACCTGACTTAGCCACACTCCCCGTGTGCCCTCTCCCAATACATTTTTGGGGCTGTCTCTCGTCCCAGCCGCGCTGCCGTGCTAGCTCCTCATAATGCCACCTCTCGGCTTTTGCTGCCTCCAGCTCTGCCTTTGGGCTGCGATATTCTCCCTGTACCCAGGGTCCCTTGCCATCCAAGATCTCCTCCCAAGTCCAGGAGTCTTGAACCCGCTGCTCCTGGGTACCACGCTGCTTGGTCCGGTTGTGGTGGGTGATTCTGTAACGACCGTTGGTGGAAGAAGGTGAGGACCAAGATGCAGAGTAGTAAGTGTCCATATTTTTAATAAAGAAATTGAACACTGAACAAAAACAACAAAGTGAACGAACGAAACCGAAACAGTTCTGTCTGGTGCAGAATACAAACACTCAACAGAAAATAATGAAACCGTCTGCCTAAGTATGGTTCTCAATCAGGGACAATGATTGACAGCTGCCTCTGATTGAGAACCATACCAGGCCAAACACAGAAATACCAACTCATAGAAAAACAACCATAGACAACCCACCCAACTCATGCCCTGACCATACTAAAACAGACATAACAAAGAAACTAAGGTCAGAACGTGACCGTAATTTGTGTCAGTGCAGTACCTGTTGAGTGCCCTTCCCTTTAAGCATGCTGAAAGTCTGTTGTTAATTTGTTCATAGAGAAATTGAAATGTAGTTGGTCAAACACCATTTTTTCCAACAGTTTGCTAAGGGCTGGCAGCAAGCTGATACTGTAAGTCTGCTGTTAGAGCCAGTAAAGGCAGCTTTACTACTCTTGGGTAGAGGAATGACTTTGGCTTCCCTCCATGCCTGAGGACAAAGACTTTCCTCTAGGCTCAGTGAGCCACCATTGCCAAATGTGCGTCCTTTAAAGAAAAAAATAATGGTTAGCCTGGTCAAAAGACTCGCCGGCTTTAAAATAGGCATGAACAATCAGTTACCAAAGGAAATCGCAGAACGACACTAGACTAAAATGGAGACGTGCAGCTCTCGTAGTCGACAAGCTAGACATTGATAACCAACTGTTCCAAGACACCAAGACCACTCCATTGCTATTCTAAATAAAATGTAACATCCAACACTATTAATGTATTCCTGGTCTTAATGCTGGTGAATTACCGTCATTCTGATATCCATAAGTTATTTCTGGCTGTATGTAATATCACAAAACATTTTATGGGCCAATAATGTAAGAAATAACACACACAAAAACAAAATACTACAAAGTTACTTCAGAGCGAGAAGCAGAGCTCCCATATCAGAGATCCCATATTATTTTACTGTTGAAATAGAAAGCTGGTTGCAATTTCAGGTTAATCCACCAGAAAAGACCAATATTATGGTTCATATTTTGTATGCTCAAGGATTTCAGTTTATTTTGACTGCTATATGAGTGTAATAAAACAAGTGAAGAAAATGTTTTATGCAAACATTTTCATTCCCCAATTTCACACAATCAAAAACAATGCCTGGGTGTTGTATTGCTCCTCTATGTATAGCCAACTGCTATTGTTGTACAGCAGTTTTATTCAATCATTTTAACTATGGAAATAAATGAAACCCAATTAGAAGGACATTTCAGGACTGTAATAAGTCAAACACTTTGATGGCATTATGTAACGCAACTTCAACAATCATGGTTACATGATAATACCATTTAAGTTTCACAGTTAATAAGCAAATTATTATAAAATAAAGAGAAACCCCATACAACCTATTATCAAAACTGAACAATCAATAATACCCCTTCAAAACACCAGTCTCAACGTCAACAGTGAAGAGGCAACTCTGGGATGCTGGCCTTCAAGGCAGGGTGTCTGTGTTCGTTTGCCCATCTTAATATTTTATTGGCCAGTCTCGGATACGGCTTTTTCTTTGCAATTCTGCCTAGAAGGCCAGCGTCCCGGAGTCGCCTCTTCACTGTTGACGTTGAGACTGGTGTTTTGAAGGGGTACTATTTAATGAAGCTGCCAGTTGAGGACTTGTGAGGTGTCTCTTTCTCAAACTAAACACTAATGTACTTGTCCTCTTACTCAGTTGTTTAACAGGACCTCCCACTCCTCTTTCTATTCTGGTCTTTCTATTCTCCCTTCACAGAACAGCCAGTTTGCGCTGTTCTGTGAAGGGAGTAGTACACAGCGTTGTACGTGATCTTCAGTTTCTTGGCAATTTCTCGCATGGAAAAGCCTTCATTTCTCAGAACAAAAATAGACTGACGAGTTTCAGAAGAAAGTCTTTGTTTCTGGCCATTTTGAGCCTGTAATCGAACCCACAAATGCTGATGCTCCAGATACTCAACTAGTCTAAAGAAGGCCAGATTTATTGCTTATGTAATCAGAACAACAGTTTTCAGCTGTGCTAACATAATTTCAAAATAGTTTTCTAATGATAAATTAGCCTTTTAAAATTATAAACTTGGATTAGCTAACACAACGTGCCATTGGAACACAGGAGTGATGGTTGCTGATAATGGTCCACTACACCTATGTAGATATTCCATAAAATATCTGACGTTTCATTTACAACACTAACAATGTCTACACTATATTTATGATCAATTTTATGTTATTTTACTGGGCAAAAAAATGTGCTTTTCTTTCAAAAACAAGGACATTTCTATGTGACCCCAAACTTTTGAATGTTAGTGTACCTGTGCCTGTCACCTGGGCCGGTGGGGGGTTTTACAGTCCTGTGGGCGCGCTCCACCTCAATCTTCCTGTGGTGCATCTTTAGTTTCTCTGAGATAATTTACCTCACTTTGTCCTCAGATTCCATCCAGGTCTCATGTGGAGATTCTGCAATTCCATCCACAACCATGTTCTTCTGCCTGGATTGTCCCTCGAGATAATTTGATTTCTCTGTCATTGTTATCATGAATTTATATTCAGAACTGATGTCCTCTATAAATGACTTATAGATTGCTGCCATTTTGCCGTTCTCCTGTTTAAACTCATTGAGCTAACCTTGGGAGAACTGCAAACTCTTTCTTCAGGACCTGGACATCTCTGGTCTGGTCATCCATTCTTTTATTAGTCGACTCCACCAGTATTTGGACACAATACTTGAAGCTATTTTCTTGTAGTTGTAACTGCTAGTAGGAGCCAAAGTATGGAGTCTTCTCTTCTCCGGTGCTGAACTGGACACATTCTGTTGAATGTAGAAATAAACTTAAAAATGAAATGCGGTTCACCCTTACATCCCATGTTATTACCACAGTTTAAGTACGATTGTGGAAGAGGTCAAATCTGAATTTTATTTGCATTTCTGTCCTTAATCAATATTTCCGTATTACTGTATGCATAATGCATGTATATTCACTATATGTTTTTTAGTGATAACGGCTAAATATTTGGAGGATATGTTTGTTATTATACTGTATTCAGCCACATTTATATGATTTGTTTCTCCTTTTACACAACTCTATGAATGGTGTTATTCGTATTGTTGCGAATTTAGCATATTTCACTTTTGAGGAAAGCACGTTATCCATCCCCTGCTTCCAATAGGCCATAGTGTGCTTAAAGTATATCTGCCTGGGTATACTATGGCAATGACTTTGGATAGCTATAAAAGAGAGTATACCAATGATCTACCATAATTGTATCTTTAAGTTTGACTAAATTATCTCACTTGATCACGTATGTCCCTAATCTACTTGACAATTATCCCACAGGGGGTTGAGTGATACAAATGGAGACAAACTGTGACAGCGGTCTAGGCAAGTGGCAAGTGACAAATTGAGAAATCGAAGGCAAACATAACATACAGTAAATATGAGCATGAACATTTGCTTTAATTTCATATTCCCAATTGAAAACCTTTCAGATGAAAGCTCTCTATTTGACATGTTTCTTTAATGAAAATTGCATCCAAGAATGTTGTGAATCCTGACACTGCATCCAAGTAAATTGCTACTGTGATCATGGTTTTGATTTCAAGAGGACAGCCATTTCTGATTAAATACGCAATGTCTGTGTCTTTATGTATCCAAAGTCAACACTCCTTAACAACATATTGGTGAGTTTTAACTGGTTAAAAAAACTAAGTCTTTCTGAAAACTGACAGCAAACCTTCAAAATCTTGTCACAAATCCTTACTCTTCCTTTAATGGACTTTCTCTGAGTCTTCACAATACCCTGCCGCCCATTATCTTGTGGTTTGCATACAGTATTCTGCCATTTGTATACCCATAGCCCTGCAAGCTTAAATAGGCACTCTAGCAGTAATCAAACAAGACTAGGGGCAGTGCAGTTGAAAAGCACTTGGGTGCCTCATGGCAAGATAAAGGTCATTTTAAGAGATAATCCTGCATTGTAGGGGATTACCCCTTCATCCGTTTTAAAATTGCTTTCTCGGTGGAACGCTAAAACCACTGAACAACAATAAAAGATTATTCTACTCAAAGCCTCGCAGAGGAAGGCCTTGAGTATCACATGAGCTGTTTTCTACCCCCCCTCCCCAAGCTCAACGTGCAGTTTAACTAGAACGGAATAAGATCAAGCCCTAACTGTGCGATGTAGTAGGGAGTTGTAGTTTCCAACAGGCCAATATTCTGCATAGTTTAGCGCAGAAAATGTGGTAATTAACTATAATGACCGTAATCCATTGCTCGCCTACTTTTCTGGTCAGTGTGGGCAGAGATCTGTAATATACATAAGTATTCAACCCAGCAATTACAGATGTGAGTATTTCTGGGTAAGTCTCTAAGAGCTTTGCACACCTGGATTATACAATATTTACACACAATTATTTTTTAAATTCAATCTCTGTGAAGTTGATTGTCGATCATTGCTTGACAGTCATTTTCAAGTCTTGCCATAGATTTTAAAGCTGATTTAAATCCAAACTGTAACTAGGCCACTCAGAAACATTTAATGTCATCTTGGTAAGCAACTCCAATATATATTTGGCCATGTGTTTTAGGTTACTGTTCTGCTGAAAGGTGAATTTGTCTCCCAGTGTCTGTTGGAAAGCAGACTGAACCAGATTTTCTTCTAGAATTTTGCATGTGCTTAGTTCTATACCGTTTCTTTTTCCTCAAAAAAACTACCTTGTTCATAATTATATGTGTGGGGTACAGAGATGAGGTAGTCATTCAAAAACACTATTATTGCATACAGAGTGAGTCCATACAACTTATTATGTGACTTTTTTTACTCCTGAACTTATTTAGGTTTGCCATAACAAAGGGGTTGAATACTTAATGACTCAAGACATTTCAGCTTTACATTTTTTATTCATTTGAAAAATTCCAAAAAACATAATTCCACTTTGACGTTATAGGGTATTGTGTGTATGCCAGTGACACAAAATCTAAATGTCATGCATTCTAAATGCAGGCTGTAACACAACAACATTTTTAAAAAGCCAAGGCGTGTGAATAATTTCTGAAGGCACTGTGTAGGCTGAGCTGTATCAGTAATTTCATTATTTTGTATGTTTCAGTCAGTGTCGATTTTAGCATGTACATCTTGAAGGGGCCCCCAAAAATGGGTAATGCCAGCAAAGCCACAACACAACACTAAACAATACATTAATTGTATATAAAGGTGACAAACGGTGTCCACAAACTGTTAGGGCCTACATAAAGTTGTCCCAACAGCAGTCCCAACACCTTACCACTACTACACCTGGCTATCAGCGGAGCCTTGTCTGGCAGCGAAACAGTTCATTCAGCCTAATTTACTGCCTTGAAAAAAATATGTGTGGTTTCGATTAGGACATTAATGAGCGAGTTAGGACGGACGTAGTCAATATAACTATTTGTTCAGCAATGGGTGGGCATTCTATGTTCTTTTTTCTATGTTTTTGTATTTCGTTGTTTTGGCCGGGTATAGTTCTCAATCAGGGACAGCTGTCTATTGTTGTCTCTGATTGGGAACCATACTTAGGTAGCTTTTTCCCACATGGCTTTTGTGGGTAGTTGTTTTCTGTTTAATGTTTTGCACCTGACAGGACTGTTTCGGTTATTCACTTTGTCATTTTTGTTTCAGTGTTCTGTTTAATAAAAAGTCATGAACGCTTACCACCCTGTGCTTTGGTCCTATTCCTCCTCTTCAGAAGACGACAACCATTACAGAACTACCCACCACCAACAAACCAAGCACCGTGGTATGGAGGAGCAGAGGGTTCAGGACTCCTGGACATGGGAGGAGATATTGGAGGGAAAGGGACCCTGGAGACAGGCTGGGAAATATCGCCGCCCGAAAAAGGAGCTGGAGGTAGCTAAAGCTGAGAGGCGGCGATATGAGGCAAGGCAGTGCAGCAGGCACGAGAGGTAGCCCCCATTTTTGGGGGGGCACACATGGAGATTGGCGGAGTCAGGCGATAGACCTGAGCCAACTCCCTGTGCTTACCAGAAACAGTGTGGTACTGGTCAGGCACTCTGTTATGCGGTAAAACGCACGGTGTCTCCAGTGCTCGCTCATAGCCCGGAGCGCTATATGCCAGCCCCCCACAAGTGCCATGCGAGAGTGGGCATCCAGCCAGATGGGCATCCAGCCAGATGGCGGATTGTGGCAGCTCAGCGCGCTTGGTCTCCGGTGCGCCGTTTCGGCCCAGGGTATTCGGTCCAGGGTATCCGGCCCAGGGTATCCTGTTCACTTGAACAGGAAGGTGGCGCTGCGGTCCTTCGTCTGCAAATTCTGTCATCAATGTCTGGCATTCTCTGGATTTATGGTGCTTTCAAGACTGAGAACTGGGAACAAAAAAAAAAGTTGGATCATGATGACATCCGTGATCTTCAGGTCGTAGCTCTAGAAAGTGACCAGAGTTCCAGAATTATAATTCCAAGTTGTATGAAAGTTCAAAAGTTTTTTCCCAGTCATAGCTCGTTTTTTCCCCCGAGTTCCCAGTTGTCTTGAACTCACTTATGTCAGATTTTGCAGTTCAGAGTTCATAGTTGTTTTGAGTGTGGCTGAAGTCATGTTTCATTGAAAGCATTTAAACCAGGAAAAGAGACCCTTAATCTTGGGACTGGGACCACACAGCCACTACACTGAATAGAAGGCTAATGATTGCTTTGTAATTCTTGCAGTTAGCCACTGATTCCTTCCAAACCACTCATTGTTGAATTTGCGATTTACAGCTCGTTGTGTAATGTTTATGTCCAATGGCCGATGAGCACCGATACGTTTTAGCTATAATTTCTCTTCATATGACCAGGGTTAGAAAGGATTTGCCAGTAGATTGTCGACTTGATTCTTAATGATGACTGCTAGCTAAGATTATGAAAGAATGATGTTGTATGATCAGTCCAATCAAAGCCACTGTAGATATAACATGATTTGACATAATTTTATCTGTGGCCAATGACCTTGAGCCTTCTGGGATGGGCACTTGTATGTAATGTAACTCTATGGCAGCTCCCAAGGGCTTGAATTTTAGAGCTCTATCCTTAGACTTGGCAGTGACGTAGTGTCCCCATGACTGACAGAACACTGAGCCAATCATGGCACAACGCTCCATATTTTCTGCTGCTTGCCCAACCAGCTCAGAAAGCACTGAGCTAGGCTGAAACACCTGCATTTTGGAGATGCCTTACTTAAGAAAACAAAAAAGAGACCATGTTTGTATGCGGCTTTATTAACTCATTGATATATTTTTTTCCATTGCTTGCAAACTGATATGTGACACTGATGTATGGCTGGGGGCAGTATTGAGTAGCTTGGATGAATAAGGTGCCCAGAATAAACTGCCTGGTACTCAGTCCCAGAAGCTAAGATATGCATATTAGAAGTTAAAAGTTTCTAAAACGGTTTTAATGATGTCTGTGAGTATAACAGAACTCATATGGCAGGCAAAAACCTGAGAAAAAAATCCAACCAGGAAGTGGGAAATCTGAGGTTGGTCGTTTTTCAACTCATTCCCTATTGACTATACAGTGGGATATTGGTCATGTTGCACTTCCTAAGGCTTTCACTAGATGTCAACAGTCTTTAGAACCTTGTTTGATGCTTCTACTGTGAAGTGGGGGCGAAGGAGAGGGGAATGAGTCAGGGCTCTGGCAGAGTGCCATGAGCTCGTGACGCTCATTCACATGAGAGCGAGCTCTGTTCCATTGCATTTCTACAGACAAAGAAATTCTCCGGTTGGAACATTATTGAAGATTTATGTTAAAAACATCCTAAAGATTGATTCTATACTTCGTTTGACATGTTTCTATGGACTGTAACAGAACTTTTAGACTTTTTGTCAGCTCCTAGTGAACGCGCGTCATGAATTTTGATTTGTGAACTGAACGCGTTAACAAAAGGAGGTATTTGGACATAAATGATGGACATTATCGATCAAAACAAACATTTATTGTGGAACTGGGATTCCTGGGTGTGCATTCTGATGAAGATCATCAAAGGTAAGTGAATATTTATGTTATTTCTGACTTCTGTTGACTCCAACATGGTGGATATCTGTTTGGGTTGTTTTGGTCTGTGAGCGCCGGACTCAGATTATTGCATGGATTGCTTTTTTCCGGAAAAATGGCTGTGTTTTTCTGTGACTTGCCTCTGACCTAACATAATTGTTTGTGGTGCCTTCGATGTAAAGCCTATTTGAAATCGGACAATGTGGTGGGATTAACAAGAAGTTCATCTTTAAAATGTTGTGAAATACTTGTATGTTTGAGGAATTTTAATTATGAGATTTCTGTTGTTTGAATTTGGTGCCCTGCACATTCACTGGCTGTTGTCATTTCGATCCCGTTAGCAGGATCTCAGCCATAAGAAGTTTGCCAAAATAACATGCAAAACAGGCAAGTCCAAAAATAACATGTCCTGAATGAAGAGTCACCACTTGTTTCAATTTCACTCCATTTCATCTATGAAACACTTGAGGTTTATGGAATCCTATCCCTGACTGGTTCAGTTTTTGAATGGAGTTTGGCTGGCCTTCAAATTACGGTTACATAATAAGAAGACATGATATGGACCATTGGCTGAAACAGCTCAGCATTTGGGAATGTAAGGACCACCATAGTAAAGCAATCAAGGCGCAGAATATACTTGCACGTGAGCTGGAAGGTAAGAAGACAAAATTCTATCATGCAATTGACTGTTTAGTTTAAGGAGCCTGTTGGATAGGAGCCACTGGAGGAGAAAGTGGCATGTTTACTGTGAAATCCTAATAAATAATAGACGCCCTGTCTTAGGTTCACAGCGAGGGGAAATTTGACAGGTGTTTCTCGTGATGCACTTAGATCTTCGAGGAAGCGCGCTTCTATGCAAGCTGAGAAGCATTCACAACAGAGAATAGCATAACACTCCTGCTTTTTAATGGCACACATCCATACAGAATACATTTTTTTCATGAAGAGCACACAAACACTCTGAAGGGGGGGCTGAAACCACTTCTGTAGAGAGGGGGGGTTAAAGAGGGCAGAATTTGAGGTTATACTGCTGAATATTTGATTGAAAACCTGGCGGCAGCATTAGCAGCCTCCTTCATTGTGGAAAATGGAACGCCTTTGCTAGGCATGGACTTAGTTACGACCTTGGAGTAGGAATTTTGCTGGCAATACAGTGCTGTCCTCTCCTATGCCTGTTAAGGTACAGCACCTAGCAACTCCCAGCATGCCGAAACTAGGGTGTGCCAAAGGGTTCATTCACCGCGTGGAAGTCAAAGATGACGTTATTCCTGTGCAACAAAAACTACCTTGACTACCACTGTCTGTTAAAAAAGCAGTCACTGCTGACCTGGTTCATTTACTAAACTCTGATATCACTGAGAAAATCGATGCCTCCCTGTGGGTTTCACCCACCCATAGTGGTTACCAAAAAGAAAAATGTGGATACCCGCATGTGTGTGGATTTGCTCGTGCCAAACAAAGCAGTGATTATTGACAGTTATCCACTTCCTCACATGGAAGATCTCTTTGCTGAGAAGCAAGGCATTACTGTATTCTCAACCATTGATTTGGTTAGTGCCTACAATTAGATACTCCTTCATGATGAGAGCCGTGACTTGAGAGAATTCATTACGCACAATGGCGTTTTCAGATTTCGCCTTTCTGCTTTTCAAAATATGATGTTCTCCCTGCTGCAGAACATACAAGGTGCACAAGCCTGCCTGGACGACATCATAATATATGGAAAAACGAAAGAGGAACATGTCCACAACTCGCAAGTTGTTCTCAGTACTTTTGATAGCTCTGGTCTGCTGCTAAACAAAGAAAATAGTCCCTGCTCCTTTCGCTGCTACCACCCTGCGCTCCTTCCTTGGCTTAACTAGGTGGTACTTCAAATTTGTCTGCAACTACCTTACAGAGGTTGAGCATATGCGTGCCTGCCTCAGGACAGATGACCCTTTCACATTCGACAGATGTTGCCCAGGAGAGCTTTGAGAAAGTCAAGCAGCTGATTGTCAATAGCTCTATCCTGGCTATATTCGACCCTGCTATTCCTACCCCGGTGTCCACAGATTGGGTGGTGTGCTTAGGCAAATAAATCTATATGGTACAGAACACATAGGGGCGTCTGCATCCCGTTTTCTCTCTGCAGCCAAGCACAAACTACTCTATAGTAGAAAAGGCAGTGCTTAGCTGGCCCAAAATGAGAACCCCCCCCCAAGAACTGGTACCTTACTTTCCCATTTGGGATGATCTCTCTGTTCAAGACTGTTTAGTGTTCCGTGGTCCAAACCGCCTCCTAGTGCCCATTATGCTGCATCACAGACTGGTCGCTGTACATTTCAAAAGTGCTAAACAAGTAGTTATATTGACTATGTTCGTCCTAGCTCGCTCATTAATGTCTTATGGATTCCCTCTTATCTGCTTGTCATCCCCATATGCCATAGTTTGTACAATTGTTATTAGAAACCACATTTGTTGAAGCAAGTCAGCCATAGCAGATATGTTTTTTTTAAAGGCAGTAAATGAGGCTGAATGAACTGTTTTGCTGCCAGACAAGGCTCCGCTGTAGCAGTGGTGGTAAGATGTTGGGACTGCTGTTGGGACAGCTTTATGTAGGCCCGAACAGTTTGTGGGCACCGTTTGTCACCATTATAGCACAATTAATGTATTGCTTGGTGTTGTGTAGTAGCTTTGCTGGCATGCATCCCACTTTTTTACCCCACCACGATTCGCATGCTATAATCACCACTGCTTCGAGAGAGCTTTACTTCAAATCAAATTTTATTTGTCAAATACACATGGTTAGCAGATGTTAATGCGAGTGTAGCGAAATGCTTGTGCTTCTAGTTCCGACAATGCAGTAATAACCAAAGAGTAATCTAACCTAACAATTTCACAACAACTACCTTATACACACAAGGTTAAAGAATGAAGAGTATGTACATAAAGATAAATGAATGAGCGATGGTACAGAACGGCATAGGCAAGATGCAGTAGTGGTATTGTTTAAAGTGGTTAGTGATACATTTTTACATACATTTTACCATTATTAAAGTGGCTGGAGTTGAGTCAGTATGTTGGCAGCAGCCACTCAATGTTAGTGGTGGCTGTTAAACAGTCTGATGGCCTTGAGATAGAAGCTGTTTTTCAGTCTCCCGGTCCCAGCTTTGATGCACCTGTACTGACCTCGCCTTCTGGATGATAGTAGGGTGAACAGGCAGTGGCTCGGGTGGTTGTTGTCCTTGATGATCTTTATGGCCTTCCTGCGACATCGGGTGGTGTAGGTGTCCTGGAGGGCAGGTAGTTTGCCCCCGGTGATGCGTTGTGCAGACCTCGCTACCCTCTGGAGAGCCTTACGGTTGTGGGTGGAGTAGTTGCGGTACCAGGCGGTGATACAGCCGACAGGATGCTCTCGATTGTGCATCTGTAGAAGTTTGTGAGTGCTTTTGGTGACAAGCCGAATTATGCTCCCGAGTGGCACAGCAGTCTAAGGCACTGCTAGAGGCGTCACTACAGACCCTGGTTTTATTCCGCTCTGTATCACATCCATCCGTGATAGGGAGTCCCATAGGGCGCCACACAATTGGCCCAGCGTCGTCTGGGTTAGGGGAGGGTTTGGCCGGGTTAGCCGTCATTGTAAAATAAGAATTTGTTCTTAGCTGACTTGTCTAGTTAAGTAAAGGTTAAATAAATAAAATTAAATACTTTCACGAGGGGGAATTATGTTGATCTGCTTCACTACCCAAGTTTACCACTAGAGACATACAGCTATTTTATTCTACCAATTCTGACAGAACGTAAGTACAATGAGAACAGGATTTCAGATAGGGAGAAAATAGTATGCATGTGCTGATGATGAGGCTGTGATGGACTGATAAGTGTGCCGAGTAAATTTACCCTTAATTATATCCATTGTGTCCCTTATGTTACTGAGCCTACTACACAACAAGGGGTTAGCCAGTGTCTGACAGCAAAGTCAGTGCAGAGCTGCATCCTTTTTTCATGAAGCCGGGTTGCAATGCCTGTAACCCGTGATCGGATTGGAAAGAATCTTGACCTTAGTCCTTTCAACAATGTGTTAACACTCTTAATGGGCAACAATGTACACCATGGTCTGATGTAACTGTCTTGCGAGGAAAGAAGCCAGGAAAGCCTGTATATTCCACCTCTGCGTAGTACAGTATATTATGTGATACAATGTTAGCTGAAATAAAGTACAAACAATATGTAGCTCTGTTGTTTATGAAAAGAGTTCCCCTTTTAATATTATGCCCGCATCCTTAGGCCAAAGTAGTTTGATTTCACTCCAACTTGACTAGGCTACATTGTGAGGATTAGATAAGAGACTTTAAAGTGGTGCGTAGGATGTGAATAATTATCACCTTGTCTGTTGAGCCTTGGGCTGACAAAGCAAGAAACTGGCACATACACTTTACGCCATACTTGTTAGAAAGATTATCAAACCCTCAATAGAATATCCAACTGGTATCTAGCTTTTGCCAATATCATTATTTGTCATCATTCTCCATTGTTTCTTTGCTGAACATTTTTATTTATTTGAGAGTACTTCACGGTATATCAAAATCAATGGGAATATTGTATTGTTACGCAATTGCACCTGTTTTGAGTGTCCAACCATATACATATGTGAGAATAACAATTTGCAGACCTTGCAACCTTGCATACTGCTCATTTCTGGAGCCATAACCTCTCGACACAAAAGGCCAGTCCACAGTGCAATGAAAACCCAACCTGATGATCTTTCAGAGAACTGTGTTGGGCTCATAGGTGGCAAGTTAAAAGTGGACAGTTGGTAAAAGAACTCTGATATTCCTCTATGTAATTATGTGTGAGGCAGTTTTACTTGAATGTGATGCAGTTTTACTTCAAAGTGTTGAGGTTTTATTAATAAGCAACTGATGAGCGGGGCGATATCAAACAGAGGGGGATATTCAGTCGTCAAAGGTTTTTTTCAGTAATTTCTTTTCTATTAATTTGTTGCTGCAGTGCAACCTATTCATGAAATATTCATGATGCCTTCATTAAACACCTCTATTTGCATATGATGCAGAACTGTATAGGGCGCATTACGCTTTTTGATCCTGTTGTCCATGTGAAATTATTTAATACAGAGCCAGATAGCCAACAAACCACAGTTTGAAAAAAAACTACCCAAAAGTGTAAAAAACCAATTGAAAATAGACCCACGCCAGAAAAGTAAAGTTCAAAGGCCCAATGCAACTGTTTTTGTATCAATATCAAATCCTCTCTGGGTAACAATTAACCTTTCACTAACTAATTGACCTTTCACTGACTTTTTCAAATCAGAAATTATAATTTTGTTACATTATTTGCTAGCTTAGCTGGTTAGTTAGCTCTCAGTCTCATTGAACACCAAGCGTTGCTAGTGCTAGCTTAACATACTGTGCTAGCTTAATAACTTAATATAACTTGTTTTATTAATGTATGTTAGCTAGCTAAGTTAGCAATGTCATGAATATAACTCCCATCTGATGTCAACATCATGATATGATTTGAGAGCACTAGTTAGCTCCAAAAGTTATAGCTTTGACTGCATGCTAACATTGAATTCAGAGTCATTCAGTGGCTTGCAACTGTACACTACAAACATTTTACCAGGTTCCCGTGAAGCAATTGTAATGACAGTCCACCACAACATACCCAATAGTTCCCTGATTAGCAAGGTGTAGTCTGTGTTTAATTTCATTCTGTGTTAGAAACACAGTTTGAGATCATTGCGAGGGGATATTACCAGTGGTTGAATGGGGAATTGGACTTCCCGGGAAAAACCTATTTCTCAAGCAATAGGAATTTTGCTGGGATTGTATGGGAGTGGTTTGGAGCTCTCTGTTTAGAACTTTCTTTGTTATTGGTCTATTAACCAATTTACTGCATGGTGATGTCACCATAGAAACCCGAAACTCCCATGCAAATCTGCTGATTAGAAGGTCCTGTGTAGATTGTATTCGCAACCAGCAACTATCAGGAAATAACACTGATCAAATTTTTCCACACTTTTACATTGTTAGTTTCATCACAATAACACAATTTCTACTGCACTAGGCCTTTAAAGTAAAAAGAAAACCATATCATGTGGAGATGAAAGAGGGACGCCTTTGGTGCAATAGCCTACTTCATTAGAGAGGTGGATGAATACATATAGTAGCTGAGTTGAGGACGTTTAATTAAGGTCTCTTTCGGAACAGCAATAAAACATTTCACCTCAATCAGGCCAAGTTCACACATACCAAGAATAACAATCCAATCGCAACACATTACACTTTACAGCAATGTCTTTTCTCTTTCGTTGTGTACATTTTAACGGTTATGGCTGACACATCTGACCTAGCTGTCTATCTTGTCCCTGTTCAATTAAAGGCATAATAAGTTATTTGTTGTTCAGCAAAATGTCAGTCCCACCACTTTTCTATTATAAAGCTGAGGGATGGGGCTGGAGATTTGTTACCACTCTTAAATTCATAAATATAGCTATGGATACAAAGCCATGTCCATGAGTTGAAAATCATGGTTTTAAACATATTTTGAAGCTTTGTGCATTTGTTTGTTTGCAATACATTGTTTAGATATATAAGATAACAGGAAAACAATCTTATATTTTGGGTTTTGATGTGACATCAGTTATATTCTTCAAGAATCAGTATATCATTGTAAAAATGACCATGGAACAGCTGCAAATATGGCAGATTGTAGATATATCAACAACAACAACAAAAAACATTTTCAGATCGTATATATTCACATCTACATATTTGTGCTTTTACAAGATCCAAACATTTTTGACTGGTGTTTACTCGTATTTGTATACCTATATGTACAGGAACATAATGATAATTTAGCTCTTCTGATCTTGGATCAAATTTTTAATAAGATCTTTACTACAACATCAAAACAACAATATATGCTTAATACAGTGTAAAGCTCATCTCAATAATATCTCAGGGCTCTCAGGCACAGAGTCACATTAGTAGAAATCACATGCAGCTGTGTTACAAGATTAAACACCGGGATGTGTGTTGATTAAGGTGATATAAATCCTTATTATTTAGTTTAATAATATTTTTATTAGAGTGTAATTATTTCTATAGTCTGTAGTAGAGGTCGACCGATTAATCTGAATGGCCAATTTAATTAGGGCCGATTTTGAAGTTTTCATAACAATCGGTAATAGGCATTTTTGGACACCGATTATGGACGATTACATTGCACTACACGAGGAGACTGCGTGACAGGCTGACCACCTGTTATGCGAGTGCAGCAAGGAGCCAAGGTAAGGTGCTAGCTCGCATTAAACTTATCTTATAAAAAACAATCAATCTTAACATAATCACTAGTTAACTACACATGGTTGATGATATTACTAGTTTATCTAGCATGTCCTGCATTACATATAATCGATGCGGTGCCTGTTAATTTATCATTGAATCACAGCCTTCTTCGCCAAACGGGTGATTTAACAAGCGCATTCACGAAAAAAGCACTGTTGTTGCACCAATGTGTACCTAACCATAAACATCAATGCCTTTCTTAAAATCAATACACAAATATATATTTTTAAACCTGCATATTTAGTTAATATTGCCTGCTAACATGAATTTCTTTTAACTAGGGAAATTGTGTCACTTCTCTTGCGTTCTGTGCAAGCAGAGTCAGGGTATATGCAGCAGTTTGAGCTGCCTGGCTCGTTGCGAACTGTGTGAAGACCATTTCTTCCTAACAAAGACCGTAATTAATTTGCCAGAATTCTACATAATTATGACATAACATTGAAGGTTGTGCAGCAATATTTAGACTTATGGATGCCACCCGTTAGATACAATATGGAACGGTTCCGTATTTCACTGAAAGAACAAACATTTTATTTTCAAAATGATAGTTTCCGAATTTGACCATATTAATGATTTAAGGCTCGTATTTCTGGGTGTTATTATATTATAATTAAGTCTATCATTTGATAGAGCAGTCTGACTGAGCGGTGGTAGACAGCAGCCTCGTAAGCATTCATTCAAACAGCACTTTCCTGCATTTGCCAGCAGCTCTTCGCTATGCTTTAAGCATTGCGCTGTTCATTACTTCAAGCCTATCAACTCCCGAGATTAGGCTGTCAATACTAAAGTACCTATTAGAACATCCAATAGTCAAAGGTATATGAAACGAAAATGGTATAGAGAGAAATAGTCCTATGATAACTACAACCTAACACTTCTTATCTGGGAATATTGAAGACTCATGTTAAAAGGAACCACCAGCTTTCATATGTTCTCATGTTCTGAGCAAGGAACTTAAATGTTAGCTTTCTTACATGGGACATATTGCACTTTACTTTATTCTCCAACACTTTGTTTTGCATTATTTAAACCAAATTCTAACACGTGAGATATAAGGAGGGGGTCATTTCATGACAATAACCACAAGAGCAGCCGCTCACCGATTTGACAGCTCCAACTCAGTTTCAATCTAGTACAGGCTTAACGGAATGAACAACAAAGACAGAATACAATATGACATTTTATTAAATAGTTTGGGGAATGATCTCATCTCCGAGGATTGATCCTTGGAGCCAGATGCTGTTGACAGGTAGACCTTTGCTGGGCTGCTGGCATCGAAACCCCCTGCTGGGAATGGAGTTCCAATGAAATTAAGGTTATTAAAGCTGGTGGTGGTGGGAAGGTGTAGGGCTGTGGGTAGCTTTTGTTGTTACACACAAGTGAGCGAACATGGGTAAGTTTGACATATAAATACACCCCAAGATATACACCCATTGGTTGAGTGAGAGAAAGGTGATTATTTCAAGTGCTCACCCATAGGTTAAACAACAAGCATGAGTGAATGTGCGTTATTGTGCCATGCTCATAGGCTAAAAGGTAAATAGGTGAATTACGAGTAAACACCAGTCAAAAATGTTTGGATCTTGTGGCTAAATTGAAAAGAGAGGAAGAAACAAAACGCTATGCTGATGGTACATTTGTATACGTTCCCACTATGCTCTTAGAATAGGAAATGTGAATCGTTATGCTTACTGGATAAAGTTAAAGCGAGCATTCAGGCCAACCTTATTGATTTAACCTAAACAATCGACGCCGCGTAAACAAAAGCAATGATAAACTATGCGTTTGGCGTAATGCTGATCTGATTGAATCCTAGCCTAAGATACAGTGTCAAAATTAATTAAGTTGTATTTTTATGCATGCTCAGTTATAGTTATGTTACTCTTATTTGGTTACGGGCTCTCCATAATGTTAAGTCTGCATCTTTTAGCCTAAATAATATAATTTGTTCTGTATGACTTTGAGGCTGAATTTGTCCTCCCATTGTCTCTAGACATTGATACACAACATAGGTGCAACTCTCTCAATTAGTGGTCAGTCATCCCACTGTGGAATCCATCAAGTCTGCCTCATTCACTTTCTGTTCTTTGCAGCCATCTTCTACACATTTCTGCCTGTGAGAAATCTCTCCTAACAAGCATGATTACTCGAAAGCCTCTTACTGTCCTTTCCCATTATACTTACTGAGCTGTGATAGACCATATTATATGCCAAAGAATTCTGAGTGTTAAAAAGATGCTCTCTTTTTTCTATTTAATGTATGCTAGGGATTTTTTGGTCATGACGTTATTATGTGCACCCTCATCAAAAATCTACTTCTATTGTCCTGTTGCCAAATTGCATAAGAATGTTAATTATGAGGTTGAAAAAAATATATATATTGTTAGTAGTGATTAGTATATAATTTATACGATATTGAACAGTAGTATAGTTTGTATTATGTAAAAGATTTTCAACAAAGAGCACACTAAAACTAGACAGCAAGTGCAAAAGAAAACAGATTTATGTCTTTTCAACTTTTTGCCACAGCAAATATCTTTATTTCTCTCATCCATTTTAAGTAATCATTAATTTATTATGATTCCTGGGTGGAATCATAATATGTAGCATGTAGAGGCTGAGTGCCATCACTTAAACCTCTGGGAAAATGCATTTTCTAAAACATTTAGCAGTTGGTTGCACCTCTATCGAGTCAAGTATTTGAAAAGAACTCTAATATGCAATTTACAAAGACAGTTGCATCTAATTATTCTAATGTATTTTTGAGAGAGCATTTTTTTCTGGGTCAGTTGATGTGTGCAAGGGACAAACCATCCCACTGTCATCTTGCAGACCAACCAAGAGAAAGAAATTATATATTTTTTAAAACTAGAGTCATGTAAGAAGAGCTAGTTGTTTAGAATAGTTAAACATTATATTGTTGAGGTTATAAAAGGAGTGAACTGGGGTGTAATCATTAGTCTAAAACTTTGCAATGGAAACCCTTTACTCCAAATGGAAAACAATTTGCAACGAAAATGAGAATTTCTATTAGACAAATTCAAGTAGGTCCCTCCCGGTTTTGTTCTGTTTGCTTACTTTTGGTTCCTAATGAATACACTGCTGGTGTGGGGAAGTGTATTAGCTAGGAAAGAGTATTATTCTCTTCAAGGACTTTGGATGAGGAGCATCAATGAAGCTTTACAGTTTTCTCATATTTCAATATTTCATATTCTGTCTACTTCATAGCTAGCTGACAATAGCACATATCATCTTGTGTAGTACCATACAACACAACACAATACATTACCTGCATAGGTAGTCAGTTGGATCCAAAGAGATAGGCATGTTTGCTGGCATCATCCCCAGTCTCTTACAATGAACATGGTAAATCTTATTGTCACTTCTATTATCTTTTATTGAGGGCACATGGGTTTTGCACTGCCAGGTAGCTCAATGATATACTGTTTCTGGACACCTTCCATGTACTGAGTAGGGTATAATCAGAAAACAACACAATGGGCCATAAACATCCCACATCTGTAGTGTTTTTGCGGACATAACTATAGTATACTGTATTATTTACTGTAGTGCTTTTGCGGACATTAATGTAAAAAACATTAATGGGTAGCTTTCCACCATTTTTTCAGTGGCTGCGTATCACCACATTAATTGTGTACATGATTGTCATTGCACAGTAGAGTAATATTGATAAATAAATGCCAGTAGTTACAAAGTTATCATGGTACACATACATTTATTTGTAGGACTACAATAGTACGCACCATGGTATACTATGGTAAGCTATAGTAAACTATAGTACATCCTATAGTACACTATGGTAAAATATATGGGTAGTCTATTGCCATTTAGTACAACATTCTATAGTAAGTGGTTTTACAGTTTTTTTCCATTACGTAAAAGCATTTTTTTTTAACAATGTACATTTTCAAACTCTGTAGCCATTTGCAAAACATGAATACATTCATCAAAATGATATTAAAGCGTCAAAATTGCTAATACATCAAAATAACACTGCCTGTAAAAATAATTACGCAACCATACTTCTCTGTCACACCCTGATCTGTTTCACCTGTCCTTGTGATTGTCTCCACCCCCTCCAGGTGTCGCTTTTTCCCCCTGGGGTATTTATCCCTGTGTTTCCTGTTTCTCTGTGCCTGTCACGCCCTGGCCATAGTTTACTTTGTATGTTTCTATGTTTTGATTGGTCAGGGTGTGATCTGAGTGGGCATTCTATGTTGGATGTCTTGTTTGTCTATTTCTGTGTTTGGCCTGATATGGTTCTCAATCAGGGGCAGGTGTTAGTCATTGTCTCTGATTGGGAACCATATTTAGGTAGCCTGGGATTCACTGTGTGTTTGTGGGTGATTGTTCCTGTCTCTGTGTTTTGCACCAGATAGGGCTGTTTTCGGTTTTAGTACGTTTGTTATTTTGTTAGTTTATCATGTATAGTTTCCGTATTAAATAAAATGAATCACAACTACGCTGCATTTTGGTCCGCTCCTCCTTCCCACAACGAAAGCCGTGACAGAATCACCCACCACAACAGGACCAAGCGGCGTGGTAACAGGCAAAAGCAACAGCAGGAGCAACAAAAGAAGGAATGGACATGGGAGGACGAATTAGACGGAGAAGGACCCTGGGCTCAGCCTGGAGAATATCGCCGTCCCAAGGAAGAACTGGAGGCGGGAAAAGCGGAGAGGCGCCGGTATGAGGAGGCAGCACGGCGAAGCGGGTGGAAGCCCGAGAGTCAGCCCCTAAAATTTCTTGGGGGGGGGGAGCTCAGGGAGAGTGTGGCAGAGTCAGGAGTCAGACCTGAGCCCACTCTCCCTGTTTATCGTGAGGAGCCAAGGAGGAGACCAGAACCAGAGCCGGTGTTGGAGGTGAGCGAAACAGAGACTGTGAAGGAGTTAATGGGGAAATTGGAGGAGAGAGTAATGAGGGAGTTGCTTTGTTGGTGCTTTAAATATGGAATTCGCCCGATGGAGCGTGTCGGGGATTTGATGGCACCTGGGTCAGCGCTCCATACTCGTCCTGAGGTGCGTGCTAGTCGGCTGGTGAAGTTGGTGCCAGCCTCACGCACCAGGCCTCCTGTGCACCTCCCGAGCCTTGCACGTCCTGTGCCAGCACTGCACTTCCAGATCCGCCAGTCAGCCAGACTCTTCCACATCTGCCAGTCAACCACACTCTTCCAGATCCGCCAGTCAGCCAGACTCTTCCAGATTTGCCAGTCAGCCAGACTCTTCCAGATTTGCCAGTCAGCCAGACTCTTCCAGATCTGCCAGTGAATCAGACTCTTTCAGATCTGCCAGTCAGCCAGACTCTTTCAGATCTGCCAGTCAGCCAGACTCTTTCAGATCTGCCAGTCAACCAGACTCTTCCAGATTCTTCCAGATCTGCCAGTCAACCAGACTCTTCCAGATCTGCCAGTCAGCCAGACTCTTCCATATCTGCCAGTCAGCCAGACACTTCCATATCTGCCAGTCTCTTCCAGATCCACCAGTCAGCCAGACTCTTCCAGATCCACCAGTCAGCCAGACTCTTCCAGATCCGCCAGTCAGCCAGGATCTGCCGGAACCGTCAGTCTGCCAGACTCTTCCAGATCCGCCAGTCAGCCAGATTCTTCCAGATTCTTCCAGATCTGCCAGTCAGCCAGGATCTGCCAGAGCCTTTCTCCTCTCCTGCGCTGCCGGAGTCTCCCGCCTGTCCGGCGCTGCTGCCGGAGTCTCCCGCCTGCCCGGCGCTGCTGCCGGGGTCTCCCGCCTGCCCGGCGCTGCTGCCGGGGTCTCCCGCCTGCCCGGCGCTGCTGCCGGGGTCTCCCGCCTGCCCGGCGCTGCTGCCGGGGTCTCCCGCCTGCCCGGCGCTGCTGCCGGAGTCTCCCGCCTGCCCGGCGCTGCTGCCGGAGTCTCCCGCCTGCCCGGCGCTGCTGCCGGAGTCTCCCGCCTGCCCGGCGCTGCTGCCGGAGTCTCCCGCCTGTCCGGCGCTGCTGCCGGAGTCTCCCGCCTGTCCGGCGCTGCTGCCGGAGTCTGAAGAGCCCCTCTGTCCCGAGCTGCCCTTCTGTCCCGAGCTGCCCCTCTGTCCCGTGTTGTTAAGTAGGGTTGCCGTGACTGGGAGGTCACGGAAGCGGACAAGGTGGGGGAAGACTGCGGTGAAGTGGGGGCCACGTCCAGCACCAGAGCCACCACCGCGGACAGATGCCCACCCAGACCCTCCCCGATATGTTCAGTTTTTGCGGTCGGAGTCTGCACCTTGGGGTGGGGGGGTACTGTCACGCCCTGGCCATAGTTTCTTTGTATGTTTTATTTTTTGATTGGTCAGGATGTGATCTGAGTGGGCATTCTATGTTGGATGTCTTGTTTATTGTCTTGTCTATTTCTGTGTTTGGCCTGATATGGTTCTCAGTCAGGGGCAGGTGTTAGTCATTGTCTCTGATTGGGAACCATAGGTAGCCTGTGTTTCACTGTGTGTTTGTGGGTGATTGTTCCTGTCTCTGTGTTTTGCACCAGATAGGGCTGTTTTTGTACGTTTGTCATTTTGTTAGTTTATCGTGTATAGTTTCCGTATTAAATCAAATGAATCACAACTACGCTGCATTTTGGTCCGCACCTCCTTCCCACAATGAAAGCCGTGACAGTGCCAGTTCGTCTTGTATGTTCAAGTCAACCAGCGTTTTTTCCCCGTGCTCTTACTTTTCTATTCTCTTCTACTAGTCCTCCCGGTTTTGACCTTTGCCTGTTTTCTGGACATTCCCGTCTGCCTGACCATTCTGCCATTCTGTACCTCTGGATGGTTTTAACTTTTTTTCCTGTCCACGACCATTCTCTTGCCTACCCCTTTTGGATTGTTAATAAACGTCTTTGACTCTAACCATCTGCCTCCTGTGTCTGCATCTGGGTCTCACCTTGTGCCCTTATACTTCTCTTGAGTCCAAGCAGACAAAACAGAAAGTTAGTCTCTGTTTGAAAAATCCCATGAGATCAATACATTTTCTTTGCAGTCACTAAATCACGATGATCAAAATTGGAAGTACTATCCAAAGGTGCAGAATTATGAGCAATTACTCTCATTTTATGCATATTTCACCAAACAATTGCGTACACATCAATATTAATTCAGATTTTTTTTAAAGAAGCACAGGATTTATTCATAATTATCATCTCAATCCAATTCCATGTATTCAATACAAAGGTTGGTTTGCTCATAGTTTTGTAGAATTTCAATTAGTGCACAGAAACACAATCCACATTAGAAACAAGGAAAAGTGAATATAATAGAGGTGTAAAGACCAATGCTGGGAGACGAAAGCAAGTTTAGGGAGTGAACATTTAATGGATAATAGACAAGAAACAAACAAGGACAGTGGCTGGACAGGGGAAAACGTTAACGACATCAATGCTGACCCAGAACAAACTGAGGAGCAGACAGAGGGGCAATCAACAAAGTAATGGAGTCCAGGTGAGTCCAATATTGCGCAGATGAGCGTAATGATGGTGACAGGTGTGCGTAATGATGGGCCGCCTGGCGCCCTCGAGCAGGAGCAGGCGTGACAAGAAGAACACAACTGATATGAATGTATAGTCCTAAATCCACACAAAGACTAAGCTCTATAATGGACGGGCACAATGATGGAAGGAGTAACCCAAAATTATTAACCCAATTTTTCTGCATCTCAGCATGTCTGCAATATTGTAAAAAAATAAAAAATAATTAGGCAGTCCACACTGCCTAGATCTTAACATATATTGTACATGGTGTGACACTAATGGGATGATTTAGAATGTCTTGCAGTAGTGGTAATTGATTTGCCGGAAATATCTAACACAATTGCACACATTTCACTTCTGATGAAAACAAGGTGTTAATATTCTGTGATCAAAACACTTAACAGGGAATTCTGTATTCATTGATTACATTAGTATTTAATATTTTGCAAAAGGTGGTTTAAGAGATACAAGGCAGGTACTAAGGCAAGAAATAATCAGAAGCTCTCTAAATGTATTAACACATTTGATCATTGCTGTTCTGCTATAGGTACATTTCAACACAAATCCAAGAATTGCTTGTTCATGATTGAAAAACTGTAATGACTGAGAGGTACTACAGTCTGTAGTGTATTCTACAGTATACATGTACTACAACATTCTTTAATACATACAGTAGAGTATGCTACAAAATTCTATAGTAACACTACACATTCAAAGAATACTCCATTGTGGAGTACGTTATTCTACACAATACTACATAATTCTGTAGTAAGTACTATAGTAATCTAGAGTAAGTTTGTGGGAGCAGACAGAGGGCAATTTCTTCCATTGTCTATTCTGTAGTCTCACACGAAAAGTTGCAGGTACACTGTAAAGGGTTTATAGTTTAACCACTTGTTGGTGGAAGGTTCCTCTCTTGTAATACTAATTACTCTTTTCATCAATAGACTATCTAAGACTTTGGGTGTGTTTCTTTTGCACCTTTCTTTTTGGATTTCATCCATGTAGCTGCCACTCAAACTGTAGGGATCGACACTTGTAGACGAGAAGCAGGTACAGGGAGAACATTAATAAGCAACGGACATGAAACGGAACAGCGTCTGGACAGGGGAAAAATAATGACATCAATGCTGACACGGAACAAACGCGGGAGCAGACAGCTATAGAAGGGGTAATCAACAATGTGAGTCCAATATTGCGCAGCTGTGCATAATGATGGTGACAGGTGTGCGTAATGAAGGGCCAGAGAGGGAGCTAGCGTGACACAAACAGATCAAATGCAGCTAAACCGCATGCATGCCTTCATGATGAGTATTTTGTCATAATGGTTTTGAAGTCAGCCATGTCGTCATAAACATATATGTTTTATTTAACTAGGCAAGTCATGGGACTCCCAATCATGGCCAGATGTGATAGAGCCTGGATTTGAAACAGGGACTGTAGTGACGTCTCATGCACTGTGATGCAGTGCCTTAGACCACTGCTCCACTCAGGAGCCCATATCCAGCCTGCCCTTCTCACGGGGTTATAATGAGGGCATTAAGTCACTGCAATAAAAACCAATTGTTTGATTTGAAAGAATCTAATACTGATGTGGTCTTCAGAAAGCGATACTGTTGTAATATGAGTTGGAATGGAGTGTTTGTAAGGTATTTTAGACATATTCAGAAGGAGCTCTATTCAACAAAATATGATTAATGGGCGATTCCAAATTAATCTGGTCCAAGAATGGTTGCTTCCTCAAATTAAATCCATATAACGGTCCTTGAAGGGGAAGGATGTTTGGCATACATTTGAAATCTGTATCCAAATGAATTCAAGTTTGGACATTTCTGACATTTTGGCCTTACCCAGGCCTCGTACACTAGAATGATTAATCTAGATGCTACAAAGCCAGTCTTGGTGTCATTTGAATCCTTACTCTGTGTGTTCTGAAATTTGAATAGTGCTTAAAATAAGAAGACAATATCCTTCTTAAATTAATTTATGGATACTTCAAAATATAAACATGAATATGTTAAATATCTAGAATATTGTGCTAATTTTTAGACATTGTTTTAAACAATACTGTACAGATTTTTTAGTGGAACATCTCTTCAATTGGAATGGCGGTTTGACTTTTGAGTACCATGAGTCTTGATGATCTGTGTGTTTGAGTGTCATTAAGCTGAGGATCAATGTGTTAACAAAGCAGAGGTTGGCCCACAGCATAGACTTGTGGCCCACAGCATAGACTTGGGTGTTTTCGACGAAGCTGGATAGTGGAGTTGGTGAGAGAATTTTTGTGAATTCTGAGGTCAACTCGGCACACTGTTGACACGAAGGTGGCTCACCTTTTAGCCAGGTAAATGTCTACTTTACTTATTTTAAATGTAAAACCTCACACACAGTAAAACTTTTGTATGAGTTAATACAATTATTTTATCGATAGGAGTAGGAAAAAGTGCTTGTGCATTGATAAGCACACAAATGTACGCAAGAGACGACTAACAATACGTGTAATGAAAGACGGCTCTTCTAATAACCTTTGCCCACCACAACCCGCTAAATTTGCAAATGTTGATTTCTGCAAAAATAAAAAATATGGCACTGACCCGGCCACTGATTGCTGTTTCAGCGTTGTTTCAATGATAGTTTGAAGTTCGATTTGCATGTGCAGTTACAAGCTTGGCTTGAATTAGCGGCAGCCGCAGTATCAATATCCACCTTCGGAACATGGAAGAAGCCTGAGCTGGAATGTGCTGCTAACTGAAGATGGCTAGCTTTAAACAATTAGATGGCTAATGGTTGGGTGTTTTAGAATAGTTATTGAATATCTCTCTCTCTCTCTCTCACACACACACACATGTAAGCACGCACACACACAATATATTTAAATATTGGAGCATATAATGTATTTGTATGATCACACAGGGTTATTTTCTGAGGAGTGTTCCTCCCCAGCATTTTAGGTGACCACGCAACATCTCATCATTTCAGTTGAGGTGTCCCACTTTCAGACAGAGAGAATTATGGGAAGTGATCAATGGGGGAAGAAAGTCCTGATACAATAGAGCTGGACATCACAGAAACAGTCATTCACTTAATGTATTATTCATTGCTGCTGTAAGATGAGGTATGTGAGGGTTCAAAATTATTTGCACTTGAAACATCGTAGTGCAACTGCCAGCCTGTCCTAGAAAACACAAAGGCAATACCTCAGCATTTGAAAAGAGAACAAAACACTTCGCGTTGTAGCTCTCCTAGAATCCTAAAATGTTTTTCACTTATAGTTGATACTGTAAGTAAACAGACTATTATAATGGTGGACCATCATAGCTGACCTATCGAGACACAGCATAGAAAAACTGTTGGAGTGGAATCGAAAATGCAAAACACAGTAACTAAAGCTGTAAAGCCGTGGCCATCCCATGTTTATTAGAAGAGGACAGAAGGCAATGTTCTGTTTGTGGGATATTTTTGTGGGGGAGTGTCTGTGCGTCCGGCCTTTTACATTCATTATGGTGATTATCAGTGGCAGCAGCGATGACTCCAGAATGCTGTGTCCACGAAGCTAGCGTCAAAGAGGCACATGGTTCACCTACTGTGGCCTGTATAACAGGCACAACCATGTGTGTACAATTCTGCTACACCACAGACTCTGCCTGAATACATAAACTGAGATTTGTCTCTCTGCTGTGACTTGTTACTGGGTGTTGTGTTCAATTCTCTGTGGCTATAAGCATCAACATCTCTACATCCCCCACTTGAGAGTGAGAACGAGGAATTATCAGCCAACTCCAACTCAACTCCAATATTCTCCTGAGAATCCAAAGTTGCTTCTGTAAAAATACTTTCAAACAGCTGGCAAAATATATATCCTCTGCTTTTTAAAGGGGCAATCTGCGAATGGTGCATACATATAACCATTGATTCTTGAAGAACATACATTTTAAATGCCTCATGAGCTTAGTTCAACTGTTGTTCCCCACAGCACAAACCCAAATATAAGCTTGTTATATTGCTTTGTTTGTAAACAATGTGATTGTAAACAAACACTGTACAGACTCAAAACATGATTAAAACTATTATTATGCTCTCTCTGTCTATGTATTTGAGAGTGGTTACATTTCACCAGCCCTATTCCTCAGCTGATTTTCCTAATCAGTGGCGTGGGGACCGTGTTGTTGTTGTTTGAAACTTGCAATCGAATTGGTCATATTTACTGCTGTTCAATGGCATTTCAAAGAGTGATCTATATCCATTGATTTTTGTGATTCTCCGTATCATAAGCCAACATATATTCGTTTTTTAAAACCGTGTAAAACAGGACAACTATGATCAAATGGTTTTGTTCTACTGTATTATTGACTGTATGTTTTGTTTATTCCATGTGTAACTCTGTGTTGTTGTATGTGTCGAATTGCTACGCTCGATCTTGGCCAGGTCGCAGTTGCAAATGAGAACTTGTTCTCAACTAGCCTACCTGGTTAAATAAAGGTGAAATTAAAAATTAAAAAAGACATTTGTAGAACGTCTCATTATTTTTTCACCTTTGTACCTGAATTGCATATCTTAGACCCCCTTTTGCAAAACATGAAATACAATTGTCATTGATTCCTATGTATTGTTAGATATTACTGCACTCACTGTTGGAACACAAGCATTTTGCTACACACAGCAACAACATCTGCTAAGTATGTACAGTATGTGTGACCAATAACATTTTATTTGATCAGAAAATAAATGTGTGCAAATGTGTTCACTGTTTCCAGCAATCAGTAAATACTAGTGCACAAAATAGTAAATGGTTCTGTCAGTGTAAATTAAAGTACAATATAGGGAAAGATCTAGACAATGGGGCCACTGAATGACTAACAGAATTTTTTTCAAGCATTTTTTGGAAGTGTGTTTTAACATACCTATAGCTGAAAACCTATTAAATGCTTCGTTTTTTTCAATCGTTTTGGTATCTTTTTACAAATGTAAGTGGTATATTTTCTGAAATCTCATTGCAAAAATCCAAACTGATGACACTTGTAAACCCCCATTTTATGATCAGAAACTTTTATTGTGCATTACTTGGATCTGAAAAATCCTTCATCCCTGAGTCATTCATGCAAATAGATCAGATCACCAATACATCAGATAATGATAGGCTCATCGTTTGGTAATTTTAACTAACATTTACAGTTTTTCTAAATCGCGTACAAGCATGTTTCGGAACTGTGGTAAAGCGTACCAATAGCAGAATAATAATGATTGTAATGCTTAAATGCATTTGCATAATGTCTGATCATTTTCTTGCATTTGTACCTGGATTGCATATCTTCAACCAACTTTTTCAAAAATGTAAATATAATTTTTAGTTTTATTATATGGCTTTGGATCGTTTTTCAAATCTAAGCGGGATGCTTAAAAAACTAGAAGTACAAAACTCTCAACTGATAACGCTTGTAAAACTCCCTGTCTCATGTTCAGAACCATTGATTGTGTATTAATTGGAGTTGAACATATCTTTCACCCCTGAGTCATTCATGCAAATACATTGTTTTTGGTGAAATACCATGAAAACATTTCTTTAGTCACCAATACATCTGATAATGACAGGCTCACTAACATTTAATCAAATTGCAAAGAAAAATACAAAAGAGCATTCTCTTTGCTTGATTAAATGTATTAGATTACAGTGTATATGTCACGCCCTGACCATAGAGAGCCCTTGGTTCTCTATGGTATAGTAGGTCAGGCATTACATCGTGACTAGGGGATGATCTAGTATATCTATGTCTATGTTGGTTCTAATGTGGTTCCCAATTAGAGGCAGCTGTTTACCGTTGCCTCTGATTGGGGATTATGTTTAGGTAGCTATTTCCCCCACCTGTTTTGTGGGATATTGATTGTTTGTTAGTGTGTTTGGGCACTATGTCCTCACGGTCTTTGTTAGTTTAACTTAAATAAATATGTGGAACTATACTCACGCTGCGCCTTGGTCCGCTCATTTCCAAGAACGTGACAGTATAAATGAAGTTCAGATAATGAGTGGAATATGTTGTTACGATTTGGTTTTACCTTCCAAAATAAATTGATGTAATAATATTTAACTTTACAGTGTTCAGAAGTTTTTGAACTATACGTTAACTAGGCATTACATAATTTTGGTTGAGTTATCAGTTTTGAGCAGTTTGATTAAGTAATAATTAAATGTATTGTTAACAAATGACAAGAAAATCGTATCAAAAGTTATGTGAATATTTCATTTTGAAAAGCAGATACTCTGATCGAATATGTATCCAAATTGAAAGAGGCAAGGTAAAGTATCACAAATAGAGCTAGATAAAGCCAGAAGAATAATACAGTTGTTGAACATACAGATAACTGCCAAAATAAAGGAAACACCAACATAAAGTGTCTTATTAGGGCGTTGGACCAACACGAGCCACAACAGCTTCAATGCACCTGATTTCTTTCCAGGTCCAGCTTCAATGCACCAATGCATAGATTCTACAAGTGTGTAAAACTCATTCCTCCACAAAAATTCCATAATTTGGTGTTTTGTTGATGATGGTGGAAAACACTGTCTCATGCGCGCTCTAGAATCTCCATAAGTGTTCAATTGGGTTGAGATCTGGTCACTGAGCCATTTTTTTCATAGTCATCAAACTATTCAGTGACCACTCGTGCAATGGGTGGGGGCATTGCCATGGTAGCCAAAATAATGGCCTGCCAAGCAATTTTTATACATGAACCTAATCGTGATGGGATGTTAACTGCTTAATTAACTCAGGATCCACACCTGTGTGGAAGCATCTGCTTTCAATATACTTTGTATCCCTCATTTACTCAAGTGTTTTCATTATTTTGAGATTTACCTGTAGCTATAGCCATCAGTCTTGAGTGTTTTCATGTCCATCATTCACTCACTGTTTAGTTTGTCAAGGTCCTGACTTTAGCGTTAGCTATCCTGCTACAGAGCTGTTTGGTGCTGGGAAGCGTATGAATCACTTGAACGTGACTTATGTTTTGGAGCAATAAAAATGTCTCAACAGGCAAAGCTACAGGCAATGGAGGCTATCTAGTTTTTTACAACATTGCGAACATGTAGGGATGCAGAAAATAAAGTAGAGTTACTAAGTCTCCAACTTTGACCTTCCGTTACAAAACTGTCCTTTGGTGTGGCTTGAGGCCTTTACATTATGAGTTGTGTTCCTCCACTGTAGTCACCTTTCCTTATTTCTATTGGGAATTGTGTTTCTGCTTGCCGATAGAAAGGCTACAAACCTATAAGGAGACCAACCTATGTGTTGAATACATGGAATTGGATTTTGATGATACCGATGAATGCACACAATGTGCTTATTTTCTGTTTTCTTTTTGATCAGTAATAATAGTTGATGTGTATGCATAAAAGGAGAGTAAATTCCCATAATTCGGCACCTTGTTGTATTTGTAGTTCTATTTCCAATTTGAAAAACAAATGAAGGCTTGTGGTTTTATAGCAGGGAAGTTGCACAGATTTAGTCAGTGACCGTTTCAATGTGCTTTTACATCTATTCCTGTAATATCCTGTACATGCTATGATAGCCTTCATTATGGCAATTTAACATACTAATCATTGTGCCTCTCTTGGCCTACACTGATATGAAGCCTACACGTGAAGGGCGTACTGATTGGCCTCCAGCCCAAGCTATGGGTGAATTTTCATTTTATCAGAGAGGGCAATATAAGAGTCCAGTTTGAGAGTGAGTCACTTAATCAGTGGAATTATTATGAGTTGACTAATGCTAATTCCACTGGGTTGTACAGATATAGGCACCCTTTGTCTTGTTTCAGTGTGAAACATGAGTCATGGGTGTATGGCAGCCTATAAATGTAGTAGGCCATCTGCTTCACACTTCATTGCATGGCGCAAAAAAAGGCCTATGCAACATTTAAAGTTGCTCATCCTTATACTCATCCCTGAATCCTGTTTTAGGTATTTGTCAATTTAGTTGGCATTTTCCATCCCTTTTCTCCATTTTCCACCCCTTTCGCTAGGTTTGGCAACTAACTGTCTACCTTCAATTTGCTTGCTCTGAGGTGGGAGTGGCAGCAATATTTGAGGTGTGTCCTTAAACTAATGCAAAAGTGGCAATTTCATTCAACGCAAAGGGGGGGATTTAAGACTTAGCGATAACGTTGTTGGTTATGGCATGGATTTTGACAGAGGAACCGTAGCCTATCCAGCTGTGACACACAGTGCCCATATGCTAAAGGAAAACCAGTCCCGTCACGATGTCTTGCTCCCAGACAAACTAAACAAATTCTTTGCTCACTTTGAGGGCAATACAGTGCCACTGACACGGCCCGCTACCAAAACCTGCGGGCTTTCCTTCAGTGCAGCCAATGTTAGTAAAACATTTAAACGTGTTAACCCTCGCAAGGCTGCCGGCCCAAACGGCATCCCCAGCAGCATCCTACAGAGCATGCGCAGACCAGCTGGCTGGTGTGTTTATGGACATATTCAATCAATCCTTATCCTAGTCTGCTGTGCCCACATGCTTCAAGAGGGCCATCATTGTTCCTGTTCCCAAGAAAGCTAAGGTAACTGAGCTAAATGACTATTGGCCCGTAGCACTCACTTCCGTCATCATGAAGTGCTTTGAGAGACTAGTCAAGAAACATATCACCTCCACCCTAGACCCACTCCAATTTGCTTACCGCCCCAATAGGTCCACATACGACCCAATCACACTGCACACTGCCCTAACCCATCTGGACAAGAGGGATACCTATGTAAGAATGCTGTTTATCGACTACAGCTCAGCATTTAACACCATAGTACCCTCCAAACTCGTCATTAAGCTCGAGACCCTGGGTCTCGACCCCGCCCTGTGCAACTGGGTCCTAGATTTCCTGACTGACTCACCCAGGTGGTGAGGGTAGGAAACAACATCTCCACCCCACTGATCCTCTACACTGGGGCCCCACAAGGGTGCATTCTCAGCCCCCTCCTGTACTCCCTGTTCACCCATGACTGCGTGGCCATGCACGCCTCCAACTCAATCATCAAGTTTGCAGATGACACTACAGTGGTAGGCTTGATTACCAACAACGACGAGACGGCCTACAGGGAGGAGGTGAGGGCCCTCGGAATGTGGTGTCAGGAAAATAACCTCACACTCAATGTCAACAAAACGAAGGAGATCAGGAAAGAGCAGAGGGATCAGCCCCCTATCCACATCGACGGGACAGTAGTGGAGAAGGTGGAAAATTAAGTTCCTCGGCGTACACATCACGGACAAACTGAAATGGTCCATCCCTCATCCATATAATTTATGTACATATTCTTATTCATTCCTTTACACTTGTGTGTATAAGGTAGTTGTTGTGAAATTGTTACATTACTTTGTAGATATTACTGCACTGTCGGAACTAGAAGCACAGGCATTTCGCTACACTCGCATTAACATCTGCTAACCTTGTGTATGTGACAAATAAAATTTGATTTGATTTGAACAAGAGAGATGTGCCTTTTGTGCCCATGATCCTCATATTTAGAAACATAAAACATTTGTTTTTCCCATTTATTTTCATTTGATTAAAAACCAAGCATAGCCTCCCCTCAATAAAGGCTTTTTTAAATTGTTTCCCAATGTATTCGCCAAGTAGCCAAGACTACCAAAAAAGGGTTTGGCTCGTTAAACCGATTGGATATAAATATTAATCACCAAAGCTTTATTAAAAGATAAAGTTTGGGAGCAGCCAAACAGTGAGCGGACATCCCCTTTTTATCTATGTATTGTACACTGAAGGAAAATATAAACGCAACATGCATCAATTTCACAGATTTTATTGAATTACAGTTCATATAAGGAAATCAGTCTATTGACATAAACTCCTAATCTATGGATTTCACATGACTGGGAATACAGATGTTGGTCACAGATACCTTAAAAAAAGTAGGGGTGTGGATCAGAAAACCAGTCAGTCTCTGATGTGACCACCATTTGCCTCATGCAGCACAACACATCTCCTTCTCAAAGAGTTGATCAGGCTGCTGATTGTGACCTGTGGATCTCCTCTTCAATTACTGTGCCGAAGTTGCTGGAGATTGGCGGGAACTGGAACACGCTGTCGTACACATCGATCCAGAGCTTCTCAAACATGCTCAATGGGTGACATGTTTGGTGAGTATGCAGGCCAGGGAGAACTGGGACATTTTCAGCTTCCAGGAATTGTGTACAGATCTTTGCAACATTGGACTGTGCATTATCTTGCTGAAACATGATGGCAGATGAATGACATGACAATGGGCCTCAGGATCTCGTCACGGGATCTCTGTGCATTCAAATTGCCATCAATAAAAAGCAGTTGAAACCAGGATTCATCCATGAAGAGCACACTTCTCCAGCATGCCAGTGGCCATCGAAGGTTAGTATTTGCTCACTTAAGTCGGTTATAACACTGAACTGCAGTCAGGTCAAGACCCTGTTGAGGATGGCGACCACGCAGATGAGATTCCCTGAGACAGTTTCTGACAGTTTGTGCAGAAATTCTTTGGTTATGCAAACCCTCAGTGTTATCAGCTGTCCGGGTGGCTGGTCTCGGATGATCCCGCAGGTGAAAAACCCGGATGTGGAGTTCCTAGACTGGCATAGTTACACATGGTCTGTGGATGTGAGGCCGGTTGGACAAACTGCTAAATTCTCTAAAACGACGTTGGAGGCGGCTTATGGTAGAGAAATGTACGTTAAGTTATCTGTCAACAGCTCTGGTAGACATTTCTAAAGTCAGCATGCAGATTGCATGCTCCCTCAAAACTTGAGACATCTGTGGCATTATGTTGTGTGACAAAACTGCACATTTTAAAGTGGCTTTTTATTGTCCCCAACACCAGGTGCATCTGTGTAATGATCATGCTGTTTAATCAGCTTCTTGATATGCCATACCTGTCGGGTGGATGGATTATCTTGGCAAAGGAGAAAAGCTTGCTAACAGGAATGTAAACAAAGTTGTGCAAAGAATTTCAGAGGAATACTTCTGGGATCTTTTAATTCAGCTCATGAAACATGGGACCAACCAACATGTTGCGTTTATCCATGATTTTTGTTCAGTGTACATTAATTTTGCCAACTGTAGTTATTATTTTGGATGTGCATAAAACCCCCTCTGTCGGCCCATTTGCCCATCATGGAACAACAGATGAGTTGATGGCAGTGACCCTCATATTTATATATATTTTTTTCCTGTAACAATTGCTTGTTTTCCTTTTTATTAGATTAAAAACCAAGCCCTTAGTAGGCTACCCCTACCCTACTATAACGGAAGCTGGTTCCACAGCAATGCGTCGGGTGTCTTTCATATCCTGGCCATGCATTAGCCAAGTAGTATATCCAAAAAAGACTTCTAAAAAGTATTCTCGTCAGGCTTTTTTATTATTCTCAATTCCCATATGCCTACATGCATACTCCATTTCGCTTGTATCCATCCATTTCCAAAGGGCGCCTCTTATCCAGTTACCAAAGACCCAGTCTTCCAGACTTATTCAAATTATTCAGTCCTATAATGCCATATCAACAGTGGATAGGCTTAGGCTACATATCATTTTAAAAGGAGCTTAATTGGCACAATGTTGACTGCTAGCCTTACACACAAACTGGATATATTTGACTTTTGCTATTATTCGTTACTGTAGCCTATGCTATTTAATGAATAATCAGACTAATAAATGGACACCCCCGGACCTATAGAGCTACTACCAGCAGTAAGATTTACCATTATATTATGTTTAGCCTTTCTAACACACTGGCCCAATATTTTCCCTTGAGGCCTCTACAGTGGTAGGTCTGATTATCAACAATGACGAGACAGCCTACTGCATGGGTGTCAAACCCATTCCATGGAGGGCCTAGTGTCTGCAGGTTTTTTTTTCAATTAAAAAACCAGGTGAGGGGAGTTATTTACTAATTAGTGACCTTAATTAATCAATCAAGGGAGGAGTGAAAACCTGCAGACACTCGGCATGCCGTGAAGGGAGTTTTATGCATGTGGCCTACAGGGAGGAGGTGAGTTCTTGGTGGAGTGGTACCAGGAAAATAACCTCTCCCTCAAAGTCAACAAAATGAAGGAGCTGATCGTGGACTACAGACAGCAGAGAGAGCACACCGCCATCCACATCGACGGGGTCACTTTGGAAAGGGTCAAAAGGTAATCAGCATGCACTTCACTGACGATCTGAAATGATCCCTTCACACAGACAGTGTGCTGAAGAAGGCATAACAAAGCCTCTTCAACCACAGGAGGCTAAAGGAATTATTCTTGGCCCCTAAGACACTCGCAAACTTCTACAGATGCACCATTGAGAGAATCTTGTTGGCTGTATCACCACCTGGTACGGTAATTGCACTGTCCGCATCCACAAGATTCTCTAGAGGGTAGTGCAGTCAGCCCAACTCATAATCGGGGCACACACCAGCCAATAACTAAGCCACGGCCTGTTCACCCCGCTGACGACGGTGGAGAGTCCAGACCAGGTTTCCACTGTGCGCATTCCCTCTGAATATGCCGATTTGGCTATCGCCTTCTGTAAAAAGAGTGTGACCCAATTACCACCTCATCGACGAGGGGATTGCGCGATAAACCTCCTGGAAAACGCTGCACTTCCCAGGAGTCACGTGTACCCGTTGTCCCAGGAGGAGACAGTGGCGATGGAGACATACGTCACTGAATTTCTGGGACAGGGGTACATTCGGCGCTCCACGTCACCCGTCTCCTCGAGCTTCTAATTTGTGAAGAAAAAGGAGGGAGGTCTGCGTCCGTTTAATGATTATAGAGGTCTAAATTCCATCACAGAGGAGTAATTTTTTTTTTTTTAGTTACCCACTACCTCTCATCGCCACGGCGGTGGAATCATTTCACGGGGCACGTTTCTTTACAAAACTGGACCTTAGAAGTGCGTATAATTTGGTGCGTATCCGGGAGGGAGATGAGTAGAAGACCGCGTTTAGTACCACATCTGGCCATTATGAGTACCTCGTCATGCCGTATGGGTTGAAGAATGCCGTTTCCTTCGCATTTCCACCTCTGGGGTGGTGATGGAGTATGACTGCGTTACCGCCGTGCGTAATTGGCCGACTCCGACCACGGTAAAGGAGGTGCAGTGGTTTTTAGGGTTTGCCAATTACTACCGTTTCTCCGGGGTTTTGGTCAGGTGGCTGCTCCCATTACCTCACTGCTGAAGGGGGGGGCAGCGTGCTTGCACTGGTCAGCAGAGGCGGGCAGAGCTTTCAGTCGTCTGAAGGAGCTGTTCACTGACGATCCCGTGCTGGCTCATCCGGACCGCTCTTTGGCGTTTATAGTGGAGGTGGACGCGTCCGAGGCTGGGGTGGGAGCCATGCTATCACAGCGCTCGGGCGCGCCACCAAAGCTCCGCCCCTGCGCTTTCTTCCTGAGGAAGCTTGGTCCGGCGGAGCGGAACTATGACGTGGGGAACCGGGAGTTGTTAGCTGTAGTCAAGGCTCTGAAGGTGTGGAGACATTGGCTTGAGGGGGCCAAGCACCCTTTCCTCATCTGGACTGACCTTCGTAATCTCGAGTACATCTGGGCAGCGAGGAGATTGAATCCAGGTGGGCCATGTTCTTTACCCAATTTCGTTTTACGATTTCCTATCGGCAAGGCTCCCTTAATATGAAGGCCGGCGCGCTGTCCCGCCTATATAACACAGAGGAGCGGCCCATCGATCCGACTCCCATCCTCCCAGCTTCATGTCTGGTAGCACCGGTGGTATGGGAGGTGGACGCGGAGATCGAGTGGGCATTACGGTTGAAACCTGCACCCCCTCAGTGTCCAGCAGGTGTTCAGTATGTGCCACTTGGTGTCCGTGATCGGTTGATTCGATGGGCCCATACACTACCCTCTTCGGGTCATCCTGGGATCGAGAGGACAGTGCAGAGTCTTAGGGGGAGGTACTGGTGGCCCACTTTGGTTAAGGATGTGAGGTTTTATGTCTCCTCCTGTTTGGTGTGCGCTCAGAGCAAGGCTCCTCGACACCTGCCTAGAGGGAAGTTACAGCCCCTCCCCGTTCCACAACGTCCGTGGTCGAACTTGTCGGTGGACTTTCTCACCGACCTTCCCCCATCTCAGGGAAACACTACGATCCTGGTTGTTATGGATCGTTTTTCTAAGTCCTGTCGTCTCAACCCGTTGCCCGGTCTCCCTACGGCCCTACAGACTGCGGAGGCCCTGTTTACCCATGTCTTCCGGCACTACGGGGTGCCTGAGGACATCTTTTCTTATTGGGGTCCCCAGTTCACGTCCAGAGTTTGGAGGGCGTTCATGGAACGGCTGGGGGTCTCGGACAGCCTGACCTCGGGTTTCCAACCCAAGAGTAATGGGCAGGTGGAGAGAGTGAACCAGGATGTGGGTAGAATTCTGAGGTCGTACAGCCGGGACCGGCCTGGTGAATGGGCAAGGTACGTCCCATGAGCGGAGGTGGCTCAGAACTCCCTGCGCCACTCCTCGACTAACATGTCACCGTTCCAGTGCGTGTTGGACTACCAGCCGGTCCTGGCTCCATGGCATCATGGGGCGGCAGGGTAGCCGAGTGGTGAGGGTGTTGGACTAGCAACCGGAAGGTTGCAAGTTCAAATCCCCAAGCTGACAAGGTACAAATCTGTCGTTCTGCACCTGAACAGGCAGTTAACCCACTGTTCCTAGGCCGTCATTGAAATAAGAATTTGTTCTTAATTGACTTGCCTAGTAAAATAAAGGTAAAATAAAGGTTAAATAAATAAATCAGAGCCAGACCGAGGCTCCTGCGGTGGAGGAATGGGTGCAGCGCTCAAAGGACACCTGGACAGCCGTCCAGGAATCATTAAAACAAGCTAGTGAACGGCAGAAGAGGAGCGCTGAAACCCCAAACAGCAAGCAATGCAGATGTAGAAACACATGCCTCTATAGAAGGTATGAATCAAAGGGGGCGTTCATAAATTCACTCTGGCTATGTACTCAGGTTTCAGAGCACTCATCTGAGTGTGCCAGAGCGCAGATAGTGCTTGAGGCGTCACTACAGACTCGGGTTCGATCCCAGGCAGTGTCACAGCCAGATGTGACCGGGAGACCCGTGAGGCGGCGCACAATTGGCCCAGTGTTGTCCGTGTTAGGGGAGGTTTGGCCGATGGGATTTCCTTGTCCAATCGTGCTCTAGTGACTCCTTGTGTTGGGCTTGGCACCTCCAAGCTGGCTTGGTCGCCATCTGGACGGTGTTTCCTCAGACACATTGGTGCGGCCGGCTTCCGGGTTAAGCAAGCAGTGTGTCAGGAAGCAGTGCGGCTTAGCAGGGTCGTGTTTCATAGGATGCATGGCTCTTGACCTTTACCTCTCCTGAGCCCGTAGGGGAGTTGCAGCAATGGCACAAGACTTTAACTATCACTTGGATATCATGAAAACGGGGTAAAAGCATAACAACAACAGAAGAAGACTAACCAAACGCTGGTCTTAGTGGTAACAAGGTCATGGCATGGATTTTGACAGCAGAAGCGCAGCCTATCTAGCTGTGACGCGCAAAGGCCATATGCGCATGGAACAAGACATGTGCTTTTTGTGCCAGTAACCTTCGTATTTAGAAACATCAAAAAAGTTTTTTTCCCCATTTTGTTTAATTTGATTAAAAACCAAGCATAGTCTACCCTCCTCTAAATGAACGCTGTTTTTTTGTCCTGTCAAATGCATTCATCAAGTCGTCAAGACTATCGATAAAGGGTTTGGCTCGTGAGACCACTTTGAAAAAAATCTTAATCACCAAACCTTTAAAATATATAATTAATAAAAAAGTCAAAAATATAATTTTCGGGAGCAGCAAAACAGTGAGCAGGCATCCCCTTTTTTATGTGTATAAAACATCATCCATGTAGGCTACATGTCCATATGTCCATCATGGAATCGAAAGATGAGATGATGCCGGTGACCCTCGTATTTAGAAGCATTTAAGTTATTTCCTGTAACAGTTATGTTTTCCATTAAATTTGATTAAGGATCAAGCTCTCAGTAGGCTAAGCTTACCCTACAATAACGAAAACTGGTTCAACAGCAATGCGTCAGTAGTCTTTCTTCTCCTGACCATGCATTAGCCGAGTAGCCTATCCATTAAAGCTTTCTTGTTTCAAATATTTTTTATTAAACACACACAAGAATGGTGTATAGGTATACAAGACAGGTATACAATTATTATCTAAACATAAAAGAGCATTTAGGAACAACAAGACCCAGAGCCTTGGTGCAAAACAAATAGTACAAGACACGACATACAAAACAAGGACACGTAGAAAGAAAGAGGGAAGATGTCCCCCCTATTCCCCCCCCCCAAACTGCTCGGGTGGCAGGGCCAGCACATGCTGCCCAAAGGTAGATTAAGATATTACAATTGAGAGTGCGTTAATAAGTACAAATTCACAGCGCCGACTCGTCCAAGTCAGAGAAGAAAGGCTGCCAGATTTGATCAAATGTTGATAATTTATTGTTCAGAATATATCTAATTCTTTCTAAGTGTAGAGTGTTTGCCAATTCACTGAGCCATAATTTGGTAGAGGGCGCTTCCCTCCTTTTCCAAAACAACAAGATGAGTTTTTTTGCCGAAATGAGACCGTACGAGATTAGTTGTTTTTGGGGGTTGGTTAATCCGTTTAGGGACTCAGATGCTCCCAGGATTATCAGAAGTGGGTCTGAATCTATTGAAGTCTCCAAAACTTCAGAGAGGATCCCAAAAATTCCACACCAATAACCATGCAAGCTAGAGCATAGGGCAGAGCAGTGGAGTAGTGTACCCTTCGCAGCCTGACATTTATCACATGTAGGGGATGTATCAGGAAATATCCTATGCAGTTTAGTTTTGGAATAGTGTAATCTGTGTAATACCTTGAATTGTATGAGACGACGTCTGTAATTAATGGAGCATGTGTGGATATACTCCAAGCTCTCTTCCCAGTCTGCCACAGAAATGTCAGTCCCTAGTTCTTCCTCCCATTTTGCCTTGATGGCATCTGTAGAACGGGTGCTAACAGATTGAAAAGCATCATATAGACGTGATATCAGTTTATCTGAGGTGGGGCATATTTTTATGCATCCGTCAAACATGGAAGGTTTAGCATTCCCAAATGTTGGGAGGTGTTTTCTAACGTAGTCTCTAATTTGTTGGTATCTGAAAAAATTACTTTTTGGAAGATTATAAGTTTCCCTCAGCAACTCAAAGGAAGCAAAGGTCCCTTCTATGTATAAATCCCCAGCTCTCCCCATCGCTCAAAGGTGTTATCAAGGTTAGAAGGGGCAAAGGAGGGATTCCTGGCGACAGGGAGCTGTCACGCCCTGGTCTATATTTATTATGTTTATCTTCATTTATTGGGTCAGGCCAGGGTGTGACATGGGTTTATTTGTGGTGTGTTTCGTCTTGGGGTTGTGTGGGGTGTATAGCATAGTCATTGGCTGCCTGAGGCGGTTCTCAATCAGAGTCAGGTGATTATCGTTGTCTCTGATTGGGAACCATATTTAGGTAGCCATATTCATTGTGTGTTTCGTGGGTGATTGTCCTTAGTGTCCTTGTTCCTGTCTCTATGTTAGTTTTACACTAGTATAGGCTGTTTCGGTTTTTGTTACGTTCTTTATTTGTATTGATTCGTGTTTTACGTTTTTTCATTAAACATGGATCGCAATCTACACGCTGCATTTTGGTCCGACTCTCCTTCGCCTACAGAAAACCGTTACAGGAGCATGAATGACATTGGTCTAAGCTCAAAGTGGACTTTAATTTGCTTCCAGATTCGGACTGTGCTATGTATAATAGGATTGTTACAATAAAGTGACATCTCCAGATTGACAGGCGACAAAATCACAGCGCCAATAGAGAAGGGGTGACACTCATCACGCTCCATAGTAAGCCAGCTGGATGCCGGAAGTGCGTCATCCAGCAGAAACGTAACAACGAGGAGGTTAGCGGCCCAGTAATAAAATATACAATTTGGGAGAGACAATCCTCCTTCCATCTTGGATTTACAGAGGTGTTTTTTACCTATCCTGTGTGTTTTATAATCCCAGATGAAAGGATTGATAATTGAGTCCAGTTGTTTATGAAAGGATTTAGGTATGAATACTGGGATGTTCTGATATAGGTAGAGCAGTTGTGGGAGGAAGACCATTTTAATGGCATTAATTCTTCCAAGCAGAGAAATTGGGAGAGTTCTCCAAAATAGTATGTTTGCTTTGAGTTTTTGTATCAGAGAGGGGAAATTTTCTTTAAATAGTAAGGAGTATTGTTTGGTAACTACAATTCCTTGATAGATACATTTTTCTGAAGATGTTCTAGCCAGGAGGTGTTTTGCGACCGTATGGGCATTAATTCATTCTTGTTCCAATTTATTCTGTATCCCGAGAAGGTACCAAACAAATTGATCACATCAAAAATAGCTGGGATACTAGCCTGGGGTTCTGTTACATAGAGGAGGATGTCATCTGCATATAGGGAAATCTTATTTAGAGTATCTTTAGTATTATAGCCGTGTATTGCTGCATGAGATCTAATCGTCTGAGCGAGTGGTTCGATAAATAGGGCGAAGAGCATAGGTGACAGCGCACAACCCTGCCTTGTCCCCCTGTTAAGGTTAAATCGGGGCGACAATGATTGGTTAGTGAGTATTCTGGCACAGGGGTTCCTATATAAAAGATGGATCCAATTTATGAACTCATCTCCAATATTAATTTCTGTAGGACCTTGAATAGATCGGGCCACTCAACTTGGTCAAAGGCCTTTTCGGCGTCAAGAGATATGACGGCAAGGTCCACGTTGGGTAACCTCTGAGAATACATAATATTGAAGAGGCGCCTGAGATTGAAGAATGCGTCTCTGTTAGGGATAAAGCCGGTCTGATCCGAATGGACCAATTTGCCAATTAAAGTGCTAAGCCTGTTAGCCAGAGTTTTTGCAAAAATCTTTTGGTCTGTATTAAGGAGAGATATTGGTCTCTATGACCCTACCTCTTCTGGATCTTTACCCTTCTTATGTACAACTGTAATGAACGCTTCGTCCAAAGTAAAAGGGAGAGCTCCATCCTCATTGGCCTGAACCAACATTTTGTGCAGGTAGGGAGAGAGCATGTTGCTGAATGTTTTATAGAATTCACCAGGGTATCCATCTGGGCCCAGGGTCTTGCCACTCTTTAGAGATTTAATTGTTTCTCAAATTTCACCAAGAGTTTGCATAATTAAGGGGTAAGGATCCGCTTTAGTTGTATAGAGAATCTCATAAAACTGCCGGAATCTGTCATTGATGTCTTTGGGGGAAGAGAGTAATTCCCCAGATGCAGATGTAATTTTGTGAATCATTCGGTCACTCACATTTTTTCAAAGTTGTCTGGAGAGTAATTTGTGTGGTTTGTCACCAAACTCAAAATATTTTTGCTTGGCATAGAGAAAAAATGCAGCAATTTTAGCTGAGAGAATCTGATTATATTCACATTAAATCTTTCTAAATGGTAAGGCTTTTGCGTCATACTTTTGGATTATTCACAATTCACATAGGCCTACCTGCAGTGCACACTCCATTTGGCTTGTACTGTACCTATCGCCATTTCCAAAGAGAGCCTCTTGTCCTGTTACCAAACATATTCCAATTATTCAGTCATTCCTTTAACACCATCACCAAAATGCCGCTGGAGAAGAATGCAGACATTTTACGTGTCCCCAACTGATTGTATTGTTTTGTTTGTTTATTTGCGTTTTTGCAACTTATTTTTTTACTTGTCTTTTTTGACCTGAAAATAACTTATGGACATTATGACTGCGATTACTCACCATGGACTGGCATAATAATTATTTTTCCTTTAACGAGTCTGACGAGCCCGACGTGAACAATATCCTGCCTTCTCGGGAACAGGCCCAGGACTTTAAAAACTGTAATATCTTATGTTTCACGGAGTCGTGGCTGAACGACGACACTATCAACGTACAGCTGGCTACGCTGTACTGGCAGGATAGAACAGCGGCGTCTAGTAAGACACGTGGTAGCGGACTATGTATTTTTGTAAATAACAGCTGGTGCACGATATCTGAGGAAGTCTCGAGCTATTGCTCGGCTAAGATATCTCAGGATAAGCTGTAGACCACACTATTTAACTAGAGAGTTTTCGTCTGTATTATTCGTAGCTGTTTACATATCACCACAGTCAGAGGCTGGCACTAAAGACAGCATTGAATGAGCTGTATTCCGCCGTCAGCAAACAAGAAAACGCTCACCCAGATCCGGCGCTCATAGTAGCAAGGGGACTTTAATGCAAGGAAACTTTAAATCCGTTTTACCTCATTTCTATCAGCATGTATATTGGTTAGGGGCTCATAAGTAAGCATTTCACTCTAGTCTACACCTGTTGTATTCGGCGCATGTGACTAATAAAATGTGATTTGATTTGATCAACGGTAGCCCTAAGCTATATCTTTCTTATTGAGAACGTACCTCACACATACAATACAATTCACGGGAAGCTGGTATTTTTTGAGGAGAAGTGCAATATTTTTATTTGGACCTTTATTTAAGTAGGTGAGCCAGTTAAGATGAATTCTTATTTTCAATGATGGCCTAGGAACAGTCTTGTTCAGGGATAGAACAATAGATTATTTATCTTGTCAGTTTAGGGATTTGAGTTTGCAACCTTTTGGTTAGTAGTCCAATGCTCTAACCACTAGGCTACCTGCCACCCCAAGGGGAGGGGAGAGTTGGGCCATTTTTTACTTTCAGCATCACTCTGTCAAGGGAAATATGATATTCTTTCTAACACAGATATCCCATATATTCAGGATGTTGTGTATGCCAGGAAATAATCTGTTTTTCCTCACACCTGGTTTCAATTCCCTCATTATCTTGTTCTGTATTTAACCCTCTGTTCCCCCCATGTCTTTGTGTGAAATTGTTTATTGTAGTGCTTATGCACGTTCCCCTGGAGCGCACGATGGGTTATTTTGTGGCCATTTATTCTTGTTGTTCTGGATGCCGTTGGTTTTGCTTTATACATATCCGGTTATTACCAAGTTCTGCTCTTCTGGGCCTGACTTCTCTGCCGGCCATTACGCACCCCGCTACAACCACTTTTTCTGATGTGGTTACTTCCTCCAGAGACTTCCTCTACCTAAATATTTGGTCAAATTATTACATTTGTGTATGGATTACTAGAGAAAAGGACTGCTTGACTTTACCCCTTTGGTTCAGTTTACCCCACTCCCGTGGGCTTATAGTTGTTGAAGCCAATTACAACAATGTTGACTGTCAACATTCGAAATATATTGAGCAAATACTGGATGTTGTTATTTTACAAATGTTATTACTTGTTACTGTAGCAGCCTATGGTATTCAATAAGTATCACACCACAATGGACTAGGAAGAGAATTTTCCATGCCCCAAGCCGAATTGGAGTGGATGGCAATGCAAATAACCAACCATAACCCATAGAACTTGAAACAACAGCAGTGCGGTCAAAAACATTTTTTCTGTGTTTTATAGGTATATCAATGATGTCGCTCTTGCTGCGGGTGATTCTTTGATCCACCTCCATGCAGACAACACCATTCTGTATACATCTGGCCCTTCTGTGTGGACACTGTGTTAACAAATCTCCAAACGAGCTTCATTGCCATACAACACTCCTTCCGTGGTCTCCAACTGCTCTTAAATGCTAGTAAAACTAAATGCATGCTCTTCAACCGATCGCTGCCGATTGCAAACAGTTCTATTTTTGTTTCATCAGACCAGAGGACATTTCTCCAAAGATATGATATTTTTCCCCATATGCAATTGCAAACCACAGTCTGGCTTTTTTTATGGCAGTTTTGGAGCAGTGGCTTCTTCCTTGCTGAGTGGCCTTTCATGTCGATGTTATGGATACAGGTATCCTGTGTGTGTGTATCCTGTATTCTTTTCTCTCCTCACAGATGAAAATCATCACTCCCCAATCAGTCACCAATCAATCATCAATCAGAAGACACACCTCCTCCTGTTTCCTACCCAATCACAGTTCCTTTCCCTTGGTTTAAAAACCCTGTCAGTTGTTTGCTCTAGAGCTTAATCTCTCTGTAAATGCCATGTCTGTAGATCTCGCTGACCAGGTTGATAAAGACGGCTGCACAGTACTGTCTGTTATCGATGGCGGTTATGATATTGTTTAGGACCTGAGCATGGCTGAGGTGCACCCGTGACCAGCTTGGATACTGGATTGCATAGCGGCGACGGTATGGTGGGATTTGAAATGGTTGGTGATCTGTTTGTTCTCTTGGCGTTCGAAGTCTTTAGAAAGGCAAGGCAGGATGGATTTAGGTCTGTAACAGTTTGGGTCTAGAGTGTCTCCCCCTTTGAAGAGGGTGGATGACTGCGGCCACATTCCAATCTTTAGGAATCTCAGACAATACGAAAGAGGTTGAACAGACTAGTAATAGGGGTTGCAACAATGGCGGTGGATAATTTTAGGAAGAGAGGGTCCAGATTGTCTAGCCCAGCTGATTTGTAGGGACCCAGAATTTGAAGGGAGGGGTTTGCTTGTGCCAGTTGCTGGGGGGGAGCAAAACTGTTGGCTGGGGTTGGGGTAGCCAGGTGGAAAGCATGGCCAGCCTTAGAGAAATGCTTATTGAAATTATTGTGGATTTGTCAGTGGTGACTGTGTTTCCTAGCCTCAGTGCAGTGGGCAGCTGGGAGGAGGTGCTCTTATTCTCCATGGACTTTACAGTGTCCCAAAACTCTTTGGAATTTGTGCTGCAGGGTGCAAATTTCTGTTTGAAAAAGCTAGCCTTTGCTTTCCTAACTGACTGTCATGAACAAATGGTGAGTAAATAAACAACTGTAAAATGACAGTGAAAATAAGAGTAGCGAGTCTATATACAGGTTGTACCGGTACAGAGACAATGTGCGGGGGCACCAGTTAGTCGGGCTATTTGAGGTAATATGTACATGTAGGTATAGTTAATGTAACTATGCATAGATGATAAACAGGCTAGTAGCAACATAAAAGAGGGGGTTGGGGGGTGGCAGGGGCGGTGGTTAGTCAGGCTAATTGAGGTAATATGTACATGAATGACGGGGGTGGTCGGGACACAATGCAAAAATTCCGGTTAGCCATTTGATTACCTCTTCAGGAGTCGTATAGCTTGGGGATAAAGCTGTTGAGAAGCCTTTTGGTCCTAGACTTGGTGCTCCGGTACTGCTTTCCATGAGGTAGCAGAGAGAACAGTCTGACTGGGGTGGCTGGGATCTTTGGCAATTTAAGGCCTTTCTCTGACACCGCCTGGTGTAGAGGTCCTGGATGGCAGGCAGCTTAGCCCCAGTGACGTACTGGGCCGTAAACCCTACCCTCTGTAGTGCCTTTCGGTCGGAGGCCGAGCTAATGTCGTACACCAGGCAGTGATACAGCCAGTCAAGATGCTCTCGATGTTGCAGCTGTAGAACCTTTTGAGGATCTAAGGACCCATGCCAAATATTTTCAGTCTCCTGAAGGGGAATAGGTTTCGTCTGCAAATTTAGTGATGGTGTTGAAGTCGTGCATGGCCATGCAGTCGTGGGTGAACAGGGGAGTACAGGAGGGTACTGAGCACGCACCCCTGAGGGGCTCCAGTGTTGAGGATCAGCGTGGCAGATGTGTTGCTACCTACCCTCACCACCTGGGGGTGGCCCATCAGGAAGTCCAGGATCCAGTTGCAGAGGGTTGTGTTTAGTCCCAGGATCCTTAGCTTAGTGATGAGCTTTGCGGAACGCTGAGCTGTAGTCAATGAATAGCATTCTCACGTAGGTGTTCCTTTTTTTCTAGGTCGGAAAGGGCAGTGTAGAGTGCAATAGATTGCACTCTGTTGATCTGTTTAAGCGGTATATAAATTGGAGTGGGTCTAGGGTTTCTGGGATAATGGTGTTAATGTGAGCCATTACCAGCCTTTCAAAGCACTTCATGGCTACGGATGTGAGTGCTACGGGTCTGTAGTCATTTAGGCAGGTTAGCTTGGGCACAGGGACTATGGTGGTGTGCTTGAAACATGTTGAAGACACCTGCCAGTTGGTTAGCACACGTCCGGAGCACACGTCCTGGTAATCCGTCAGGCCCAGCGGCCTTGTGAATATTGACCTGTTTATAGGTCTTATTCATGTCAGCTACGGAGAACGTGATCACACAGTCACCAGGAACAGCTGATGCTCTCATGCATGCCTCAGTGTAGCTTGCCTTGAGACGAACATATAAGTGATTTAGCTTGTCTGGTAGGCTCGTGTCACTGGGCACCTCGCGGCTGTGCTTCCCTTTGTAGTCTGTAATGGTTTGCAGGCCCTGCCACATCCGACGAGCGTCGGAGCCGGTGTATTATGCTTCATTCTTAGTCCTGTATTGGCGCTTTGCCTGTTTGATGGTTCGTCAGAGGGCATAACAAGATTTTTTTATAAGCTTTCAGGTTAGAATCCCACACCTTGAAAGCAGCAGCTCTAGCCTTTAGCTCAGTGCGAATGTTGCCTGTAATCCATGGCTTCTGGTTGGGAATGTATGTACGACATCCTTGATGCCCTTATTGATAATCCGAGTGACTGTTTTGTACTCCTCAATGCCATCAGGGGAATCCCGGAACATATTCCAGTCTGTACTAGCAAAACAGTCCTGTAGCTTAGCATCTGCATCATCTGACCACTTTTTTATAGACCATGTCACTGGTGTTTCCTGCTTTTAATTTCTGCTTGCAAGCAGGAATCAGGAGGATAGAATTATGTTCAGTTTTGCCAAATGGAGGGCGAGGGAGAGCTTTGTACGTGTCTTTATGTGGGGAGTAAAGGTGATCTAGAAATGTTTTCCCTCTTGTTGCGCATTTAACATGCTGATAGAAATTAGGCATAACTGATTTAAGTTTCCCTGCATTAAAGTCCCTGGCCACTGTGAGCGCTGCCTCTGGGTGAGTGGTTTCCTATTTGCTTATTTCCTTATACAGCTGACTGAGTGCGGTCTTAGTACCTGCATCTATCTGTGGTGGTAAATTAACAGTCACAAAATAATATATAAACTCTTTTGGCAAATAGTGTTGTCTACTTCAGGCGAGCAAAATCTAGAGACTTCCTTAGATTTCGTGCACCAGCTGTTTACAAATATACACAGACCGCCCCCCCTTCGTCTTGCTGTTTTATCTCGCTGGTGCAGCGTATATCCTGCCAGGTGAATGTTATCCATGTCATCATTCAGCCACGATTCGGTGAAACATAAGATATTACAGTTTTTGATGTCCCATTGGTAGGATATTTGTAATCGTACCTTGTCTAATTTATTGTCCAATGATTGTACGTTGGCAAGTAATATTGATGGTAAGGAAAGATTTCCCACTCGTCATCGGCAGATCCTTACAAGGCACCCCACCCTGTGTCCTCTATACCTGCGTCTCTTTCTCTTGCCAATGATGGGGATTTTGGCCTTGTCGGGTGTCTGAAGTACATCCTGTGCGTCCTGCTTGTTGAAGAGAAAATGTTCTGTTCTGCTGTTCTGATATTTTTGCCGTAAGATACGGTGACAGAAACATTATGTACAAAATAAGTAAAAAAATAACACAAGGCCTTACGGGTGGCGCAGTGGTCTAGGGCACTGTATCGCAGCGCTAGCTGTGCCACCAGAGACCCTGGGTTTGCGCCCAGGTTCTGTCGCAGCCGGCCGTGACCAGGAGGTCTGTGGGGCAACACACAATTGGCATAGCGGTGTCCGGGTTAGGGAGGGTGATGGGTGAGAATTGTCTGTTAATTGAATGATTAGAATATTCTGCCCTGAAACATATAATTGTGTGGAATTGATTAGAATGTATAAAATCATAATCAATAAATGTGTAGTCAGTCAGTATTAGGGTAAAACAATATGTCTTCATGTTATTTTAAACACAGACTGTCTGAGCTTGGTGCCAACCTGACTAGAGCTTTGGGAGAGAACGGGGAGTACGTCTCAAGGACAAGGTCACTATCTCTGTCGGCTGGGTAGTAAGACAGACAGTGTATGTGTGGGCGTGAGAAGTCAGTATAAAATTAATTGATTTGTATTCTTGACTTTAGAACGTTCCTGTGAATAAACATTTAACTGTGGTAGACTGGGCCTCTGTCTGTTTTCATTTCTATCAGTATCTTACAAATCCTGATATAGCAGACTGAGAAATCACAATTGAATTGGTTAATGAACACGAGAACATAATTATCCTATCAGAGGGCTTGGCCGGTAGGGATATCTTTGTCTCATTGCACACTAGCAACTCCTGTGGCGGGCCGGGCGCAGTGCACGCTAACCAGGTCGCCAGGTGTACAGTGTTTCCTCTGACACATTGGTGCAGCTGGCTTCCGGGTTGGATGTGTGCTGTGTTAAGAAGCAGTGCGGCTTTGTTGGGTTGTGTTTCGGAGGATGCATGGCTTTCGACGTTCGTCTCTCACGAGCCCGTACGGGAGTTGTAGCGATGAGACAATTGGATACCACGAAATTGGGGAGCAAAGGGGGTAAAATAATAATAATGCGAAAAAACCCACATAATAGCACAATTGGTTAGGCGCCCGTAAAACAGCTGCCATTTCTTCCGGTGCCATTTGTTTGCACACTCTTGTCATTCGCTCAACCAGCTTCATGTGGTAGTCACCTAGAATGAATTTCAATTAACAGATGTGCCAAGGTCATTTGTGGAATTTCTTTCCTTCATGCATTTGAGCCAATCAGTTGTGTTGTCACAAGGTCGGGTTGGTATACAGAAGATAGTCCTATTTGGTAAAAGACCAAGTCTTGTGGCAAGAACAGCTCAAATAAGCTAAGTCAGTCAATCTGCACAAGCATTTCGCTACACTTGCATTAACATCTGCTAACCATTTGTATGTGAACAATAAAATTAGATTTCATCTGGAACTATGAAGGTCGCTTCGAATGCAGTCGCAAAAACCATCAAGTGCTAAGATGAAACTAGCTCTCATGAGGACCGTCACTAGAAAGGAAGACCCAGAGTTCATTAAAGTTAACTGCAACTCAGATTGCTGCCCAAATAAATGCTTCACAGAGTTCAAGTAACAGACACCTCCCAACATCAACTGTTCAGAGGAGACTGCGTGAATCAGGCCTTCGTGGTCGAATTGCTGCAAAGAAATCACTACTAAAGGACACCAATAAGTAGAGACCTGCTTGGGCCAAGAAACACGAGCAATGTCCATTAGACCGGTGGAAATCTGTCCTTTGGTCTGACGAGTCCACATTTGATATTTTGATATATTTGTCTTTGTGAGATGCAGAGTAGGTGAACGGATGATCTCCGCATGTGTGGTTCCCACCGTGAAGCATGGAGGAGGTGTGATGGTGTGGGGGTGTTTGCTGGTGACACTGTCAGTGATTTATTTGGAATTCAAGGCACACTTAACCAGCATGGCTACCACAGCATTCTGCAGCAATATGCCATCCCATCTGGTTTGCGCTTAGTGGGACTATAATGACCCAACACACCTCCAGCTGTTTGACCAAGAAGGAGAGTGATGGAGTGCTGCATCAGATTACCTGGCCTCCACAACCACCCGATATCAACCTAATTTGAGATGGTTTGGGATGAGTTGGACCACAGAGTGAAGGAAAAGCACATTGATCTCGACAAACCATTTCTGTATGGACCTCACTTTGTGCATGGGGGCATTGTCATGCTGAAACAGGAAAGAGCCTTCCTCAAACTGTTGCCACAAAGTTGGAAGCACAGAATCGTCTAGAATGTGATTTCCCTTCACTGGAACTAAGCCCCAGACCATTGTTCCTCCTCCACCAAACCTTACAGTTGGCACTATGCATTTGGGCATGTAGTGTTCTCCTGGCATCCGCCAAACCCAGATTTGTCACTCCAGAGAATGCATTTCCACTGCTTCCAAAGAAGCAGTTTGGATGGTGATCTTAGGCTTGTATGCGGCTTCTATGCCATGGATTCTCATTTCATGAAGCTCCCAATAATAGTTATTGTGCTGACGTTGCTTCCAGAAGCAGTTTGGAACTCGGTAGTGAGTTGCAACAGACGATTGTTACAAGCATCAGCACTTGGCTGTCCCGTTCTGTGATCTTGTTGGAAAGGTGGTATCCTATGACAGTGCTACGTTGAAAGTCACTGAGCTCTTCAGTAAGGCCGTTCTACTGCCAATGTTTGTCTATAGAGATTGAATGGCTGTGTGGTCGATTTCATAAACCTGTCATCAACAAGTGTGGCTGAAATAGCTGAATCCACTAATTTGAAGGGGTGTCCACATACTTTTTAAATATACAGTAGTGTATCTATCAGGCTCTGCGACCTCCGTCTCCTTGGGGGATGCACAACCCAAATGGGCACCTCCCGAAAACATTTAAGATTCACAGAAGCCAGCCTACATTCTATTTTGACATAGAAGTTGACATTTTGTTGGAAATCAAATGGTAACAATTATTATAGATCTCCTACTCTACTATCATTCCAAAGCCTAATTCTGAGGCCTAAAACATTTGAGAGATTTTAACTTAAAATGGGAGTTTAAACATACAGTTGAGAACACATTTATTTTGTTAAAGTGTGCAATAAAATGATAACACTTGTACTGGAAAAACATTGCTATGCCACCTCCATGAATATATTGGAAGTTTACACAAACTCTTGTGAAATCTTCTACTCTCCATAGTTTTTTGATAGGTTACTTACTTACTCACTTCACAGTTATTACTTAATTACTTCAGTGTTATTAGACAGGACCACATTAATTGCTGCAGTTAGGGAACCATTGCAATGCTGTTACAATGTCAAGATGTATGAGCTCCTTGAACTTCTACTGCATCTTCTGTCTCTTATCTTAGCCTATAAATAAATAAATAAATACTGCTTTATCATTAATGCAATTCCATTTCCTAACTTTATTTTTTATAATAATAATGGGAAGCTGTTTGGTTCACTCTATAAGGGTACAGGATTAATCATTTTGTTTTGTGATACGACCCCAAAAACTTTAACATGAAAATCAAATAAAAAAACATGGCGTTGCTATGGAAACTGTGAATATATGCTGTATGTGACTGAACTGTATTGCAGGCATGGTGTCCTCCAAACCATATTGATACCATTCCTTATCATCGCCCTTTCTACTGAAATAAATGTTGTTATTCCTCTGTCTGATTCTGTCATCAAGGCACTTGATGTTTCCTGATGCTCAAGCCATTGAGCTCACTGAATGAGAGTGATGAAGGTCTTCTCACATTCCTAGAAACAAAATGAAACCTAATTGGCATTACTCTATTACACTATCGTCAGAGACCGAAATATCTATACATTTCACTTATTAGGAATGTTTGTATTTTAGTTTCTAAATCATGTTCTCTTCTTCCCATCTTCAAAAGACACAAATATATACTTTAGTTTTTACAGCTTTTTTTATATATCACACTTTACATATACATTTGACACACATGGTACTTGTATATACAGCATAAAATACATTCCTGATCAGGAGCTCTTTAATCCCACCCCTCAGCCGCTCTCACCCCATCCCACCTATCACCATAGACCACCCTCTCATCCCATCCTACTCTCTCCATAGACCACCCTCTCACCCCATCCCAACTATCACCATAGACCACCCTTGTTTGATTTCCATGTGACTTATTTTTCAATTGTGCTGTGTTTTTTTTTACATGAATTTGAAACCTTTCTAATCGTATAGTATCCACAGATACTAATTGATTGGCTATGGCTTGCCAAATTGCCTAACACTGGTATTTGTAAGGTTCATTTAAAGTGAATATTGTGATTGTTAACCATTCCTGAACCTGTAACCAGAAACAAGCTACTACATAGGGGCATGTAGTGATTCTGTCTCTTCGCAGAAAAATCTACAGAGCTGAGATTGTTGTATGCCCCACATATTGTGTTGGTGGCAAGACATTTGGAAAATAATTTAAATACAAAAATTGATTCACTATCAGCTGTCAACAAGTTTGTCCTCAAATGAATCTGGTATGTTTTTCTATTTATGCCACTTGTTACGGATATAGTTATCCTGTGTGTATCCTGTGTGTTTCTTTTCTCTCCTTCTCCCCTCACAGGTGAAAATCATCACTCCCCAATCAGTCAACAATCAATCAGAAGACACACCTCCTATCACAGTTCCTTCTCCATGGTTTAAAAACCCCATCATTTGTTTGTTCTAGAGCTCAATCTCTCTGTAAATGCCATGTCTGTAGGTCTCTGTGTTTCACTCTCGCTTTGTGTCTTAACCTCTCTTTTGTTTAAACACCTCATAGCACTTTGTCATCACCTGTGAGTATTGTTTTTGGTTATGGTGTCTGTTTGTTGCTGGTGGGAAAAGGGGGAAACCAAGACAAGTCGCCCATGGGCATACACTACACGTAGGTGAACTTTGTTAAATACACTAGTTAGAACTGGGCGAACCACCCACTGTATTTTTGGTTAGTTAGTTAGCTGTTGTTAAAGTAGGCTAGTCTAGCTTAGGGGTGTTTTTGAATACTTATTGTTTCTTTCCTTGGGTCCAGCTCAGCCCCTTTTCCTGCTCCCCCCATTACTGTGTGTTTATAAATAAACCTGGAGTTTGACGGTAGATTTCTGTTGTCGTGGTTATTTCGTTCACACTTTTACTTTGTCACAATAATAATTTGCATGAGTTATGTTACGGGTCTCATTACCATCCCCCCCAAGACTGTCGGGCCAAAAGGGATTCGTAACATAAGTGGGGGCTCATCCGGGATATGTCATAACTGACACCCATGCCGCTCATGTAGATTGTTGTAGTGGTATAGTTCAGTGTTGAGCTGGCACAGGATTATCCACGTGTTCCCCGCTTGTGCTGTCACTCGTGCTCAGGCACGACAAGAGGGTGATGAGAGATTTGTCGAACACTGTTCTGTTCAGAGGTTGATCAAGAGGATGGATTGTGTGAAACCTCTGAGAAGCTGATCACCTCTGACAAACAGCCCAGGAAAGAATCAAAGAACATTGAACTTATTGCTGATGCAATACAGTTACCAGTCACTCGTGAGCAGCTGATTGCTAACCAAAAGGTTGACAACAAGCTTGCTAAATGTTTTTCTAGTGTTGGCTCATTGGAAGATGTGAAGAAGAAGAACGTGGCTTACTTCATTGATGGTAATCTCCTCATGCGTAAATGGAAATCCCATGTTGACGCGGATGGAGTTTGGAATGCTGTTTACCAAAAAGTGATTCCTACCCCCTTTCGACAAAATGTGTTATTCCTTGCTCATGATCACCAGTGGTCTGGTCATTTAGGAATCACAAACTTATGATCGGATCCTTCGACATTTCTTTTGGCCGGGTTTAAAACAAGATGTTGCTCAGTTCTGTAGGACATGCCACACATGTCAGATAACAGGAAAACCATATCAGGTTATTCCTCCCGCTCCTCTTTGTCCCATACCTGTCATAGGTGAACCATTTGAGCATGTGGTGGTTGATTGTGTCGGACCGTTACCGAAGACAAAATCGGGTAACCAGTTTTTGTTAACGATAATGTGTATGGCTACATGATACCCCAAGGCCATTCCTCTGAGAAGGATTACAGCCCCGGTAGTGATTAAAGCCTTAATAAAATTCTTCACGACATTCGGGTTACCTAGGGTGGTACAAAGCGATCAAGGTACCAATTTCCTATCCAAGCTCTTCAGGCAGGTGTTAAAATCCTTGTCAATTACGCACCGTGTGTCAAGCGCCTATCACCCAGAGTCTCAGGGTGCACTTGAAAGATGGCATCAGACACTGAAGTCTATGCTACGTTTGGAATCTGAGAAAGATTGGGATGAGGGAGTTCCTCTAGTTTTGTTTCCTGCTCGTGAAACTGTGCAGGAGTCCCTAGGTTTCAGCCCGGCTGAACTGGTGTTTGGTCACAGTGAGAGGACCAATGAAAGTCCTTAAAGAACAGTTCTTGTCCCAAGAGTTGTGTACCAGAGATGAGAATGTGTTGGACTAAGTTAGTCGCTTTCGTGAGCGCCTACACCAAGCTTGTGCTCTCGCAAAGGAAGCTCTGTCTTCCTCACAGAGGAGCATGAAAAGACACTATGATAAAGAGGCTGTTTCTCGTCCACTTCAGCCAGGTGACCAAGTACTGGTGTTATTACCTGTTCCAGGATCTTCACTGTCAGCTCGTTTCTCGGGTCCTTATTTAATTGAAAAGAAAATAAGTGAAACTGACTGTGCTTCAAACTCCTGATAGACAACGCCAATCTCGTGTGTCACATTAACATGTTGAAAGCTTACCACACCCGACCCATCACACAGTTAGAGTTCAAAAACAGAGGAAGGTACTGCTGTCTCCTCTGCTACTACTGCTATGATAGTGGACTGTCATATTGATGATGTTGATGGCTTGGAGTTGCGCAATACTCAGCAGCAGTGTGTTAGATTGCCCAACTCAGAAATGCTGCTGTCTATCCATTCTGGTTCATTTAACGGATGAACAGGCCAATGATATTTGAGGCTACCACAGTTTTCCATGTCTCTTTAATGACGTTCCTACTCGCACAAATGTGTTGGAACATGACATTAATGTTGGAAATGCTACACCTATCAAGCAACACCCATATCGTATCAACGGTTCCAAGAGGAAGATGAGGAATGAAGTGAGATATTTGTTGAAGAATGACCTGGCTAAGCCAAGTTCAAGCCCTTGGAGTTCTCCTTGCATTTTGGTTCCTAAACCTGATGGTATGTCCAGGTTATGTATGGATTATCGAAAGGTAAATTCTGTCACAATGCCAGATTCGTTCCCGTTACCCCGACTGGACGACTGTATCGACACTATTGGTGCTGCTAAGTATGTAACTAAGTTAGACCTCTTAAAAGGTTAACTTCACGTGCTTCTGAGATTTCTGCCTTTGTGACCCCAGACAACTTCCTACAGTACTCAGTCATGGCTTTTGGGATGCGAAATGCACCAGCCACTTTCCAACGACTGGTTAACTCCGTATTAGCTGGCGTTCCTAATTGTAGTGCATACCTTGATGACCTAGTGATTTATTCGTCTGAGTGGTCAGATCATGTTGACTCGCTAAGGGTAGTATGTGAACGGTTGGCAGCTGCTTCTCTAACCGTGAACTTGGCAAAGTGCGAGTTTGGGAAGGCTACTGTTGGCCAACCTCTTACCGAGATAGGTATGGACAGGTGCGCCCTGTTGATGCCAAGGTCTTGGCTATAACTGCATTCCCTGCACCTACCACCAGACGAGAGCTACGCTGCTTTTTAGGGATGGTTGGCTACTACCGTAGCTTCTGTAAAGATTTCTCTGCGGTAGTTGCTCCATTGACCGATTTGCTTAGTCCGGCTAGATCATTTGTGTGGTCCCCTGATTGTAAGAGCTTTTGAATCAGCGAAAGCACTCTTATGTAGTACACCTGTACTTGCTGCTCCAGATTTTGAACAACCGTTCAAACTTGAGGTAGATGCTAGTGCCAGAGGTGCTGGTGCTGTTCTACTGCAGCAGGACAAGAGTGGAGTGGATCATCCCGTTTGTTATTTTTCACGTAAATTTAATAAATGTCAAACAAACTATGCGACAATAGAACAAGAAGCTCTTGCTTTGTTGTTGGCTCTGCAATACTTTGAAGTATATAATGGTTCCAGTGCCCTACCCGTGATTGTATATACTGACCATAACCCCTTAGTTTTTCTCCACCGAATGTACAACCAGAACCAGCGCCTTATGCGTTGGGCGCTGATTGTACAAAATTATAATTTGGAGATCCGCCACAAAGGGTTCTGATAATGTGTTGGCAGATGCTTTGTCTCGTGTGTGAAAATGATTTCTGTATGTTTTGCAAGGTTGTTGCTTTGTTGTGAGTATTCATTGAAATACTGTAGTCACAACCCCTAGGGTTGCTCTTTTAAGGGTGGGAGTGTTACGGATATAGTTATCCTGTGTATCCTGTGTTTCTTTTCTCTCCTTCTCCCCTCACAGGTGAAAATCATCTGTCATAATATAATAGAGACAGTAGATCTAGCTGGTCTGTCATAATATAATAGAGACAGTAGATCTAGCTGGTCTGTCATAATATAATAGAGACAGTAGATCTAGCTGGTCTGTCATAATATAATAGAGACAGTAGATCTAGCTGGTCTGTCATAATATAATAGAGACAGTAGATCTAGCTGGTCTGTCATAATATAATAGAGACAGTAGACTAGTTGATAATATAATAGAGACAGTAGATCGACCTGGTCTGTCAAATTAGAAAAGAGACAGTAGATCTAGCTGGTCTGTCAAAATACAATAGAGACAGTAGATCTAGCTGGTCTGTCATAATATAATAGAGACAGTAGATCTACCTGGTCTGTCAAAATATAACAGAGACAGTAGATCTAGCTGGTCTGTCATATTATAATAGAGACAGGAGATCTAGCTGGTCTGTCATAATATAATAGAGACAGTAGATCTAGCTGGTCTGTCATAATATAATAGAGACAGTAGATCTAGCTGGTCTGTCATACTATAATAGAGACAGTAGATCTAGCTGGTCTGTCATAATAAATTAGATCTACTGGTCTGTCATAATATAATAGAGACAGTAGATCTA